>NC_135390.1:7085660-7403160 GCF_051989625.1 Stigmatopora argus
GTGCCCTGCGATTGGCTGGCCAGCAATTCAGGGTGTGTCCTGCCTCTGGCCCGAAGTCAGCTGGGAAAAGATCCAGCACCCCCCCCCCCCCCCCCGACCCTAGTGAGGATAAAGCGTTTAAATAATGAGATTATTATTATTATTATTGTTGTTATCATTATCATTATTGTATTTATCACAATTGAGTGACTCCATACCCCATGACTTGGTGCATTATATTTTCTGGCTCTTGGGACAGAAAACATTTAAATACAGCTCATAATATGGTTGATCCCTCAACTCGCAAACACTTATTCACAACATAATTGTAATTTCCAGAAAACGGGGAGCCCATTCTGGCCCTGGAAACCCAGTTGGGAAGTGCCAAGGCTTCCATTCAGTTTTTCTTTGAATTGGCCTCTTTGGGTGATAAATGAATGTGGATGAATGGTGCTTCTGAGTTGACCCGAAGAATGAACCCACTTTTTTCCCCCTCGCATACAATGTTAATTACTATGTTCTGGGAACGACTCATTGAGGTCTTATTTGCTTGAATTTAAATAAAAGCGCATCATTTGAGAATGAAGAGGAGTGGCCAAAACAATGCTGCAATTATCCTCTTTTCTAAGACTTAGGTTTTTACTCCAATAACAACATATTCAGATTCCATTTCTCTTTAAATTCATGCTTTTTTATGTCCAGTTTATGTTTAGTGTTAAAATCCAATTCCGAATCTAAGTACATGAAATCACTAACAATATATGTAATTTCATACTGAATAGTGTAAGCCACCTCGTGATGTAGAGATTCACCCACCTGACTTTGACGCGGGCAGGCACGGGCTCAATTCCTGATGGCGCCGGTATGATTGGGAAAGCGGATGGTCCTTTGTCTCTCTGTGTGCCCTGTGACTGACTGGCGACCAGTCTATGGTGTAGTCTGCCTTTCGCCCAAAGACTGCTGGGTTAGGGTCCAGCAACCCCCGCAAAGCTTTCGAGGTTGGGCGGTATGGAAGATGAATGAATGGAAAAAAAACAATGCACAACATTGCAGTGATTTTGTTTTTCTTAAATTTGATGTGAAGAATGTTCGTCAGCTTTACCTAGAGATTGATTGAATACGATCCTACAACGTTATTTATTTATTTTGAATGAGTGGTTAGCACATCGGCCTCACAGTTCTGGGTTCCTGGGTTGAAATCCAGGTCGCTCCTCCTGTGTGGCTATATGGAGTTTGCATGTTCTTCACGGAGCTCACCGGTACTCTGTTTTCCTCCCATGTTCCAAAAACATGCATTGTAGGCTGATTGGACACTAAGTTGCCCCTAATTATGAGTGTGAGTGTGAATGGTTGTCCTTCTCCTTGTTCCCTGTGATTAGCAGGCCACCGATTCAGGGTGTCCCCCGCCTACCGCTGGGATAGGCTCCAGAACCCTCCGCAACCCTTGTGAGGATAAGCGGTTCAGAAAATGAATGAATATTTATTTAGGCAATTGGGAATGAGTTTTAATTTGGAATGCTTACTAGGCAGAAGATAGCTGAGTAAACCAAGCAATAAAATCACCTTATCCCAGTAAACTTGGCAAATAAGGTGAATCTTCTTGATAGACAGAACTGTCAATTTAAAAAAAATATATATATCAAGAAAGAATATTGAATTGCATGCATGCGCGTTGTTTTAAACTAAAAGTTAAACTGACTTTCGAAAACATTCAACTCACTGACCTTGTGAAGTAGGTGGAAAGAAGGTAACCTCATGCGTGTCTGTTAATTGGAATTGCTGAATAGGATGGAGTGTCGTTTTATGCACGGTACAACCATGCATGTGTTAGTTGGATTTGGTTCATTACTTGGCTGGCTGGAGAAACACAGTAGTGACAATATAAAGAGGGCACAATTGAGAGCGTCTAAAACCTCTGGGAAATGACTAGTGTATGCACTACTTGTTTGTGCATAAATACAATTCCACAAAATTCAATTCATATTTTCACGGTAAGAATGAAAATCTTGTTTTTAGCTAAAACTCCCAAATGTATCCCATGATTTGTTTAACACATCCAAGATGTTTAAGTGAATTGTTGCAGTAAAGTTGAATTTTTAGTTCCCAGTGTAACAAGACATGATATAATGTCACAATAGGGGTTCTTCGTTTGCTTTTCAACACTCAAAAGGGAGAAGAACCCCCATCTTAGGGGTTTGTGTCGTCAGTATTTGTTTCTGTACTGGATTACAATTAATAGTAGTAAACTTTAAAAATGTAATCACAAGTGTTTTACTGTAATTCACTATTCTTATTGCTGAGGAGACTGCTGCACTGACTCTGAATGGATTGCAAGGGGGTTGGGATTATTGAATGAGTGGGTGGGTATCAGAGTGGGTGTTGGCCTCTTCTTTTGTAGGCTGCACTTCTCTCCTTCACCACCATAAGGGGGGAATGGGCTTAGGCAGCTGTCACTTAACATGTGAATGTTTTGAGGGTGGCCCGGAGGCTTTAGAAACTCTCCTCTTTTTTGCCCCCCACCGACTCAAGCAGTTTTTTTACACTGCATTCAGATCCAGAGGAGGGTGGGTGTGAGAGGGAAACCACGGAAAAGGTAAAAAAGGGGCACTTTGCCATCCAACTGCCTAGAATAGGACCAACCGGAGTAGTAGCACAGCTAGTGAGAATGATATCGTCTTATTGATGAATGGATCTACCAGAGTCAGACTTGCAGGCATAAACTACTCTTGGCAAGGAATGGTGGGAGTTTAACTGAGTCATTGGAATTGTCTCCAACTACGCGCACTATCCCATCAGTGGGGTTAACAAGCAAGGAATTCCTCTATCACAGCTCCCACAACAAAGAAGAAAGGGAGAGGAGCAGAGCCGGTGGGAGGAGAAGTGAGTGGAGGGGAGGGGTGCACTGTGACGGGAAAGGAGGAGGACATTGTTTCCCTGTGACTGTGGGCAACGAAAAAGCATGAGTTATCAGGACATGTGCACGGTTGTGTTTAGAAAACGTGTTTGTAGGTGAGCGTGTGTAAATGAGTGAGTGAATGAGAGTGTATTGAAGGAAGCATGGGTGTGTTTGTGTGCACAGGCTGTAGTTTGGGATGTTGGAATTGGGAGGCCATTCAAAGGATGCTCAGACAAAGCATTTTTTTCTTTTGAATGCTGAATGGAGACTGGCTGGATTCCTTTACTCATGCTTTAGGGTAAGTATAGTCCATGTAATCTCAAACTGCTAAAACTTCCAAGATTAGACTGCACGAAAATATGTGTTTGGACAATGCTGGCCAGTGCTTCAACTGGGAATCCACATGGTAATGAAGAAATTGGGACTTTATTTTGTACATATTTTAATCAAATTCCATTCCTTGGACAGACATGACAAATTAGCCACAAAAAAGATTTTTACTTGATCAGCCCAGTTGTACTGTTTACCTATTTCGTACCCATTTATAACTTTCAAACTGTGACCTTGTACAGTATTCACACACCCCTTTAAGGAGAGTCTCACCAGTAAATTAATAGCTTCTATGCGTGTTCATGAACTACTAAACTGATTACTATTTTATTAGCTCACTTAAAGGATAGTGTCAAAACTAAATTGCACTTGACTTCGGTGATTGATAATTATTACTCTTAAACTAATTACAGATCACCTCAATAATCCGTTTTTTGTTCATGTCCTGTAGATTTTCAGTCTTCGTCAAAACATGAGAAAACATTTGTGCATGTTTCTTTGTATAATATTAATCGATTTTGAAATTATTAAATCAACATAATTATAGGGCAGGTAGGATTGTCAGGTAGACTCAGTGAGTTGTAGAACACCTGGCAAAAAGTATGGAATCATCCATCTCGTGGCATCTTCGCTCAGTTGTTTAATTGTGTTGGGAAAAGGTAGATCATTGAAATGACTTAAAACTAAATGAATTTCAAATGGCAAATTTCTGGCTTTAGGAATCTTTCAACATTTTTTTTCTTTTTTCAGAAAATACTATATAGTCAAGATATGTTACAGAACTGCTAGAAATCACCTACAGAAAATGAAATTTACATACATAATATAGTTAAAAACTATCATTAACAGCAAAAAACTAAAATTAAAAATAAGTTACAATGTGGAAAAGCTGTATGAAAGTCATAATTATTCAGTATTGAATCACAAATCTACTTTGGACATGTTGGTGATGCTGGGAATTCTATTTGGTGCCATTCATTGAAATTTGTAAAGACACTGATAATATGGAGATCCTTGAGCAAGAAGATTGCTGTTCCATATTTAATAAATGCACAGGTTTATGTTGAAATGTTGGACAGTTATCCAATCAGTTCAAGATATGATCAGATTATTCTTCAAGATGACAATCACCTTGTCATTGAGCAAAAAACTTTAAAAACACACATGTAAAATCAATGTCATGGCCTGTAAATACTAATCTGGATCTTAATACAACTGAAAATATGCGGCGCAATTTGAAGAAAATGGACCATGATAAGACTCCAAATGAAAATATGATCTGACACTAGCAATCAAAAGTATTTGAAACCACATTAAGAGCACAATTTTCAATTATTAAAGTCCATGTCTAGGAAGATGCCAGCTGTTACAAAAGGCAAGGTGATACAACAAAGTATTATAATTATTCATTTTCCGCACTGTAACGACACAGACAACCATTCGCACACCCAATCGCTTGGATACCACCACCAAGCGTGAATCGATCACATGCTTACCTGTACCGAAGCCAGGCAAGTGAACCCCTACGCTATTAGGTGGCTTAGTATTGATTATTTGTCTATTTAAACATTCCATATTGTTTTAACTCAGAATTGAGTGGTTCATTTTTTATTTTTTTTATTTTCAGCCGAAACTGAATGATTTTCTGTCTCTTCGGTCTGTAAATTATTTATAACTACTAACAGCTACATTTTTGTTAAAGTTAGAAAGTTGCCATTTAAAATGACTGAAGTTTCATATTCTGTCTATTTTTTCCTTTTAAAAAAAGAAAAAAGAACAAGAAATCAAAAAATTAACGTAAGTAGGTTGTCATTGAACGAATGGTGAATTTTGCATATGCCAGTATGATTAATGGCTATGCTCACTTGACTATTTAACAGTAATGTCAGGACATGTGGCAATAAAAGATGGCACGCCCTTGCCCTTGAAATGTTAGCCCGTGTGGACGTGGCCACAGATTCAATGTTATGTCCCCCACAACCAAGACTCATTGGTGGGTAGCGCAATGAGGTAACTGGGTAATCATTGATCTAGAGGCTGGTTCTTTGTCTGGGCCCAGGGTCTGATCTGACGTAGTATTCCCCTGTGGATTTGTTGACTGCATCAGCTGCCTGGTGAGACATACATTACACGACAGGTCATTAGTAATGCACATTAAGGCATCATGTTGTACTCTCATTTAGTTAAAAGCCATGTTCTCTAAAATAAAGAGCTTTCACATTTGCGAGAAAAGGATATTGCTATTTGGTGCCGGAGCCAATGATTCCATATTTTTCATGGCAACAGAGTCTTTTGTGACCCAAAAATCGCAGCTGGGAAGAAAACAAAAAGATGCAGTAATTTGCAGTCTTATAATTACATACAAATTTGGGTCAAACATATGTTGACACCATAAATAATGGTGAGATCAGTTTAACAGAAGTGGTTCCCTTAGACTTGGCTGACTGAACATATTTGGGTCATTGCCATTGGTTGTTCATGCTGACAGTGGGATCCTTGACATGGCTGTCACATAGATTTGTAAGGCCAGAATACGTATTCTAACTGGCAAAGTGAGATCAAACGTTTGCATGTGGTGCAGCAAGCTGTGCCAAGTGTCTCAGCCAGTGTTCTCTCTGGCCAAGAAACAAATGATGAATAAAATGTGTTTCATTTTATCTGTGTCATGTAGTCGTAGTAGAGCTAAAGAAGCAGTGTACTTTGCTTGATGATTTATTTGTCTTATTTTAGGTAGCTAAAGGAGATTCCACATGCATGGCTGAGGGTTCTTGCCTCAATTATTACCTCATTAGCCTCTGGGCTGAAGGATTATGGGAAACCTCATAAGTCGACCCAGCTGTCTGGGCCAGAAGTCCAAGCATGTGCGGTCAGATGAGGACTTCCTGAAGGAGTGTTACCAAAGGCCCAAAGAGTGGCAGCCTGTTCAACATGGAGAGGATAAAGGAAAAGAGAGTGTGGTGGAAACAGGAAAGGACACACAAGAACTTCACAGACAAGAAGATGGAGCTAATACACCAGTTTCTGACAAACCTCTTCGCAGTTCCCCTGCTTCCACAATTAGGAGTAACAGTACTTTGGATAATGCATGGCAGCGCACCCCCTCTCCTATGAAAACATCACAGAATGGGACACTAACCAGAAGAACTGTGCTCCCAGATTATTCAAGATCTCCCTTGGCCTACCCTGATAAGACCGCTGCTGAGAGAAGGTCTAGTTTTCAGAGGAGAGACTCTAGAGAAGGGAGTCCCTGGTCCTGGAAGACTGTGGCTTCCCGAGAAGTGACGGAAGTGACAGAGGTGACAGAAACTATTGTCACTGAGATCGTGGAAGTAACAGAGTACCCAACGGGAGATAAGGGTGGGGACCCCATAATCACAAGAACTGTTCGAGTCCTGAATGGAGTTGCACAAGAGCTTGCAGAGGTCGATACAAAAAACTCTTTTAACCACCTCAGACAACATAATTTCATCCATTTCATCTCTGCTTTCTAAACTAAACCGACATGCTCTCTTTAACTCCAATGTTTCATTTCAATGACTTTCGACGTGCATTAAATGACATTTTTCACTTCACAGCTCCAAAACGATGGACACTCAAGCTCAGACCAAGATTCCTATGTGGATAAATGGAGGGTATGTTTAATTTAAAAACTATTTTACTGCCCCACAATATAAAACATGCTTAAAAGTTCCTTTCCTCCATTATTAATTTTAATTTATTGGAGCAATATTTTGTGATGGTCTTTTTAAAGGATAAAACCAAGTCTGCATTGGCTCTGGGAAACATATTTACCGATTCCGAGAGCTTTCTTCAGAGCCTGGAAGCCTTGCTGACATGGGTGTGTGAAATAGAGGAGCTCACAGCTAATCAGAAACCTCCATCTTCAGAGGTCAAAGTGGTGAAAGCGCAGCTTCAAGAACAAAGGGTTTGTTCTCTCCCTCATTTCACACTTGATCATCATATTAGATTACCTTCTTTAGGGAAATGCACCAATATGCATAGGTATGTTACAGAAATCATCTTTACCTTTCTGCTGTCACCTCAGCTATAGGTGGATCTTTTTTGACATTTTTGGAAAGTGGCAGTTGATTGGTTGGCAAGAAATCAGAATGTAAAGACAGGCAATGGAGACAAAAAGATAGCAGGCGAAATCTCCGATTTGAACACTAAAGTCTAGACATAGAAGTAGCCTTAGAGAGAAGTTTAAGATTTATATTAATGATATAAAATGCTAATATTTTAATGAATGGGTTTATGGCTACATATCTGATGGGGAGGGATTTATTCCTTTTTATTAGGTAGCCAGGGACCCTTCACTCGTAAAAAAAATGTAAGGCTTTCAAAAGGTTGGAGGCCTACGATTGTTTTATTATTTTTCATAGGAAATGTGCACCTGATTGTAAAGCACGTTAGTGTGATGGGTTTGATCCATGTGGATAGTATTTCTCGTGTGTACTACACTGAAGCTGTATAATACAGTAATGCCCCTGCAAAATAGGTTGTCATGAGGAGCACTGGATTATAAAACCTACTGTCAATTTTGGGGAAAAAAATGATTTTAAGCGGACCTTACAGTTTGAAGAACACAGTCCTGCATTTATAATGTGCTCTATATATTTTAACCTTGTAACTATTTTTTTATTAATGTATTTATTAATTGTTTCATTTATGGATTTGTTGAATTATCAGTGTGGGTTAATCTGGCCCTTGATATGATTGTGAGCGTGAATGGTTGTCCGCCACCTTCTGGCCTGTGATTGGCTGACCACTTGCAGGGTGTCCCCCTGCTTAGTGCCCATAGTTAGCTGTGACTCTTGTGCGGGTAACCGGTTCAGAAGATGAATGAATGTATTAATCCATGCATGCGATTGTGAGCGTGACACATTATTTGTCTATATGTGACCTGCTGCAATTGGCTGGCAACCAGTGTTTTCTGCCTCTTGCATCTAGTAATAGGCAGGGAAAGGCTCGAGGAATCTCACGATCTTTTTGAAGATCAGTTTGTAAAATGAATGAATGGATAATCATGAATCCTCACCCAAGCATGATATTATTTTAGCTCCTGCAGCGTCTCCTGAAAGACCGACAGAAATGTATGCAGACTATGATGTCAGAGGGTCCTCGGCTTGCAGAGGCCCACCCAGGAGAGGAGGGGGAGCAAGCTCGTGTCAAACTCTCTGCTCTCAAACTAAAGTGGGAGACCGTACAGCAAGCTGCAGAACAAAGGTCAACCACTTTTTCAGGCAATGTCACACTTCAACACACATACTCCACCATATAAACTATATATACATATATGTATATATATATATATTTTTTTAGGCGGAAAAATCTAGAGGGGATTCTACCTATGGCTCAACTCTTCCATGAAGGTGTAGACAATCTACAGCAATGGCTCATATCTGTTGAGCAGGCCTTTGCTGAACTACGGAATGCTGAAAGAGTAATGCTGCAACTTTCAGAAGCCACAGAGAAGGCAAAGGTTAGAAATCTAGAGAGCTCTTCTCATAGTGTTTTTTGTTGTTGTTGAGGAAATATAACTTAACATGGGGTCTTTTCATTTCAGGAACTCACTGATGAGATCCAGGTTAAAACTACAGACCTTGCTAAAGTTCAGGAAACAGGTCATGAACTCATGGAACTAATTTCAGGTAATTGCAAACTTCCATTCAAAACAATGGAATGTGGTGATGATTGAAAGGAAGGTTGCATTGCATTTTCTTCCCTGTTTCTTTCTTTTTTTTTCTTTATACTAATTGAATGTGTTGACTGGAAGCACATGACGTACCTCATACCTTTAGAAGGTGACCCAATAAGTATCTACTCCTACAGTATGAGCCACTCAGTAAATCCAGTGACATTAAACTGGACCTCATACCTTTAGAAGGTGACCCAATAAGTATCTACTCCTACAGTATGAGCCACCCAGTAAATCCAGTGACATTAAACACCAAGGGAACAATCATTATCATTAACATGTGTAGTGCTACACAAATAAATAAGGGCCTCCCTCCGACCCTGGTAAAAATCCAGGATCTGATCCTGGATTTCTTGTGTTTTTATGCTCTGACAAAGCACAGCAAATACAGTACAGTTGGCTACAAAATGAACTACAGCAATTTTAATCGAAGATATTTTAGCTTCTAAAATTTTGTAAGTCACAGATACAGAAATACATTTCTTCATATTAACTTTGCAAACATGTCTACTTCTCTCACATAATGATTACTGGTATGACTGTGATTTCAGAAGAGGAAGAACACCAGGTGCAGGAAAAATTAGATGCACTTCGTATCCGATGCTATGTGCTAAATCTAAGTAGTATGGATGTGCTCAAAAGACTGGAGCAGGCTTTGGAGGCCTCTAGTCGCTGTACATCTAGCCAGGAGGACCTCCACCTCTGGCTGGGTCGAATTGAAAGAGAACTCCTGGGAACAGTAGGAGTAAACACACATGAAGGAGATGCAGTGCTGTGTGCAGCTGAAAGACAAAGGGTGAGTTCAATGGTCAAAACATGTGAATCCTTATCTTGCTTTGTTTTTTTATTTTTATTTTGCTACTCCTAAGCTTAAACCTGATGTATCTTATACCAGGGGTGGGAAAAACGATCCTCGAGGGCCACTGTGGGTGCAGGTTTTTGTTCCAGCCGATCCAGCACACACTTTGACCAATGAGGTTTTTGTAGAAAACAAGAAGCACCTGAGTGCAATCCTGATTGCACTTGGAGGACACCAGATTGGTGAAAAGGTGTCCTCTTTATGGTTTGGAATGAAAACCCGCACCCACTGCGGCCCATTGTGGAATAGTTTGCCCACCCCTGATCTTATACAATAGTTTCTAAATCTTTACAGATTTTAAACATTAAGATGTAATGATATAAATTGCTGTCCCTCACGTATAAACATCTTAGCATAATTCTCCCATGATTAGAAGCAGCTAAGCAAATGTAAAGTAGTGTATTTTTAAAAATAGTCATGAAATATGGTTGTGCTGTACTGATTATTTTATTTGCACACTTAATTATAGTACATTGATATTATACACTGGAAAAAACAACTCTGAGAGCTGAACCCAATTCAGGGAGAGATATGGCTATAATGTAACAATTAATGCATACATTAATGATTATTTAATGAATGATTTTTTTTCAACATGTCTGGATAGCTGGAACAGGCAGTAGTGAAGGAAGTGGCTTGGTTTAAAGGTGCGGCACTTAGACTTGAGAAGCTGAAAACTGTACACCTGGATCCAGAGCTCATATCAGAACAACTCAGTGAGCAGAAGGTTGAGAACAATGGACATAATTTACTACTACATTTGTAATGTGACTGATTTGTGTTAATTTTTCAGTTTAAATTGTTCTTAGCAAACAAATCAGCATTTTCATTTCCTGAATAGGCTTTGGCTGTGGAGATTTTACAACACAGATTCAACATTGAGAAGATGGTAAAAATCGCTGAAATCTTGCAAACATACAGTGATAAAATTGAAGCAAGAAATCTGCAGGTAAATGTGATACTTTCATACACAGTCAAATATGTCAAACATTCAATGAAAAGTGTTCTCTCTATGCAGACCCCATTGGATGCCTTACAGGAACAATGCACCACCACATCAACCACTAATTCCCATGGAGTTCTGCAGCTTGAGCATGCTCAATCACTTCTTGTTCAGTTCTCAGAGAGCCATGCCGAAATTTCCCCATGGCTGGAAGAAACAGAAAACCTTGTGGAGCATCTCTCCATCAGCGCAATTAACTATGAAACATTCCGTCAGCAACGAGACATTTTACAGGTAAAATAAGCCTTTTTTCGGCACATTTGATCACTTTTTTCAGTTTTCTAAACAAAGAACCAACTTAGGAACATATGTTGAATGTTTGGTTCAATTATTCTTTTTTACATTCCTGGTCTCTAATAATCAAGTGCCAGTTTTACTAACATACCAAATTGTGGGGGTTCAATTTTATCTGTAATCACCAATATTGTGGAGGCAAAATGAATGTAGTATTTGCATATACAACTTCCCCCAGAGGGTGGCCCGGAGGCTTGAGTGGTTAGCACGTCGGCCTCACAGATCTGGGGTCCTGGGTTCAAATCCAGGTCGGTCCACCTGTGTGGAGTTTGTTCTCCCCGGGCCTGCGTTGGTTTCCTCTGGGTACTCCGGTTTCCTCCCACATTCCAAAAACATGCATGGTAGGCTGATTGAACACTCTAAATTGCCCCTAGGTATAAGTTTGAACGTGAATGGTTGTCCGTCTCCTCATGCCCTGCTGGGATCAGCTGGCCACCAATTCAGGGTGTCCCCCGCCTCTGGCCCGAAGTCAGCTGGGATAGGCTCCAGCACTCCCCGTGACCCTAGTGAGGATAAAGCCGTTCAGAAAATGAATGAATGAATGAATGAATACTCCCCGAGTAAATACAAAATGAACTATGCAGCGTATTGCAAGTTTAGCAGATGCATTCGTTGGTGTGCCAAGTTACTAGATCAGCTTCTATTATGTGCGTGTCTTTGCAAGGAAAAACCTTTAATTGGGTCAATGAGTTTTATGTCAGTATTGTTAAACTATTTAATTTTCTTCCCCCAACACTAAGGGTCTGAGAGAGTCAATAGCTGAACATCGGCCGTTGATCTCACGCTTATGCTCCCTGGCAAAACGCCTGTCAGAGCTGAACCCAATTCAGGGAGAGGGATTTTGTCGTAAAGCTACTGAGGCTGAGAAGCGGCACCAAGCCATCAGAGACCGGGTCAGGGAGACTGCCATTCTACTTGAAGAGTCCTTACCCAGATTCACTCAAGTAAGGTTCCACCAGTGTTAAAGAAAGAATACTATGTCAATATAAATACATTCTAATAACTCATTTGTTTTATTTTATGTAAAAAAATACCATCTGACAGCTATATTTCACACGTTTTTTTTGAATGACAAAACGGGTTTTGTTAACTCTTTTGGAAGAGGAACAGGAAGCCAGCCAGACATACAAATTAATTCAACAACAGCACTGTCAAGAAAAAAATACTACAATATTCATTTTACAATTGAATCACTACTCTGTAATGAAAGGAAAACAGGACCATGCACTGTATTCAATGAGTTATTATATATTGCTCCTATTGTTTCCAAACTCAATATTGAATCAGTTCTACCGGATACTGACGAGACCTTTCTAATATTAATGAAGCACTACTGTATCATTTAAGGTTTTTCGGCCACATTTGAAGCGATTTAATTGAAATGTATACTAGCTGTGCATTTCTTTTGCAGATCGAGACTTTTTTTTTGACATTGTAATTGAAAATGAGACCAAAAACCTAGTAGCTCCTATTGTTGAGATAATAAAACAACCTGTCTTGTGCTGTAGCTGAATGAGAGGGTGAATCTTCTCAGAGGAAGTCTTGACCGCCTGCGCAGTCGCATCCAGACTCCAGCTTCCCTGCAATGCCTGACAGTGAGAATTCAAGAGCAGCTGCATGAAAATAAGCAAACACTGTCAGAATTGTCCAATTTGGAGCTCACTCTACAAGGTGTCAAAGCACAGGCGGAAAATTTGCTGATTAACACAAAGATAGCAGAGGATCCATCCATTAGCTCAGGTGATCAACATTGTCTAAATACAACTATTTTATCGTTATTGTTATAACACATGTTGTTATATAATCCATATTTTTGCTATCTTCTCATTTCAATACTCTGTACTTATCATCATTCTTCCTAACAAAATATCTGATGCATCTTTTCATTAATAGCAATAGAGAAGCAAGTTTCCACTCTATCCCAACTGTTGGACCAGACACATAGTCAGGTTGAAGAAAGGGAAAGCTGGTTGCTGAAACTACTGGATCTCTCTGTAAAGTTTTGGAGTGATGTTGCGGACGTCACAGTGGCTCTCAACAATACCCAGCAGGGAGTGTTGGACCTTAACACAAGCCAAACAGACTCTGAGACAATTCACAGGAGCTTAGAGATGATGCAGGTTAACCTAGAAGCCTTGAGCCTCACATTTTTATAAAACAAGTAGATTGACATTATTTTTCCCTTTCATTCTGAAAACCAATAGACTCTCAGGGAGGATATTGACAGTTTACAAGGAGATCTCGACACGATTGGTGTTCTTGGAATGGACCTGATGTCAGAATGTGGGGACACAGACAAACCAGATGTCACAAAGAGCATGGACGAAGTAAGCCATACATTTAAGTGAATCATTTATGTAGTTTGATTGAAAATATGTAATGAGAGGAAGCATGTGTTTGACATTTCTTCCAGCTTTATTGCCTGTGGAACAATTTGAGTAAATTGTGGAATGAATGCCATAAGAAACTGGAGGAGTCCCTGCAAATGGCCTTAACTTATCAGGACACTATGCAGGTGTGTATATGTATAGAAATAATGTGGATGGGATTGGTTGTTTGTTGGGCAATTTAAGCAACCTAAGATTTTCCATTTTAGGGACTTTTTGAGTGGTTGAAATCCGCAGAGCTGCGGTCAACTGAAGAGTTTATGGTAGGAACTGACCTGGAATCAGTTAAAGAGCAGCTACGTGAACTCAAGGTAACGATTCTCTCTGAGATGACCGCTAAAGCTACTGCATGAGTTCCTCCATATGTAGTGTTGGCAAAATTTGTTTGGTCATACAATTTTTTTCTATATATCTGAATCTTTATTTGTTTCCCTTAGGAATTTAAGCGAGAACTTTACCAGAAGAAGATTGAAATAGAAAGCCAAAACCATCGCTTTGTGTGTAGACTGTCCCCAGGCTCAGAACGTCCATGCTCGGTCTCTCCGCTATGTGATTTCCGACTGCGTTGGGACAGCCTGGAGTCAGAGACTGTCAGCAGACAGGTAATGTAGAATATATAAATAAATAAATGTGTGTGGGTTTTCTCCGGGTACTCCGGTTTCCTCCCACATTCCAAAGACATGAAGGGTAGCTTGATTTAACACTCAAAATGTCCGATAGGTATGAGTGTGAGTGTGAATGGCTGTCTGTCTCTTCGTGCCCTGCGATTGGCTGGCCGCTAATTCGGGGTGTTCCCCGCTTTGTGCCCATACTTAGCTGGGGACAGGGTCCTGAACCCTCCGTCACCCTTCTTCTGCTTCTATATTTATTTTTCCAATATTCTGTTCATTATATTCTGTTCAAATATTTCTTTTCCACAGCATCAACTGGAGTGTGCGCTGC
Organism: Stigmatopora argus; assembly: GCF_051989625.1. Taxonomy (NCBI): domain Eukaryota; kingdom Metazoa; phylum Chordata; class Actinopteri; order Syngnathiformes; family Syngnathidae; genus Stigmatopora; species Stigmatopora argus. The sequence continues at coordinate 7,100,049 of NC_135390.1, forward strand.
TTGGACTGGGCCAGTTCCAAAACACACTTGATGAGTTACACACTTGGCTTACCCATACTGCTGAACAACTGCAGGGCAGAAAAACAATCAGCATCGACCTGCAGGCATGTGAAATAGAGTTGGCCAAACATAAGGTAATGATAAATTACTGCTCAAATATGAATTTAAAATACGTAACCAAATTCAACATTCAAAAATTATCTTACTTATTTAAAAGCACAAATAATGTTTTTTTTTTTTCATTTTTCATTTTCTGAACCGCTTTATCCTCATTGGGGGGATGGAATAGTCGTATTGAACGATGAATGAATGAAAATAATCTAACATTAAAGCAGTGCTTTGCATTTATTTTCAGTTAAATTAAACATTTTTAACATTTAACAGTTTTGTGTGTAACAAACCAGACGTATGTGACTCAATTGTTTTTGTTTCTTATGTTTGTTAAGGACGTTGTACTGTCAAAGTATTGTCTATACCTCCGATAAGCAAATGAAAATGAGATGATGGTGCAAATATTCTGCCTGTTTTTGTTGAAAAAAAAACTCATGTGGCTTATTAGCGTGATTGTGGTGTAATATCTTTAAATGACGTCCAACTTTATTTGGCTTCCTACCATCCACTGCCAGTCCTTTTCGGCAGAGGAAATATAAGTCTTTCCTCATCTCACCTCATTTAAGGTGACATATGTATGTTTGACTCACAATCTGTGTTACGCCTAGCCTTTATTTTTATCTCCGTCAAATATTTTTCCATGGTGTTTTGCTGTGGTGACCACTGAAGGGAAAAACTGAAAGTCAGTCAGTGGGTAATGCTTCGTCGCTGGATAATCATGCTCTGTACTGTTTGTTCTTCAATGTTATACTCTGCGCAAACTCTGACAGTGAGTGCGCCACTGCCATCCTCTGAGTGAATTTACAATTACACGTTATTCTAATAAAAAAGTAGAAATATGTTTTTCTAAGTCCGATGCTCCCAGGGATTGCTTTGCACCCTCGCTGGCATACCCAAGGGGGGTGTGCCCTACTACTTGAGAAGCACTGCACTAAAGCAAAGTCGATGAGTGAATAATTTCTCAACTTAGAAACAGCACATCTCTTAGCCTTGAAGGAAAAACATAATCATTTGATGTATCTTATCAAACAACAACCACATGTGCTCTTATTTGTGTTATACTTTAAACAGAACCACAGTATTTAAAACACACCATAAAGCAAAACTAAAATTTCTCATGTAATTTCTCTTCTCTTACAGGTTTTGCATAATGATGTCATGTCTCATGTTCGCACGATGGAGTCTCTGCACCAGGCAGGCAAGGAATTGCTGGAGGCTGGGACTGGGGACTGTACGCATGGTCTTCAGTGTCGTTTGGACCAACTTGGTGAAAGCTGGGAGTTCGTTCGCTGTGAAACCGAGCGCTATCTGCTCGAATTAGAGAACAGACTCAGTCAGGTAATGCTGTTCACTTCAAGGGTACAATTATGGGGGTCACTTTGTGAAATTGCTTCTCCTGAAAATAACAGTTTTTGTTGTATCGCTTCAAACAGAAGGTCGAGGTGCGTTTAGAAAGTTAGAGAATGAAAAATAACTACAAATATGTGTGGACCGCCGGCAGCTATGTACACATTCACTTTGAAGAAAAGCATGATTAATAAAGTCATTTAGAGTAATTTATGCAGAAAAAACATGCTTCTGATACTACAAGTTTTTAGGTCAATTTAAGCAGCAGTGCTTGTTATTTCAGGAAACTATTAGCATCATAGGACGGACCGGTGGGGCGAGTAGTTAGCGCGTCAGCCTCAGAGTCCTAGGGTCGAGGATCGATCCCAGGTTGGTTCTCACTGTGTAAACCTTGCATGTTCTCCATGGGCTTGCATGGATTTTCTCAGGGTCCTCTGGTTTCATCCCAAAACATGCAGGGTAGGCTGGTTGAACACTCTAATTTGCCCACAAATATGAGTGTGAGCATGGTTGTCCATGTCGTTGTGCCCTGTGATTGGCTGGCCACCGATTCAGGGTGTCCCCCGCCTGGTGCTCATAGTGAGCATGGATAGGTTCCAGCACCCCCTGTGACTTTTGAGAGGATAAGCGGTTCAGAAAATGAATTAATTAATTAATTTTAGCATCTTAGGAGTAAGACAAAAAGACAAGAATTTCCCTAGGTTAGGATGGTGAATTCATAATTTGAAACAATGCACACAGTCTGACCTCCTCAACCTTTCTGTTTAGTACTCCCTGCCATCAGTAGTTTCAATATACAACCTAGCTAATATTAGTTTCACTAAAACATTTAGATTTAAAATAAAGATTGTGTTTATTTAATAATCAGATTTACATTTAACATTACATAGGATTAACATTTAGATTTAATCCTTTTTTATGAACTACATTTAACAGATGGGTGTATTTTTGCATTAAACTATTCATTCATTTACCCTACTACAAGGAGATCTTTAAGTTAACCACTCTTGTAACTGAAAAAAATGTAAGGAAAAAATCCCATGTTGTGGAGACGTTTAAAGAAAAACCTATCAAATGCTGTTATTTTGAGTCTAGCCCCTTTTCAGGTAAAATGGCACAATCCTGTAGTGAATATACAGTCATTGCGAACTTCAATTTATCTTTTATGTTGAGCTTTTGAGGCATCCCATTTCTGTTGTGGGTTTTTGCTTACTAAAACATATTTTGTATTTCATGTCATTTTTACAGGTGCAAGATATTACACTTGAGATCCAGGACCTCCTACAATGGCTAGACAACACAGACATTAGATTGCCTTCTTCCATACGCTTGTGGGGTATGCCAGAATCGACAACTGAGAGGCTTAATGCTCATTTGGTGAGACACATAAATTCCTATATGTTTAAGAATAATCCCAAAGTTTAGCATCGACTTCCTCTGCTCTGCACATCTTCAACAGGAGTTGTGCAATGAAATGCAGTCAAAGCTTCACACCTACACCAATGTAAAAAGTGCCATTCAAAGAATGCTGGAAAGCAACAATGTTGTGCGGGGATCAAGTACAGAACACAGCATGTCGATCTTAGAACAAAGATGGTCTTCAGTATACAACAAAGTTCAAGAACAAAAGGTATCTCAACTTATTTGTTTGATTAACCTTATCAGTGAAATCACATTACATTGCTACTTTTGTAGGCAAAGCTCACAAAAGGCTTGATTCTGGCTAAGGAATTCCACAGTGATATCCAGAACCTTCTCACCAAGATGACCAAATGTGAGGAGTCCATTCGACACCTTACAGCTCCAAGCTTTGTTTTGGACACAGTTTGTAACCAACTAGAGGATCATAGAGTAGGTTTTTTTTCTTCTTTTCTTTATTAAATATATATGTTTTTTTTTCATTTTCCCTCTGTGTAATACATCATGTAATGATCATTTTTCCCTGATAATTTATCTGTGAAGAAATTATTGGATGAGGTGAATGGTTATGGGGAGAAGAAGACCACAGTGGAGAATGCGGGCAGTAGACTTGCCGAGCTCAGCAGGAAAGAGGATTGTGATGTCATTCATAACCTCATCATGACTATTCAGGATCGCTACCAAAAACTACACCAGAGTATTTCAGAAAGAGGCAAGATGCTGGAGGAGGTCAAAAAGAATGCCAAGCAGGTAAACATCTTCTACACTACACTTCCATATAAACATTTACTTAACGTGTATTTATGGTAATGGGCGAAACCGATTTGCTTTAAACCTTTAGTTGTATTGTGAGCTCACAGTAACTGTCAAATTACCATGTAGAACAGAAAAAAATAAGGAAATCAACTTTACTACCGGCTTAATGGCTTTAACATTTTTTTATACATTAATTAATTTGCTGCCATTGACTTAAATATGCTTGTTCAATGCCAAGCTTCCTGTTCAAATGGAGTTGATGTATATTGCTGTCAGTGGCTATGAATGAGTTAACTGGTAAGCATAACATGAATTTAAAATGACATTTTTAATTATTCTATTTCAAGTTTAATGAATCTTGGCGTCTCCTCGTGGATTGGATGTTTGATGTAGAAGAAACCTTGGACAACCATAAAGAGGTTGCCTTGTTATATGAGGAAATTAAACAGCAACTAAATGAGCAGAAGGTGTGGTTAATACATTTTTACAACAGATTTTTTTGGTATTTTCACTTGATCACTGATTCCAGTATTTTGTATCATTATTTTTAGAGGTTTCAGGAAGTGCTTAGATCTAAGAGACCCATGTATGAGGCAACATTGAAGAATGGTCGCAAACTGCATGAAAGAGCACAAAGCATCCAAGACAAAGAGCACCTGCTTAACCTGCTGGCGGAATTGAAAGACACGTGGGACACTATCAGTGGAAAGTCAATGGAGAGGTATTAAGTTCTTGGGAGATTATTTATCTCTACTGTATGGAAAATGTGATCAAAAGATGTATGCGTTTTATCTTGCAGACAACACAAACTAGAAGAAGCTCTGCTGTTCTCAGGAAGGTTCACCGATGCTCTTCAAGCATTGAATGAATGGCTATATAGAACTGAGCCTCACTTGGCTGAAGATGTTCCAGTCAGTGGGGACAAGGACATAGTTACCAATCTAATAGACAAACACAAGGTGTGGCTAAAACATATTACTATACTTTTACATTACTGTTACTTTGTCATGGCCCATGTCTTAAAAACATAACACGTTATAGTCCATTGCCAAAAGTTTGTATTTTCTTTATGGTACCACTGATCACCATACTTCATTATGTAGCAGACATAAGAACTGAATAGAAAATATTGCCAATTACCTCATTTCATTCAAACTAATGGCCAATTCACTTTCATTAAGGTAGCAATGCTCTTCCGTGGATTTTAGTTCATGGTGTATTTTGCAGGCTTGTCTTTTGATTCTTACATTTGCCAACAATGTTCTTCTTGGTTAGGTATTCCAGAAGGAGCTAGGAAAGCGTGCAGGGTGTATCAAGACCCTAAAGCGCTCTATAAAGGACCTGACCAGGAGCAGTACTGCCGATTCACACTGGCTGCAGGAACAAATGGATGAACTAGACGGCCGCTGGGAAGTGGTGTGCAAACTCTCAGTCAGCAAACAAGACAGACTCAAGGCTGCACTTCAACAGGTAGTACAGATGTAGTATTAATGAGGTGATATGTAAATTACAAACTTACTACCTAAACTGTTTTAAAAAATAATTGAGCTGTTTAGTGGCTGTATTTTAAATATTTTAACATGATATTATAACTTATCCCTTAGCATGCCATAAAGAAATATACCGTATTTTTTGGACTATAAATTGCACTGGCCAAAGAATACACAAAGAGGAAAAGGCAATATATAAGTCGCACTGGAGTATAGGCCACATTTTTGGGAGGGTATTTTTTAAAATTATTTTATCATAAAGGTATTAAAGTAAAAAATTGAAAAATGAGCAACAATTGCCTAAATAGGCATATGTTAACATAACTGTTTTTTTTCAAGTCTCACTTGAATATTAGTTGCAGTCCTAGCCAAACTACATTAATAAAAGTGCTGGAGCATATCCCAGCTAACTACGGGCACAAGGCGGAGGACATCCTGAATTGGTGGCCGGCCAATCGCAGGGCACAAGGAGACGGACAACCATTCACGCTCATGCTGATACCAATTTAGAGCGTTCAACCAGCCTACGCTGCATGTTTTTCGAATGTAGGAGAAAGACGGAGTACCTGAAGAAAGTCCACGCACACATTTAAGAGCGACCTAGGATCAAACGCTCAACCATAGACCTGTGGAGCAGATGCGCTAACCACAAGTCCGCCGGGCCGCCATATATTAATATTGCAAACAGCCGAAAAAAATGATGTTATTGAAACGTAAATCTATGAGAAATTTTACTTACATTTGAGATGTAGCGATGAAAAGTGAAAACTGTTAATCATTTTGCGACATGTACTGAGCCCACGTAGCAATATCCTTTACACAATGAATCCAGTTTTACCTATGGACTAAAGGTACCTGGATATCAGTGTTGATTTTTGGCAGTCAAATTTACATGTAGGAATTTTTCTAGATTCCCAGTAATTTTGGACTGTATTGTAAACATCAAAATAAAATATAACAGCCCCACCTTCTAAAAAAAACTGTTCTTCAGATTGACATTGAAATACAGTATTTGTAGTGTGTTCGATTCAATATTGGTTAAAAAGGAAAGCCGTATTATAATTGTATCTACATTGTACATTACATCACTGGACTTAGTGACTGTTAATATACTTGCTAACTTATATCTCTTAAACTTTGCTTTCATAAGGCTGAAAAATTTGATGGCTTTGTCCACTCTTTCATGGAGGATCTCACTGAGGTGGAGAGACTTTTTAAATATGGTGTCATACCAGATGAAGAGGAAGGTTTGCTTGCCTTGCAAAAACAGAACGAGGTAAGGTTCTTTTCCACTTGTGCACAAAAGTTACAGTGTTGAGGGAAAGACATGTACATCACAAATCAAAGCTGACATTGTAGAGACATGGATCGAATGATTGTGTTTTTCTCATTTCTTTTCATTATCTTCACAGGAGACAATGGTTACCTTGGAAGCTAAGACAACAGAGTTAGAAAATATCCAGTGTCTGGGTGAAAAGATCCTCTCCTCTTGTCACCCAGACTCAGTAATAACCCTCAAATCCTGGATGGGTGTCACCAAGGCACGCTATGAGGAGGTGAGTGAATTTTTGACATCTAAATGAACATGAGTATGACACCAGGTTTTCTAAGACATGGTCAAGTAGATGAAATGAATTACTATATACAGCATTCATCATCAGATAACTTTTGTGGTTTTTCAAAAATAGGTTCTTACATGGGCCCATCAACAGAACTCAAGGATACAAACTAATTTAGCATTACTGGAGGAAGAGAGAGAGCAAGTTGAAAGGCTATTGGAGTGGATTTCTTCTGCACAAGAGGCACTAAGCATCAGAGATGAAGAGCCTATGCCTGACAACATAGAGCAGAACCAAGAACTAATTGAACAGCACTTTGTATGTTTTACATATTTTCACATGTGAAAAAAAAACATTAATCTGATTTTTAGATTATCATTCAATGTTTACCACAAACATTGCAAAATGTTTTTGCTTGCAGGTTTTCATGGAGGAGTTAAATAAGAAGCTCCCTGAAGTTGAACATGCAACAAAATCCTGCAAACACAAAAATACTTCCAAACAGCAAGTTTCACCCAGCAAACGACCACTCACCAGTAAGTCTACTTACACTATTAAATTTCATCCAGTAAACAACATACATCATGACATTGGACTTTCACTCTTTCTCTTCTCAGAGAGGAGTTTTTTGAAATTGCAGCCACCAGCACCACTACCCCTCGAACACCTCAACCCCCACACCCCACAGCTCAGTCAGCTGATCAATCAGTGGCAGAAACTGTGGCTCCTAGCACAAGCGAGACAAAAACATCTTGAACAACATCGACAGAAACTCAAAGAGGTTAGTGTGTGTGTGTATATGTGTGTATGTGTATATGTGTGTATGTGTATATGTGTGTATGTGTATATGTGTTTATGTGTATGTGTATATGTGTATGTGTGTACGTGTATGTGTGTATGTGTGTATATGTGTATATGTGTATGTGTATATGTGTGTGTATGTGTGTGTATGTGTATGTGTGTGTAAGTGTATGTGTGTGTATGTGTATATATGTGTATATGTGTGTATATATGTGTGTGTATATATATATATATATATATATATATATATATATATATATATATGTGTGTATATGTGTATACAGACGCTCCCCTACTTACGAACGAGTTAGGTTCCGAGCGATTGTTCATAAGTTGAATTTGTTTGTAAGTTGATTCAGTGCTATATTTTGTATTATAATTTATGTTTTAGGCCTATATAAGTATATTGAAGGTTTATATAAGTGCATTTGTATGTTTAAGGCTTGTATAAGTAACACGCATTGGTTTGTACTAAAAAACATTTAATAAAATTGGATTGGATTGGATTGGATAACTTTATTCATCCCGTATTCGGGAAATTTCGTTGTTCCAGTGGCAAGAGGGTGAGGATGCAGGAATAGGAAAGGCATTTTAGACATAAACATACAAAATGGAGAGAATATGTACAGTACTGTATATATAGAGAGAGAGATTTATGTATTAGAAACTGGCCGAAAGAAGCGATCTAACGACGATTGCAGTTTTCTTCTTTTTTTCATCATAAATGATGCGGTAGCACTATATGGCATCATTCAATTGATTTGCAAACTTTGTGCAACGTTCAATATTTGGGTCCTGCTGCTCGATCTTTCTGTTTATAAATGGTACTGATGGTCGAACGATTCAAGTTGTATGCCCGTGCAACTCTCACCACTCACGCGCATCAAGCTTCGTTATTATTGCCACTCGTTTCAAATGAAATGGCTTGCCTCTTCCTTGCACCTCCCTCACTAGAAGCCTTTCGCTTTTCACCAACCATATTGAATAATGGCTGCACGAGATATTTCTTGATAAAAATGAAAAAGGTTCTTTGCGCACTGGAGATACGTCACGCACTTACGCAACTTACGCAATTTACGCACTGCAACAAACTGGGCAGAGGAAGGTAGATGCGGGGTGAGCTGAGCGCTCACAGCGCCAGGCGTTGGTATTAGCGGCGGAAAGAAGCACTACTCGGAAAAAGGCGCGCAATACAAAATCGAACTTACGAACATTTTTCGACATAAACGCAATTTGCAGACATGTTCGTATGTACCGTTGTTCGTAAGTCGTATGTTCGTAAGTAGGGGAGCGTCTGTATGTGTATATGTGTATTATGTATATGTATATATATAATTTAAAGTTGAATTTTATAGCAATTATTCTCATATGCAATGTGAAATTAAGCTTTACATTTTTTCTGCCTCTACTAGTTGGAAGAATTTGCCAATTTTGATTTTAACGTTTGGCGAAAACGCTACATTCAGTGGATCAGCCATTTGAAGTCTCGCATTTTAGATGTGTTCCGCAACATTGACCGGGATCAGGACGGCCGCATCAGCCAGAAAGAGTTCATTGACTTCGTCCTGGCTTCTAGTAAGTACCACTGTCTATCACCTTTGATTGATTTGTGTAAACAAGGCGTTACCTAAACAGAAATACATTAGTTGTAAAATTACTGATTATTGAGCACAGTAGAGTTCCAAGATTTTTTTCGTATCTAGAACATTTCGTAATAGAGGTGTACTTTATATGTAAATTCTTTAATTTGTTCCACTGTCCTCACACAACTACCAACTCAACCCTTTAAAATTGGTCATGTGAGGAAACACACAAAATGAGAGAAGATTATAAGGAAATGATTTATTTTTGTCTTAAAATAAATAAAGCATATGAAAATGTGCCGTGCGCCGCTGAAATATCTCCCTCTTCGGCCATTACAGATGTAATACCCATGTTTGTCTGCCAAATGGCGAAAAGAGCCCGTTCTACCCGGGCCGAAAGTCGTCCACTTTGTAGTAAATTGTAAACTTTTATGTGTGCCTTATGTGTGTGTGTGTGGAAATATGTGCCACGTTGCATTTGTACGGTTTTCAATCGCTTAATAAGGGGAATTCCAAATTAAAATAACGAATAAGGAAATGCATTTACTTTTTGGGGGATTTCGTTTTTGGATCTTTTTTGTATCTCAAGTCACTCATTTGCATATTTAAAGAAAATGTAAACTGAAACTTTTGTACCTAGAGGCATTCATAAGTAGAGGTATGACTGTATATGCATATAAATCAACTAACCAATGATCCTAGTTACGACATTACACAAAATAACATGCAAGTATCCTTTAACAAATTCACTGCAGAATTTCCTACAAATTCTCTGGAGATGAATGCAGTGGCAAACATATTTGACATAAACAGCGATGGCTTCATTGATTACTATGAGTTTGTGAGTGCGCTGCACCCCAGCAGAGATCCCTACAGAAAAACTTTGGATGCAGATCAAATTAATGAAGAGGTACAAATATTGCCTTCTTACTAGCAATGTTTTAATGGATTGATTCACTCAAACAGTTTTACAAACCTTGCCCACAATACTTATTTTTCAGGTGAGTCGTCAGGTTTCACAATGTCACTGTCCCAAAAGGTTTCAAGTAGAGCAGATCAGTGCTAACCGATACAGGGTAAGTTATTGTTTATCTATCTATCTATATATATTCAGTCCATATACATTGATTTTTTTCAGTTTGGAGATTCCCAACAGTTGAGGATGGTCCGTATGTTGCGGAGCACACTCATGGTCAGAGTGGGAGGAGGTTGGACTGCTCTAGATGAGTTCCTGGTGAAGAATGATCCCTGCAGAGGTTAGGTTTTTGCAAATTGCACTCGTACCAATACAATTTTAACTTCAAGCGACTGTATGATGACAGAATGTGTCAATGAAAAACAAATGCATTTACAAAGATAAACAAAAATGTAGATGGATAAGAACATCATTTTTTTTCAAACTGCGGCAAAATGAAAACATTAAAGCTAAGGTTTTCAATGATTTATTGTAAAGGCTAATTTGATGATTAATTCTTTGGATAAAGTGAGAAAGGTCTTTGGTGTACCCAACCCATTGCCACTGAACTGTGGTAAATTTGAGAGCAAAAGTCGTTGTTTTTTGTGTGTGTACAGATTATTGTAAAAATTAGACAAAAAAATTATAATCAATATGTCTTATTTGGAAGTCCAAAGTATTTTAACAAAATAAATCGATATAAAAAATTAATAAAAAATAAATAAAAAGAAAAAAATACATCACTTGATTCTTGTTTTTCAAAAAAATATTCCAAATGATGTATACTTGAACTTCATGGGATCCAATAATGGTAAGCAGGACTATATTTTATAAACCACTAAGTTAAATACTTTATTATCTTGAAAACCACACAGAAAAAAGGGTAATTACAAAAACCTACTTATAAGAGGCATTGGCAGAGTCTCGTAAAATACAGGATGCATAAAATACAGTTACAAATAACTGATAATTTCAACATTACCAAGTTCTGTAATTGCGTCTCCTTTGCCAACAGTAAAAGGTCGGACCAACCTGAAGATCAAGGAGAAGTACTTGTCGCCTACAGGAAGCAGTTCGAAAGGTTTAACTGTCAGCAGGTCCAACTCGAGCCTCAGTCTCTACAGTAGTGCCTCTGCCCCTACGAGCCCAATGACACGCAAGGCAAGCTATTACGTTTTCACATTTTTACCACCTTTGCTTTATTCCAGCTCACAGCCCCGGATGTTAAATAATCAAATTTCACTTTTAAAATGTAGCACGACACCTGACTTGCAACTGCTTTTTCTTTTTAGGCTTTACTCCGTCGAAGTTTTTCAGGTGACCGTTGCATTCGTCCACGGAGTTCTATTGCGGCATTAGGATCTGAACTCCTGTTTGTCACAACAGAGGGGCATGACTCCCCATCAGGTCAGGCATTTGTTGTCTTAATGATATATGAAAAGTAAAATAGTTTATTTTTAAGTAGCTTACCTTTTGCTTCAAATCATGGACTGCATTTACGGATGTACTTCATTGTTGATACTCATCTGTCATTGAACAAATAAAGCCACAGTGATGTCAGGAATTATCAGTTGCACAACCTTGTGGAGGAAGCACTGTGATAATAATCATAATAATAATCAGACATAGGCCCTGTCGTCATCATCAACAACAAAAGTGTAATTGTCATCACACCCAGAAACTGCGAATGACGAAATTGGTAGTGCTTCTCCATAAGGTGCGTTTTCTCGGGAAATGACCTCATAAGTGATAGTTTCAGACTCGTAATTTGGCATTCTGCCGTTATGGATACATCGCATCACCCCCCTGAGCGGATCACTTACCTCTCACTGTCTTTCACTTACCTTCAGTCAGCCAGTAGGAGGCAGATCACCACCCAAACATCTTTTCATATTACCTCACCCCAAAGTTATTATACAGAAGGGATTGTGTGTTGTGTTAGAGTTCTGATGGATGTGGGGAAAAAACCTGTCCTTAAGCCTATTTGTCCGTACTTTGTGGGACCTATAGCGTCTGCCAGAGGGCGGCAGTTGGAACAGATTGTGACCAGGGTGGTATGGGTCCCCGATGATCTTCCTGGCTCTGCCGAGGGAACGAGGGCTGGCAATGTCTTCCAGTGAGGGCAGAGAGCAGCCGACGATCAATCAATGTTTGTAACTTTTAATGTGTACCTTCCAGTAGTAGTAAGAGTAGTATTAGTAGTACCTCTCAAACTTCATGAGCAAACTGCTCCAATTATATCAGTTTTAAAGCGATTTTTTACCCAGATGCCATGTTTCACCTCATTTTACAGGTGGTTGGCTAGAGTTAGATCAAACCTATTTGAAGGCCAACTAGAAAATAGTTCCATGTTTTGCTCTGTGCAATTATTGGGGTTTAAAGCAGTTCTATGGGCCATTATGTTGTAGCAAGCTCCAAAACCTGTGACTGAAAGTAGGCCGTTTGACAGTGAGCATCACATTTCTCCTTGGAATAGTGTGATATTCTTGAGATTTCATTGCAACATGATCAAATTTAAGAAATATTTCAAGACACCTCATGACTGATTAAACAAACAAGCCCAGAAAATTAGTCTTCTCCATGTTTTTCCACATTAGGGAATTTTCCTTTCTTTATGTTTCATTCTTTGAATGTATGGCCAATGTCTATTGCCAGAAAGTTCCACTTTTTTTCCCAAGAGCATTCTCCCAGAAGCTTTGTTCCTTGTCAAAATGCCTTTTAGCATGTTTCCAGTCTAACATGCAGTCCCAGTACTCCCTGGTTGTCTCCAATGAATTCTATATTGACTAAAAAAACAATGCTGGATACTGACGTGAGGCACAATGATTGATTATTAGTTTTAAGAAATCTCTTACCTAATGAAAGGACACATGTTGGTCATGGTCAAATAACATTCAATTTTTTTTCTTCCAGGGATACTATCAAATGTTGTTTATTTTATTTTTTCTGTTTCATTAGGTTTCAATTCAAAAAATTTGTCTCAGAACAATTCAAAATCGATTTCAGGTTACTATTAGTTGAATTCTACTCAATTTCATGAATTTATTAAAATATCTGTGACCCTTATATTTTTTTCCTTCATTAACAGAGTCTGTTTAAAGAGCATGTATTTCATTTTCAATGCATGACTTTGTTTTCACTCTTGTTCACCCTCCAGAAGAAGCTGAGATGCTACTCCCCCCTTGACTGCATCTGGCGACAGACTTGTGTGCACTAAACCCAAACAACATTTTGGCCCTTAATTGTAAACAAGGTGATAAGTAAGAATGTTGCGATAAAAGGGCTGTGAGAGCAAAGACAAGAAGCTGATATTGAAGTGAAGGTCAATAAAGAGAAATATTTGGAACTTTGGGGTTTCTCTGGGAAAGTAAAGACATTCAAACTGTCTTTAAGTCTGAAAAAAGAACATTATCACATAAAAAAAATCATACAGTAATTGCATACCGAATCGTTTTATGAATGTAATGTAATGCATGATCACATTTTGAGCAGCTGTTAGCAATATTATGAATGAAATACTAGTAGAACCAGACAAAATATTTTTTTACAGTAAAAGTGGATATCAACTGCTTGGTTAATATCTACAAAGTATGGGATTAATGTTCGGTGGTTGGCAAAAAACAAAATTGTGTTCCTTTATGTTCCTCACTGAGTATCCAAAAAATACAAAAACCAAAATGGCTGAGTATGAGAGACTCCAATGTTTCTCTTCAATTTTAGGATGTCAGTTATTTTATGCTGCGAAGATGATCTTGTTGGCAGGGCCACAGTTTAGCTTCTTTGACGGTTTTTGATGCCATGATTGTAAGTAATTGTGTATTGTTTAATGCTCTACATTTTTAGGATAGTTCAAATCTTGAAATTTTTGTATCTGATAAATACAATGCCATTTTTACAAGCTGAATCGTTTGTCAGGATTTTTTAATGTATTTCTTTTAATGGAAAATTGCTGTGAAAGTATCGATAGGATATTTCTTTTTTAACTGCAGTAAGGTATCTGTATTTCATTGTTTACTACATATAAAGCACTTTCTTCCATACTACTTAATTGTTCGATTATTACACAAGAAATGTGGTAGTTATGAGATACATAAAATATAAAACTAATAGTTTTGTGCATATTGTTAATCCGCTCACTCTACTGCTACAGATAATTTGGAAATGTAACTATTTGTTTTTGGTTGACTAGTTAAAAAAATGACTAAACATGTATTTTGTTTCTCCTTTTTCTTCCTTTAATGCAAAGGGGAAAAAATTACCCATAGATTTAGTCTTCATTTGAGGAAGATTAAGGGTACTACAGGACTTTACCCTGAAGTGGCATGAAATAAAATTTCCCTGGGGTCAACTATCAGGCTCTGCTACTAAAATAAGTGGTTAATGTTAACGCTACTTGTATGTAGAGCTTTGTGCCATCTTTGTTAGTCCTAAACATGAATGCACCGTGTTTTTCTTCTGGTTTATTATCTCTGACATTAAAAGCCAGGGGTTGAATCACTAGAGTTACATTTGGTCTATGCAGTTTAAATTTTTATTCATTAAATATTTTTAGCGCATTGAATAGTACTTTCTAGAGACGAATACCCCCTTGTGTCAATTTCTTTGCATTGGTATATAAATTTTGGTGAGGAAAAAAACAAAACATTTTACCTAAATGACTATGCACCCTTAAATTGAACTACTGTTTATATTTTTGTACCCAGCACTCTACGATATCCTTTTTGGAGACCTCTTCTTTTCCGTCTAAGTGTACCATTAAATGCATTTGTTATTAAATACACAGGTTGATTCTATTAATTTCCTTAAACGTATGATTCAATTTGTGAATATGTTTGTTTGACAGATTCAACATGTGAATAATCAAAATTTTACTGCTGCTTGTACTGTGGTGGTAATGATGGTAATCATTGGATCGGAAAATGTTGGCCATAAATACTTTATTTAAGCCTCTGTTTTGTATTTTACCTTGTGTGAAGCGGTACAGTTTCATTGGCAAAAAAATACATCTGTTAATCCTCTGATCAGTTTTCCCGCCTGCTGTTAAAAACAATAACCAAAACGGCCGACATACTGTGCTGAAAACAGTCATAGTATTTTGAACACAGTACAGCATTTTTCACAAAGAAAGCAGTGGACTGTTCTATGAAAATACTGACAATGACCCGAGGTCACAACAGCACCCTGCACCTAAGTTTTAGCAGTATATTCGAGCTAGCATGTGAACCAGTTCTTGAATATGTATCATACCTGTCAACCTCTGCCGATAACTGCCCTTATAAATGATTATGATTCCCCTTACAAACCCCCAAAAACCTATGATATAATACTCTCATCTCATTTTCTGAACCGTTTTATCCTCAAGGGTCGCGGAGGGGGCTGGAGCCTGTCCAAGCTGACTTTGGGCCAGAGGCAGGGGACACCCTGAATTGGTGGCCAGCCAATCGCAGGGCACAAAGAGACAAACAACCGTTCACGCTCACACACATACCTAGGGGCAATTTAGAGTGTTCAATCAGCCTACCATTCATGTCTTTGGAATGTGAGAGGAAACTGGAGTACCCAGAGAAAATCCACGCAGGGGAGAACATGCAAACTCCACACAGGTGGACCGACCTGGATTTGAACCCAGGACCCCAGAGCTGTGAGGCTGAGGAGCTAACCACTCAATCCACCGGGCTGCCCGGAAATTAAACAAATGAATATAAATCTAACAAGCCACTTTGCTACCATTTCTGTACCATTACTTTCACTAACATTCAAAGGTTTGGGGTCACCCAGACGTGTATTATCAATGAAAAGTGAAAAGTCACTTTTTTTTTGCAAAATGAATAGAAATTATAATCTAGATAAGATGTTGAAGGAATTTTTTTAATCATTATTTTGTTTCTGTTTTTTGTTCTTTCTCTAGAATTAACATCCTACAGCTGTACAATGACCCAAAGCACATCTCCAAATTATGCAAGAATTACCTAAGGAGCAGTTAGATGGTAGGTATTCTATCTGTAATAAAATATCAAATGTCAAAGACATGAGATTTTAACCCTATTGAAATGGTGTGGGAGCAGGTTCATCGCGTGGTGCGCAAAAAAAAAAAGCTCAATCAAGCCAATCAGGGCGGTGGAATATCATCCGCTTTCTTTAGTAAATTAACAGCAAAAATGCCAATGGTCTGTAATGCTTAATTAATGCAAATTGAGCATTCTTTGTTGAAAGAAAAGTTTAAAGGAGAGAATAGTATTCTTAAAAAAACATTTTTTTGTCACTGTCTTGACTATAATTTGGATTCATTTTGTAACTCATTTGAAAAAATAGTGACTTTTCATGGAAAACACAAAACTGGGTTATCCCAAAAATTTGAAGGGTAATCTGAGTTTATCCTTGGAGTTAAATATACACAACATAGTATATACATTTTGATCCATTCACTATATGCACACATGTACTCATACAATTATTTGTGCAGCATGTAAAGTCTTAATTGTTTTAGTGACATTCTCTCTAACACTATATTTTAGTCCATCCCTTTTTTCTTTAAAACCTCCCCTACCCTTGTTCTCTTCCTCCAGCCGGGCATGTTTCTTCAGACTTTTGTTCCCAGGCTATACTCTTGGCTCAGGCTTCGGTAAGTCACATGACAACATCCAAATGAGTTAAACTCCAGAATCAAAGTGAATAATGTATACTCGACCGGAGCAACAAAAGGGCACTCCAGATTTGCTGTCAGTACCTTTCTTTCTTCCACGGGTGTAAAATCTCCAACTATAGCTGGCTCAGGATTTTTATTTTCATTAGCAGGTAGGTGATATTTGATCTCTCTTGGAATCCATACAAAACAACAACAAAATATTGAAATTATTCTTATTTATTATCACCACCATAACATTGTTGGTAAATAATTGGAAACCGATGTTTAATCTGTATCAAGACTTAAATAAGATATTTATGTACTGTATTATGTTAAAGTACAATGTCAAGATATGATGTAACATAATTATATCCCTACATATTATATCATGATTTAATTGACTTGAACCACAATAAAACGTTTTGTTTAATGTAACAAAACATTTTTTATCATGGACAATTAAAGTACATTATTTGCAATAACTCTGGACAGGACCAACAAATGAAGTTGCATTCTAAATGTGACAGAAAATATGAAATTGTAAAATTCAGTTACTGACGCCTGGGGAAAAAATATATTTTTTTCATGGGGTCGCGGAAGGTGCTGGAGCCAATCTTGAATCACTGGCCAGCCAATCGCAATGTAGAGTGTCCAATCAGCCTTTTTGGAATGTGGGAGGAAACTGGAGTACCTGGAGGAAACCCACACAGACTCCACACAGATGGAAATGACCTGGATTTGAACCCAGAACCCCAGAGCTGCGAGCCCAACACACTAACCACTCAGTCCATCGGGCTCACTAAGAAACGTTAAATCTAGAAATTTGAAATTTACATACATTGTCCCATCTATCGGTGTATAAAATTTTAATTATACTTGTTAGTCAGATATTTTACTTTTACAAGTTCAGTCAAGCTCTAGCAGCCCGGTGAGGCGAGTGGTTAGCGCGTCAGCCTCACAGCTCTAGGGTCCTAGGTTCAAATCAAGGTCACGTCCACCTGTGTGGAGTTTGCATGTTCTCCCCAGCCTGCGTGGGTTTCCTCCGGGTACTCCGGTTTCCTCCTACATTCAAAAAGCATGCTAGTAGGCTGATTGGGCATTCTAAATTGCACCTAGGGTGAGTGTGTATGGTTGTCCGTCTCCTTGTGCCCAGCGATCGGCTGGCCACCGATTCAGGTTGTCCCCTGCCTCTGTCAGCTGGGATAGGCTCCAGCACCCCCATGACCCGAATGAGGATAAAGCGGTTCAGAAAATTTGATGAGATGTGGCAGATCTAAACTACACAAGGGACTAAAGATGGAAATTAGCCGTCGGCTAAAATCTTAGCTCCCAAAGGCGGCTGGGTGGCCATGTACGCATGCGCAATTCTCGGTGGGGTCAACCGCCCGGAAGTAGTAGTATATTAAAAGCCGGCCGTAGAAGCACGCGAACGCATCCACGCAAAATAAACGCACACGCTCGCGCGCGCCTATACACAAACACAAGAAAACGTTTTGGAATTATGTAAAAGACCGTAACGAGTCTTTATAATAGGTTTGCTTTTGGATGTCGGGAGGAGAGGTCCGTGTGAGCGCACGGTAAGAGAACAGGTTTTTCGATATATAATGTACTAGTTCACAGTTGGATGATCGCAATGTCAACTGTATAATAATATAATAATAATAATACAGTAATATGAGGAGGGAGGAAGATATTGGGATATGGTCAGGCAGTTACATGCTGTTATTATTATTGTATTTTAAACATATATATATGACTTTGCCGCCCGGTGGCTCCAGAACACCGCGATCCTGACAAGGATAAGCTCTGTTGAAAATCAATGAAAATATGACTTTGTCATAATATTGCTTTTGATTCTGAATTTTCTTTAGTTTGAGTGGAACTTGATGCATTTAACATCATCGAGGATTGCGCGTTTACAAATATTGGCATCCATGTTGAGCTTTTATGGGAGCAGTGTGTTAGTGTGTTAAAGTTCATGGCATCCTTCACCAGAGGAGGACAAGGTCAATTGAGGAAGTCTCGATTTACCTATTATATATAATATCATTTGCTTATAGACCACAATCAAATGCTTTCGTCTTACACAGGCAACCCAAAGTATACATAAAAATGTACTTTTACATGCTGATTATCATCTTAACTAAGGTCAATACAACAAACCATATCCCAGCTGTGGAATATGTGTGAAAGTAATTGCTTCCTGTATAAAAACTGATTATGATTGGCATCAATTAGTAAAATATAGCAATCTTCTGCATCACTAGAGCAACATTTTGTCCTACATCTAATTGCCGAATGGTTTCAATTCTGTGATAGTGGATGCTTTTGAAACATAAATTTACATTTGTAAGGTCATACTTCTGTATCTACATAAGTTTTAAATCTGGGTATTAACTTTCTAAAGCTTTGGAAGCCTAGGGGGTAATATTTTTGTCAACTGCACCTGTGAAGCCCTCTGTGACTCTAGTTAAGGGTTATAAAAATAAATCTGGCTAGAGCATATTTACCTCAATTTTTATTTTAAAAAAAACCTACATAACTAACTAAACTGCTTGCATTTTTAAGCTGTTTCTCCTGCAGTAGCTATATAATTATTCATGAATCTTTTTATCAGCTATTTTACATGCAATTGGTATCTGATCTCATAACAAGTAATGATGAATATGACTATGGCCACACCAACTAAGCCTTTTTTTAAATCGTCTTGAAGCAGTTATTAAAACAGTTTTCTGAATTATAATAAAACTATTGATCCTCAATTCTATGGTGGTTTTACTCATGATGGTTGTGGGGTGGAAAAAATCATATCCCAGCTTGCCTGGGGCCAAATTTCGGTAATGCTGCAGTGCTATGTTTTTACCAGGAAAAAATCATATCCCAGCTTGCCTGGGGCCAAATTTGGGTAACGCTGCAGTACTATGCTTTTACCAGGAAAAAAAATCATATGCCAGCTTGCCTGGGGCCAAATTTGGGTAATGCTGTTTTTACCATCAAGTTGAGTTGAGAGACAAAAAACAGATGCAACAGATTCATATATTTTTCAGGCAAATTGCCTTTTTTTCATGAATTAAAGCAAGTTTTTCAACATTGTGATCTTTTTTTCATAACCACCTAAACAAACTTTCCTTTGTTCGTGTGTTTCAGATTGATCACTTCTACATTTCCTCATTTACATCCTCAACACTGTCATCATGTCGCTGCTGACTCACATACTCGCCTGTCTGTTTGGCATGGGTTCCTGGGTAGCCATCAATGGAATGTGGGTGGAGCTCCCGCTAATCGTACCACAGATCCCTGAGCTTTGGGCCCTGCCATCCTACCTGACGGTACTCATTCAGACAGCCAACATTGGCCCCCTCGTCGTCACCTTAATGCACCATTTTCGTCCTGGAGTGCTGGACGAGAGGCCCGTTGTCTACTGCATTGCTGTGTTGGGAATCATTGCCACATTCCTTTTGGCTTTCTTCTGGAAGCACACTGTGACAATAGCTGGCAGCCCTCACAGTGTGCCCCTCTTGATATTATGCTTCCTGCTCTCGGTGGTGGACTGTACCTCCTCTGTCACCTTTTTGCCATTCATGATGCGCCTGTGCCCCCAGTACCTCACCAGTTACTTTGTTGGCGAAGGCCTCAGTGGCCTGGTTCCTGCACTGGCGGCTCTTATTCAAGGTGTTGGTGTAGTCAGGTGTCATAATAGCACTTTGACTGTTTCTTTGAACAAAACACTTGCCAATTCCACTGTTGACCCTGACAAACTCCAAGCAATCTATCAACCAGCAAAATTCTCTGCTCAGGCGTTCTTCTTATTCCTCAGTGCGATGATGGTTATTTGCTTGATTGCCTTTATCCTGCTCAACCATCACCCAGCCGTTGCACGGAAGAAGAAAGATGACTCGTATTTCAGGGAAGACCAAGACCTGACACCAGGAAAGAGAGAGCAAGCTTTCTCTCTGCACCCCCAAACACCAGAGCAAAAGCCAATGTTAAATCCCTTTGGTTCTGCAAGGAGAGCACCTCGGAGCTCCTTTGGCAGGGGCACATACAGTAATGCTGAGGTGGCTTTTATTTTTCTTGTACTCGCCTGGGTGAATTCTCTTACCAACGCAGTGCTACCATCAGTGCAGTCCTACTCCTGTCTGCCTTATGGGAACCAGGCCTATCATCTTGCTGCCACAATGGCAGCCGTCGCCAACCCACTGGCCTGTTTCATTGCCATGTTTAAGCCTATTAGGTACGTGTGACTAATTTAGTATTCTACTAATTCTCAAACACAAGCTAGTCAAAGGCTGAAAACATTTCTGTAATGCCATGTACCATATCTAAGGCGAGAAGGCATACTATGTACCTGTATACTTAATCATGTTATTTAATGAGTTGTATGCTTTTAACTTTTAGGTCACTCATCTTCATGTGTGTTCTGACGGTGTTTGGGACTGGATTTGGAAGCTACATCATGGCCATGGCGGCATTGAGTCCTTGTCCTTTACTGGTCCACAGTACATCTGGAACTGTTGTTATAGTAAGATTATTTCATAACACTCAACCTTTTTAACACGAGAACATTGCAGTCTTTTGTGATATATCTAATAGCACAAGGTGCCTGAAAATTGAGGTGGGAAAAAATGAGTTTATTTTTTCATACTACTGACGTCGCTAGATTTCGTTGAACCACGAAATGTCGACGTGACAAGCCCTAGAGGAAAGCTGACTCCACCCCTGCCTTAGTGTAGCTATCCACAGTCTTGCAAACATAAAGGAAATTAACTTCTGAATTAGTTCTTTTTAAAAAAAGTGTCACCGAAAATTAATGTTTGCGCTGCACCCTCACCATGCCAGCATGTTCCTGAAAAGTAATTAAAAAAAAAATCCTCAATATAAAGCCTTTATTGCCATCATACACAGCTGCGTATAACAAAATTGGTGGTGCTACTCCACAAAGTGTGTTTTCCCAGTAAAAACATAATTAAGTAATTAAAAAATATAAAAAGTCACATCCTGGCAAGATAAATTCTAAAATATTGCACAATCTAAGATATTGCACATAGTTATTCCCAAATGCACATAGTTATTGCGAGCAAAGAGCCGCTGCACCCACGCGTGCCGCCATCTTGGATCCAAATTCAAAAGCCTTTATTGTCATCATACACAGCTGCGTATAACGAAATTGGTGGTGCTACTACACAAAGTGTGTTTTCCCAGTAAAAGAACATAAATAAGTAATATGAAAATATAAAGTCACATCCTGTTAAGGTAAATTCTAGAATATTGCACATTGTTATTGCACACCCCGAAGTTATTGCACAGAAGGGATTGTGTGTCGTGCTAACGCAATTTCAGAGTCCTGATCGCTGTGGGAAAAAAACTGTCCTTTAGTCTATTTGTCCGTGCTTTGTGAGACCTGTAGCGTCTGCCAGAGGGCAGCAGCTGGAACAGGTTGTGACCAGGGTGGTATGGGTCCCTGACAATGTTCCTGGCTCTGCTGAGGTAGCGAGGGCTGGCAATGTCTTCCAGTGAGGGCAAAGAGCAGCCGATGATCTTCTGGGCGTTGTTGATCACTCCGGTATGGCCTTTCTGTCTGCTGCCGTGCTTCCAGCATACCACAATTTCTGTCCAAGTCTCAGGTTTTTGCCAGACTCCAAAAGGTTTTTCTTCCAGAATGGTCCTGTATTTGGCTCCATTCATCTTCCCATCAATTTTAACCATCTTTACTGTCGCTCCTGAAGAAACAAAAGCAGGGCCAAACCATTAGGCTGCCACCAACATATTTAGCAGTGTGGATGTTGTGTTCAGGGTCATGAGCAGTGTTGCTTGTACGCCCAACAGATCGGTTTGCATTGCGGCCAAAAAGTGAGATTTTGGTTTCTTCTGACCAGAGCACCTTTTTCCACATGTTTGCTGTGTCTCCCGGGTGGCTTGTAGCAAACTTTAAATGATACATTTTATGTATATCTTTGAGAAGTGGCTTTCTTCTTGCCACTCTCCCATATAGTTTATGTAAATTTGTAGTGTAAGACTGACTGATGTCCTATGGACAGACTCTCCCACCTCACCTGTACATCTATTCAGTTCATACAGAGTGATCATGGAATCAGCTGATCATTCTCCTCCTTGTTCGGGGTGAAAGTTTAGAGGGACGGCAGAGGTCTTGGTAGATTTGCAGTAGTCTGATACGCCTTCCATTTCAATATGAGCACAGTTCTCCTAGAGATGTTTAAAGCTTGGGAAATCTTTTTATATCTTTACATTTCTCCACAACAGTATATTGGACCTACCTGGTGTGTTCCTTGGTCTTCATGATGCTCTCTGCACTTTAAACAGTACCTTTAAACCAGGGGTGTCAGACTTGGGTTGGTTCGCGGGCCGCGTTAACGTCAACTCGATTTCATGTGGGCCGGACCATTTTAGATAAACTTAGATAGACTTTTTATAAATGGATTAAAAGAACTGGATTAAAATCCCTGAATATTCAGTTTTTTATAGATCTAAAACAATGTTTATTTGGGCTTTTTTTAAATATATTTTTAGATTTTACAAAATGATTTTTGAACTAAAAACACAGAAAAATTGATTTAAAAATTACAATTATTGATTTAAAAGGGGGAAAATCAGGAAATTTAATATACATCTATACTCTTCATTTTGATTTGATCCTAAAACAGAAAGTCGGCACTCATGATTTACTTTCCCGGGCCACACAAAATGATGCGGCGGGCCAGATTTGGCCCCTGGGCTGCCACTTTGACACATGTGCTTTAGACTATCACGGAGCAAATGCATTTATACAGAGACATGATTACACACAGGTCGATTCTATTTATCATCCTCTCTCAACATTGGATCATTCAGAGACCCTCCCTGAACTTCTGGAGTGAGTTTGCTGCATTGAAAGTAAAGGGGCCGAATAATATTGCACTACCCACTTTTAGTTTTTATATTTGTTAAAAAAGTAAAATATCCACTAGATTTAGTTCCACTCGTTGATTATTGACAAAAAATATATCTTTATGTTTGAAGCCTGAAATGTGCCAAAGGTTGAAAAGTTCCAGGGGGCCAAATTCTTTTGCAAGGCACTCTATTGAATATACCGTTTATTTACTTAATTTTGTCTCTTTCCCAAACTTAATTGTTATTCTTATTTTGTTTTTTCCCCATGTTGTTTCCTTTAGGTGCTGGCTTGGGTCTTATTTGTTCTCTCCTTGTCGTACGTAAAGGTAATAATTGGAGTAATTCTCAGGGATGAGGGCCATAGCGCCCTTGTGTGGTGTGGGGCAGTGGTCCAGTTGGGCTCAATGGTAGGTGCCCTTTCCATGTTTCCGCTGGTAGGCGTCTATGAGCTTTTTAAGTCCGGGGATGTCTGCAACACCAACTGCCCCATGTAACAAATATTTCAGACACTGCAGAAATACAACTTGCACTTGTACTAGTGGGAATATTCATTGATGAGCCTTACATATCCCAACATCTACAACAGAGCGGAGGGATTACGTACCACACATGACTTTTTTCACTGTCTTTTGTGCTGAAAGAGTCAGGACCACAAAATCAAGACCAGATCTAAACATGTCATTGTTAAGTTGCATTACATTTTTTTTGTCCCATGTGAACATACAGTAGTATGAAAGTGTTACAAATATTATTTTGAATTTGCACTTCTAGATATGATGCTTTATCTGATTGTTTGATTTCATACGAGTACATTGTGACCGTTTGCCTTATATTACAGCCTGCTGTGTAAATGTTACTGAGTGGGATAAGCTGCTGAAATAATAAACAATGAAACTCAATTGAAAATGATGATTTTTCTTTGTTTCTATTTTTGCTGCATGATGCACACACATATCTATCTATTGTATATATATATATATATATACATGTATGTATATGTGTATATATATGTGTATATATATGTATGTATATGTGTATATATATATGTATATGTGTATATATATGTATGTATATGTGTATATATATGTATATATATATGTATATGTGTATATATATATATGTATGTGTATATATATATATGTATATGTGTATATATATATGTATATGTGTTGATTGGGCATTCATACTTAAAAAACACATTGTTTTCATCATAACGTGCATTAGTTAGTGGGGGGAGCTGTAAATATTTTTTGGTTGGGCTTTAAGCCTTTAAAATACAGTATTGCACATTATGAACATTGTGATGACATGCACTTTAGTGTTTGTTTTTTACTTCTAGACATTTAATTTAAGTGTGGCCACTTCATGAGGTTTGTTCACCTGACTGCCATGTGGGAGGCTGGGGTTCGAATCCCACTCTCGTTTGACTGATCACTACACTATGTAGTTAAGTAAATGGGTAATCTTTTTTCATTAAAATAAAGACTTAGTCTTTTTTTCAGCAAAACTATTTATATATATATATATATATATATATATATATATATATATATATATATATATATATATATATATATATATATATATATAAATAAATAAATAAAGGGAGAGCAATGAAAGCTTTGCAGAATGCAAACAAATATAAATGTTCAATTTTATATAATATGCGAACAAACTTTTAAATTGATTATTATTCCTGATGATAATGTGTTAAATTGTACTGGTTAAAGTTACAAAATAAGCGCAATGTCAACACTACCTGTCAACGATATGGTGATATGTCATGAGAATACTTGGTAGTTTTTGTCTCTCAAAGAGTCAAATGCGCTTGTAAAAAATGAACACTAGGTGTCGCTGCTAGATTGAGGGGTGAAAAAAGAATTGGTGGCCTCAAAGGATTGCCCAAGAACTGCTCACTATACGTACTATATATGATTGTGCTCCGGGGTCGCCTGGGCTTCTGCCTATGATACACCGTCTGTATCGTATCCCCCTCACATTAAATCAGCGTGCATGTGTGTGTGAGTAGTGTGTTCATTTATCTTTACTTTAATCCATAGGGACAGCTAAGAATGAGAAAGTCATAATTAGTCAGTGTCTGATTCAGATCCCAGAGGTTCTTGGTGAACATCTGGGGTCATCATCTCTGTGTGGCTCATACATCACCTGTTGGCTCTTATCTATTCCAGTAGTTTCTATGACTTATAGTGTGTGTTGTTTAAATACTGCAGACCAGTTTGGAAGGATTTGCAAAGAGGTGACTGAGTACATTCAAGACAGCGGTCAAAAAAATGTGTGCGGCAAGTAATCAGAGGCAAAAGGTTTTAAAGTACACTGTTATTTTACTTTATATTTACCTGTCTTTTTACTTTATGTATCCTGTGTAATGTCTGATTTCCTCTGAATTCCTCCCTCTCCTTTAGGCAATTGGATGTTGAGCACATGAATAAATATCCTCATTCATGCTGTGATTTAATGTGTAGTTATGGGAGTAGAGTATACTACTGTGAATGATTGAATTTTGTAAAATGGCCAGGAACGATCACGTCTCGCCTGCTGTTAGGCAATTGTTCATTCCCCACTCACAACGCAGTGTCTGCTAAAAAATTACAAAGAAATGTGGGTGGGGTGGAAGTAAGTGCCTTGGGACTGGAAACCCCAGTGTCTGGACCAAATGACTGCAAAAATATGTTTTTTTCGTAAATGACTCAACAATATATTTTAGAATGAAACTAGGCCATTGTGGAAATGAAACTGAGAAACGTGAATGGACGGATTGGCTCCTGATGGTTTTAAAATAGGCCTTTTATAGAGAAATGCACGTTATACACGAAAATAATATTTGATTATTTTTTTCTGTTATTGAGACGTTCTACCTTTTTGCTCAAATACTCCCAATGTCCAAGGTGAATAACATGCTTAAAGTACTAAATTCTCAACTTTGTCTAAACCTTCTACCTGTGTTGTTGAATTTCACCTCCACGTTAATTGTTCCAATCCATCGGAGATTACCTTTCCCGTTAGGTCCATTATATTTAAATGGGCTAGGCCTTTCTTCTTCTTCGCAACAAGACATAAAGTAATCAAAAGTTGAAAGCAAACACTCAAGGAGGCACTTAGCAACAAGAAAAAAGAAAAGCTTTTATGATAAAACATTCATATAGCGTACAGGAGACAGGTAATCTTTGAAGATGATAGGGTTGTCTTGTGGTCAGTTTCAATATAGTATAGCTTGGGGAGCCTTGTAGATGAATACTGCTAATAACATCCCCGCCCACCCATCATCCACTGGACCATTCAGGCAGGAGTACTATACCTGAGTGTGTCTCTTCTGTGGCGTGAATAATGCCTTAAAGAGCTGTTGGAGGCTGGACCAAAGTAGTGTTCATTACCTTGACGGACTGATGACAGCTGAAACACACGCACGCACAAACAAAACAACTGCAGTCATTGCATATGATAATGATTACCAATTAATGTTGACTGAACCATTAAAAATGTTATACTCTTTCATAAATGTAAGTAGAACAGCCAGCTTTGCTTGACTATGGTCATAAACTTGTACGATAAATACTACATTTGAGATTTGTAAGGTAATTTTTATAAATAACTAATTTCAGTAATTTATCAATCATACTTAATCCGTAGAGCACTTTTGTCACCCGTACTTGCTTTTCCCTCCTGTCACTGGTTTACAAGGGCATACACAGAAGCACACATAAAGGTTAATCATAATTTCGTAATCACTGAAAAACCTGAAGATGGATACACAGCATCCAGGCGCAGACATTAAATCAGGGGTCCTCAAACTGGTTTTACAGGGCCGCCAAGGGTCCTGTTTTTTTTGTTCCAATCGATTCAGCACAAACAATGTAACTATATTTATGTTGTTGCTAAAACAACCATCACCTGACTGCAATCTAACGATTACACTTGTACAACACTAAATTGGTGAAAAAGTGTATTTCTTTGTTTGGAATGAAATTCTATGTAAGTAGAGGTGTACTTTATATGTAAATTCTCTCATTTGTTCCACGGTTCTCACACAAATACCAACTGAACCCTTTAAAATTGGTCAGTGTCCCAATTTTGTATGAAAGATGTGAGGAAACACAACATTGAGAGAATATTACAAGGAAAGGATTTATTAACGTCTTAAAATAAATAAACCATATGAAAATGCACCCTACACCGCTGAAATAGTTCCCTCCGCGGCCGTTATTATGGGAGACGTAATACCCATGTTTGTCCGCCAGGTGGCGGCAATAGCCCGTTCTACCAGGGCTGAAAGCCGTCCACTTTGTACCACATTTTAGACTTTTACCTGTGCCCTATGTCTGTATGTGTGTGTGATAATATGTGCCGGATTGCATTTGTACGTTTTGGAATCGCTTAAGGGGAATTGCAATCATTAATAAGGGGAGCATTTAGTTGAGGTGGACAGGTATGTAAGAGAGAATCTTGAAACATGGATCGTGGTTGTTGTGAGACAGCCAATTGAATTGAATTGAATGCTTCTATTGTCATTATATGAGATAGAATGAGAGCGATGAAATGAGAGCCCAGTAGAGGTTAACGATGTTCTGAAGTGAGAATCAATGCATCCGCGGCAATATTTTCAAAATAAAATAACGGATAAGGAACATTTACTTTTTGGGGGATTTCGTAACTTGGATCTTTTTCGTATCTCAAGTCACTCATTTGCAAATAAAAAAAATCGGAACCTGAAAATTTCGTACCTAGAGGCATTCGTAAGTAGAGGTATGACTGTTCATTCATCTTCCATACGGCTCATCCTCGAAAGGGTTGCGGGGGCTTGCTGGAGCCTAACCCAGCTTTCTTCGGGCGAAAGGCAGACTATACCATAGACTGGTCGCCAGTCAGTTGTAGGGCACACTGAGAGACAGACGACCACTCACTCTCACAATCACACTGCCACCGAGTGGGAACCGAACTCATGCTGCCCGTACCAAAGTCAAGCGGAAGAACCACTGCACCGTCGGGTGGCCAGGTATGACTGTATATATCTTTATAATTTTGAATCTAAATGTTAGTAATAACAATAATAATAATTAATGTGATAAAACAGAACAGTGCAACCTTTGTCGTTCACAAATGCTATTCACTGATAACACCACAGTGAAGCAAATGTGTCATATTAATAAAATACCTTGTGTTTACTTAGATTTAAACTGCACCCTTGTAAAACTATTACACTGCATTTGTGGAAAATCGTAGCTCACATACAGTGATTAAAAAATACAGGCCCGATGATTGAGAAAGAAAACAGTCAGTGGATAAATAGGCTGAGAAAGCAGCCATTTGGCAGAATTCCCAGGTAAGACAGTTTAAGATCAGCAGGCTGTTTACAGTTGATGATGGAAGAGTTTTCGTGTCACCTCATCATATTGTATGTCCTGACCAGTCAGTGAGCAGACAACTGAGAGTAGACTCAACAATTTGTCAGGTACACAAACTCTCTTTGCTTCATGCATTCATGTGGTGGATCCTCGCATATTTGTGGACAAGGCAGGTAGGACGTCAGCTTTTGTAGCCTTGGGATGGAGTCAGCCTGGCCCAGTTTCAAGATTTTCTACTAAACTAAGCTAACAGACTTTGGTCTGTGGCTGAATAAATGAGTGTACAGACATGTGCAATCCATTTTATCATCTAGCTGTAAAAGTAAGCCAATAGCCATATTTTCCCAAATGTCAAGCACTGTCTTTTTCTAATAAAAAAAAAAGCCTAATAGTCGTTCTGTAATCATGATTTCACTTTGCTTCATCTTAAGAACGAATAATTAAAAACCACACTGGATTTGTGCGTCTGATCATTCATTCACAGTTCCATAATCTATTATTTGAGAAGTTGTAGCCAACTCTTGAGACAATAAGAGCGACAAAGCAATCCCCAGTATGTGCGGAAGTGCTGGATTGTATGCAGGGTCAGTTTTAGGTCAAAAAGGGCATCCATTAGTGGCCTTATTTAGAGTCTGATTCCTTTAAGAGGAGTGATTGGCCAGCAAACACAAAGAATCATTACCTTTACCGGCCCCCTCCCTGCCAGCAGTCAATAATGAAGGATCATTAAAATGAATAGATGGACATTCCCCTTTTCTCCGGATCCTTATTGCGAAATCAGTGTCAGGGGAAATGAAGATTGAGCTTTGAGAAGGCGTCTAAAAGCCTCACCGTGTTTATCATGAACTCTACTGTAAGAGTCTGCACCTGCCTCAACGCTTGACTAGCCAGAGCTTTTACAGACGCCCATTAAGCATATCTCTAATGTGCGCTACAATATACGTACGTCAACGTAAACATTGTGGATCTGTGCTAAAACATTTACAGCAAGGAATGGATGACTGATTGCTTGGGAAGTCTCTGTGAAGAAATATAGCCTACAAAATGAACCAGAAAAGACACATGCAATTCACTTCTTTGTGGGGAATTAGGAAAAATTGTGTCTAAAAACACATGTAAACTGTGGATATATTTATGGTTAACATAATCTTAGAACCCCAGTGGGTTCTGACTTTTCAGTTTGGAGTTTGCATTTTCTCGTGGATTTTCTCCAGGTATTCTGGTTTTCTCTCACGTTCCAAACATGGTAGGCTGGTTGACTCTCTAAATTGGCCTTAGGTTTGTTTGTCTCCTTTTGCCCTGCGATTGACTGGCGATTCAGGTTGTCCCTTGCCTACTGCTCATAGTTGGCTGGGATAAGCCCCCCATCCGACCCTTGTAATGATAAGTGTTATGGAAAATAATGAATGAATAATCTGAGGAAAAAAATAAAAATGACCACTCTTAATACGATATTGTAAATGCAGCAAAACCATAAATGGCCGATACCAAAAGACTTCCTGTGTTTTGTTTTAATGTTATGGGCTCTAGTGTCATTGCTTGGTGTGACCAAGAATGTACAGAAAAGAGTTTGTAGTTTTTGTTTGTTTATCTGAAATAAAGAAAGAAAGAAACCTTTAAAAAAAAATCAGGATTATCACCAGCCCCATCGCTCCTTGGGCCCATGATAATCAGGTTCACACCCCCCATGCCCAAGAGTCTTTTACTACTACTTACTTTTCATTAAAAAACAAATGCCAATGTGGATAAAAGAAAAACAATATACTGTATTGGCGAGCACTCCGTCAGCATTGTTGCTCACCAGTCACATTTTCTCCACAACATGTTTATAAAACCAAGTGCGACATATTCAAACATAACCCCGACCAAGATAAGAGGTATTGAAATTTAATGAAGGAATTCAAGTGGCAAATTTCAGTTAAGCATCCTGGCAGCATAAACAAATAATTACAATATGCATATTCTCATAAGGCCCATCATTAGACACGTGTTCGAAAAGCAGTGTGGACATTACCTTGAATTAAGACAGCTAGAACGGATGGTTTGGTCATCTTTTTAGGAATACTACTCCAACATCATGGATGTCCAAACTACTCCACATAGGGTTGCAGTGGGAGCAGGTTTTTGTTCCAACTGATCCAGTACGGACTGATTAACCAATGAGTCTTCTTCTGAAATAAGCAGCACCTGACTGCAATCAACTGATTATAGTTTTAAGACGTGAGATAGGTTAAAATGTATTCTCTTCATTGGTTTGAATGAAACCTTCACCCAAGCCTCTATTTTTGTGTGTACCGGCATGTTGTCATGGAAAGCGAGGGCGTGTGATATCAGCGTATTGGTTGCAGGTGATAATTTCCCTTTTTCAGCCTATTGCCTTCTTGTGATTGACCAGAAATCCAAAATAACAAAGATTCAGATGCTGTTTCCATATGGTTTCAGATACCAGGGTAACAAGGAATAATTTATCATAAGCAGTAATATGTTTTGTCACAAATCATAACAGACATGCTTTAATGTCTGATTTGTCAGTGAGGAAGTTATTATACATTTTAGTGTATTTCTTACAGCATCTGGTTCCAAAAAAATGCATAGTAGTCGAATTGGCTATTCTAAATTGTATAAGCATGAATGATTGTTTTTCTCATTTTGCGATTAGATGGTAACCAATTTATGGTCTCCCCGCTTACTGTCCGTAGTTGGCTGGGATAGGCTCCAGACCTTTTTTTTCTGGGAGTGAAAGTTAGCAGGAGACAAAACAGGTATCATCTTCTGAGTTGTGGGGATTGATATGAAAATGTACGATGTGGTGTATTTCTCAGAAATACTGCAGATTTCTATGTAGTTAACTTTGGTAAAAGAATCTGATCGTGCAAAGTCATTTTGATTGCTATTATGTGGTGAATCTCATTCCAAAGATGGATCAGGACGGAATTTTCTTTTCTAAAAAAACATCACCCTTGTGTTTTTCTTTTAGGAGTGAAAAGCTTTGAAAAATAAAATAAACCAAATCCAACAGGGTTCAAGGAGAAAATTGTCAAAGTATGCATAAATAAGTGGAAAGCATGGCCTGGCTGAGTCATTTCTTCACTGTCTTCCAGGGAACTGCGCTGCCAGTGGAAGAAGACCAAGGTAAAGAATGAGTGCCAGGAAAAAAGGGGGTGTGTCTGCCAATGTACCATATATTGTTGGGCTATTTTGGGATTTTCACTGTCATACAGGGGAACACCGCCTAGGCCTGCCCTCGGTCACTGTAGGGACAGGTGCTTCATAAATTTGATAGATGGAAAAAGGTTAGAGAAGTGTCAGGTGGTACACAAGAGTATGGCACAGCTCCCACAGCGAGGAGCAGTTTCACACGTCTCACTGCTAACAACTCTCCCCGGAAAACACACAGGCCTCTACTTGCAGTTGGATGTTAAGCTGCGTGTTGCGTTTGATAGCTTGATATGACCGTAAAGTTAAGATCAAAGGTTTTGGCATTGACAGAAAATGTATCTTTACAGGTTTCTCTTATAATATTGTGAAACAATAACAATGGCTAGATTTTGTTTTTATTCATTACTTTTAAAGATAATT
This sequence comes from Stigmatopora argus, assembly GCF_051989625.1. NCBI lineage: Eukaryota > Metazoa > Chordata > Actinopteri > Syngnathiformes > Syngnathidae > Stigmatopora > Stigmatopora argus. Next base: position 7,132,522 of record NC_135390.1, read on the forward strand.
TGTGCCAAGAATCATCACTTTTAATGCTGACTCTTCTATCGGGTATCATTAAGAATCAGCAAATATCAGGGTTTAGGCTTCACTAGTAGGATCGAGGCGGCCTGGCGGCTGAGTGGTCGGCCTCACAGTCCTGATTTTGAATCCAGGTCGGTCCACTTGTGTGGAGTTTGCATGTTCTCCTGGGCCTGTGTGGGTCTTCTCTGGGTACTCTGGTTTTCTGTCACATACCAAAAACATGCATGATAGGTTGATTGGACACTTTAAATTGCCCCTAGGTATGAGTGTGAGTGTGAATGGTTATCCGTCTCCTTGTGTCCTGCGGTCGGCTGGCCACCGATGCAGGGTGTCCCCCGCCTCTTGCCTGAAGTAAGCTGGGATAGGCTCCAGCAGTGGTTCAGAAAATGAATGAATGAATGAATAGTAGGAACGAATATGAAAACAGACAAAAAGTAGCACTACTCTCTTTGTTCATCCACTTGTGACCCAAGACCAAACTAAATACAGTCACGGAACTTTTATCAGTACTATTTCATTGATTAATTCTTTCATCTTAATAACTCAAGGTGCAGGGCGTAAAATGACCACGATTAAATCTTCTCAAATGTACATGATCATACTTACAGGGAATTTGTATTGTCCAATCTATCTTGGATGCACTTTTTGGGGATGTTACAGGAAACAAGTATGCAGGGAAAATCCATACTGAGTCTGGGAATCCTTGGTCTCAGAACATGTGTCAAATAAAAGGATTTTTAAAAAAGTCATACAATTCTTAATCATTGTAATATTTTATTTAAACAAAACATATAACAACCAATAATATTTTAATATAACCACAATAATAAAAAAGAAATAAATCATTTAGTTATTCCATCTTTAGCGTAAACACAAACACTCAATAAATGTATACTAATAGCTCAAAAAGAAGTGGGGACTTAAATTATGCATGGTCACTACATCAGTTATATTACACCTGAATGCACTTGAAACACATTTCGTAGTCCATAAATATATCATATTAATGAGACAAACTGTTCACCTTATGCCTACACAAAATCCTAGAATCCTGGAAGGACAATAAGGCACATATTAGAAACCTTGTTCATATAGTTATGTCATGCTTTCATACTACAGATCCAAGAATTGTATGCAACAGCTACATTGAAATCAATTATCAGCTAAGTAATATGCAAAAAATAGGCCAATGTGCATGCTTCAAAAGACAGGTAACATTGAAAAGACAGGTTAATATAAGAGCAGGAAAGAGAGAAACATTTGGTATGGCCGTCTGGATTTCGACTACTTGCCATTATTTCTATGGTAAAGTGCATAATATTTGTTGTATTGGACGGAATCACAATATGATTACAGTCGGGTGGTGTCTGGGGGGGAGGAGGAGCTCATGGACAATAATATCACCAAAGATAAAATCCTTTGGTTTACACAGATCAATTATTGCCAGTTGGGTGTAACAGTCCTGTCCGGTCGTCATTTAAATAACCAATATCAGTAAGTGAGATGCTAACATACCTTCTGCTCATTTATACATCAAATCTGCAGTGCAAGAAGTAAAAGACTAAATGATGTAAGGTTTTACTTGAAATTGAGCAGGTAAACATACCATTGTTTAACAAATATGAGACTGAATCTGCCCCATAAAAAGACTCTGAGAGCTTTCTATTCCATTGAAATGTGGATTGTTATGATCATGTCAGGAAAAAAAACATTGGTCCTGTGTTGTATAATGTTAAATGATTGTTCGGGTATTACTATGTCATGGACTGGCATGACACAGCAGGCACTGGGTGAAAACTGTAAGGAAGCATAGAAATATTTTTTAAAAATAACAAAACAAATGATATATATATATATATTTATATTGGGCTAGACGATATGAAAGATTTTTAGCAAAATGCGTAGAATAAGCATAAGGCATATTGTCAAATGTATTCATACAAAACAATATGGTACTTAACATTCAGTATAAATGAACGATGAGAAAAAATTGTAAAAAAAAATCTATTTGTTCACATACTTCTTCCGTCATTTGTAACTATTGTCAGTTTTCCCCACAAACAAATCAAAATGATACAAAGTGTCATAGAAAAATGTTGAACTGTGAGTTATAATTCATCATCATTTGCATTTCTGCATCGACGGTTGTCTTTTCATCTCTACAAATAAGGCACCGATTCCCTTTCCGTGGTCTGACAGCATAAATGAAACAAAGTGATGACACATGACAGATAATTTTGTCCCATTAGCTTGTCCATGCACGTATACATAACATTAACAGCACACTCCAAATGAAGATTGTCATTTGTCAATTAAGGCAAGCCTTGACCTTGATATCACTTCCCATTTGTACAAATAATATTACATATATACTTACATAATTCTAAAAGATATGCATACATTGCCAGGCAATCAAATTGAATCTGCAGAGAGTCATTGAAGCAGAGGGAACAGATTGCAATGTTGAACTGATGGGGTATCTTGGTCATGGCGGCTCTTCATCTTCTGGATCTTCTCTCGTTTGTACGTATTGTTTTTAGTTGATAGTTGTGTAAGTGTTTACTCCTTCTGCACAACATGTAATCAATGATCTATGCATGAGTGTGAACGGAAATGCTGGAAAGGTCATTCCTGATGATCTCGTTAACTGTGGAAACAAAAAAGCACTGGGTCATTTTTCTACACCAACGCTGGTGTTCGTGTGATTTTACTGAGAGTTTACAGGTCACATTATTGATTTAAAAAAAGAGTGTAACTTTTTATGGCAAAACATTTGAATGGTAGCGTGTTTGTGTTTATTTTAACAAGAGATTTTAAGTTCAGACAATTATTATTCCCCCATCAGCTATTACAAATCTTTAATACCTGGTAATGACATAAACTAGATATTTCCAGCTACCAAGCAATTACTATTCACTCAGTATAATGGGAACATTTCCCAAACCTGTTTCATTGGATTTTTCACTGACAAACTTATAGGACATGACTCAGTAAGGATGCTGTACACATCTCACACCATCTCACATAAAAACAAGAAATTGGTGGAGTTCAGAAATACCACAACCATGGCATCCAAACAATCTTGTACTTTAAAAGTCATATCGGTCCCTTACACACATCTCTTTACACATGTCATCCTCATGTCTTTCCTGTGCCCGAGCCTTTCCCACAGTCAGCAGGCACAGATCAGCCCGCTGCCTTTATCTGCTTTGTATTCTTTGGCAAAACAGAGGGAAGTGACCGAGAAGATGGCGAAGACCTTGGGCCCCTGCAGCTCAACACAAACAAGAAGCTCCCTGCTTTTAAAGCTGGTTGCGATAAAGTTTACTGATGTAGACAGAGACAGACGGGGTCTACTAGCGAAGAGTCAAGACAGGAAATCCACCCACCTTAAGGCAGTGTGTTATTACAAGATACTATTTGGTGACACGCTAATTCAGTCAGGTGAGTCATTTAAATAAGAAACAACATGAGAAAGTCACTGGACAATTCAAGAGGCATGAGTGCGTAATCCATAAATGAGGTGAATTCTATAATTTTGAGTCTAGTATGTGATAAATGTCTATGGTATATTTTGTAATGTATTGTTTAAATTTGCAACACAGTTTCTATTGTTTTTGGAACTGATCATAAATCATAAAAATAGAAACATCAAAGATTCCACCTTGAAAAACACTAGCGCACACACACACAAACACACAATATGGGACTCACCTCCCGCATCAGGAGGAACTCCCATTGGAAAAACACAACCTGTGCCAACACTGCAAGCTGTTTTGAACTCTATTTGGCTCAACAGTCATTTACACGCTCAGGGTTATTATTAGCTCTCCCATTGCAGGGCATGAAGGAAGTACGCACATGTTAAACAATTAAACCTTCCCACTTTTATATGGATCCTTATCTCTGCATCCAATCGGAGAAACAGCTCCCGTTAATTCTGAGGCAGGAAGGGGGAATCCAAGAGTTTGGCATTAAAAAATGAGTGTGTGTGTTGTTTGAGGGTAAATTTCATGTTATTTTTGAACTTTAAACTAAGGTTTCTTCCATTTTCTGCTTCCATTAGCATACTTTCCACTGTCACTAATGGTATTGTTCCATTCTGTGAATCTGGTGTTTGCGTGGCACAAAATGTGCAAGTGTAAGAATACAAAACAAATACGCAGAATGTGGTCAAATGTAATACCTAAAGAAATCACCAAAAACCTTATTTTGAACTGTTTACTGTGGTACTTTTTATGCAGTGTAGGAGGCAGCGCCTTCTCAGAAATTGTGACAAAGATCAAGCCCCTCTCCATCCCAGTTTTTGGCATGAAGTTAAAGATAACAAAAGGACAAAGTCAGGTATGTGTCATGGCAGACATGTGAAAACATTTAATTTGGGAATCAATCTCACCTCTGAAGTGACTAGATAACCTCAAATATGCAGCATTAAGGAACGCAGTCAGACATGCTTGGGAACATTTTGTTCTACGTGGAATCTGGCTGCAAAATGTCATTCTATTTCATAATAGGCAAAGACAGGTGGACCTTTTTAAAACTATGGCAATTTTTCATTTTATGTTGGAACTAATTAATCGTGTCATATCAGTGTACAGCTGGGTAAACATATTTGGTTTGGTTGTTTTTTTTTCTCCGACTTAGTTCAGGAGTGCTGTCTAATCATGGAAAGCCGTAACTGAGAGGATACACTCATGAATAAACAAAAACAGTGGAAAAATGAACTGCATTAATCCCCTGGTGCAAAAAGAACAACATGTCACATTAGACTGACTCAAGCTTTTGTGACATTGTTCATTAGTAGCAGAGCTTTTGCACCATTGGGCCGACCTGTCACGACAGATATTGGCATTCCGTGCACAACCGTGAGTTACAAATATTAAACAGACATTAAAAGAGACACAAAAATATGCATGTATTTAACAGACATTCACTATAGTACTATAAGTGTATTGTGTATTGAATAGGTAAATGAGCCTGGTACATATTCAAAACACCTTGCAATTTAAAAGTGGTAATAAAACCAACATTAAAGTTTAAGGCATGCTGAACAAAAATAGATCAGCTTGAAAAAAACAAACAAATTAAATAAAAAGACACAAGGCCGTGTCAGTGGGAGTTTGTTCAGGTTCTAATAAGATAATGTAATCTAGTCAATGAGTTAGAGCACTAATCCGACAACAAGACTTGGACATTGTTAATGCTAATTAAGGCCAATTGCATACCTGTCAACCGCGACCAATTACTCCCTTTTAATAACGATTGCAATTCCCCTTATTAAGTCATAATAAACCGTACAATTGCTATGTGGCACATATTTACTCACATAGGGTGTGCTTAAAAGTCTAACATTTTCCCCAAAGTGGATGTACTAGTGCCCAGTCAGTCAGTGCGCCTTTTGTATGCAATAAATTCAAGATTCTGTAGATGTCACTGTATGATTCTAACGACTTGACTGTCTGGTTTCATTGCTTGTTGACGCACTGTGTGGAAGGGGAATGCGCGTGCGCATATCATGCTTGAAGCATGACAATATTAGCAGTCGATCATTACGTTTTTGTCTTCTACCAGTAAAGGAGACGATCCGGATTAGGTAAAATGAGATCAATTTTACAAAAAACGGACTGTACAAAAAGTTGTTATACGGCAAACACAATGTGAAATGATGAAAAAACGTATAAAATACGAGGAAACCGTATAAGTTGACAGGTATGCTTCTGCCACATTATTTTGTGGCTCTACCCAGAGGAACACAACAGGATATATTTAAACCTTTTAATCTTTTGTCTCACCCAATGTAAATTGACCTTGTTTTAAAAAGCACCATTATTTGCTGTAAAAATAAATCAATCAATCGCTGACATATACCTCAAATTTGGCATCCTCGTCATTGCATGCTGGTTATTGTTTTACTGAATTGCTCCTTCTGTAACTCCACCCATCCATTCATGCAGTCAAGATTCAAACCTACAATCAATCTCTTGACTGAGATGCTTAAATGCAAACCCTATATCATTGTGTTGCACTTCTGTAGAACAATCCAAAATTGAATCTATTATAAAAAGAAAGCATAATTGTTGGTCATTGCTAATGTTAGAATGATGTCAAAGTGGCTTTTTTGACTATTACGTCTCAAGTACTGCAGGGCTCAGCGACGGCAGACTGAACCGAACTATAGATATTAAATGCAGTTTATGTTATCAAGTTCTGGGTTTAAGAACAACAACACTCCTGCAAACTATTCCAGACCTTTTATTCCCATGCAAAATTAATTAGAAGATCGCTCAAGGGCAGAGACACCAGCTGTATCATTAAAGCAAATTAATTCACGCCACAACCCAGGTGAATATGTGATAATGAAATGCGTATCTCACTCATTCTTTTGTCAAGACTACAAGAGTACATAATTTTTGGTTTCTCCAAGCAAAGCCCAGCGCAGTAAGCACCCCGTCTTAGTTTCTCTCGTTTTACGGTAATTTCAATTTTCTTAAGCCATTTTCTTTGATCAAGTAATTAAGAAAACAGCATATTTATCCACTCTTTAGCCATAATTAACAAAACTGTTTACAAAAATGTAACCCTAATGCTTTGGCGACTTGGTACTTGGTAAAATATATTTTTCCAGAACTTCCACTCTGCATTATGCCATGGATTCAGCCTCCAGCTGACTGGTCTTTGCCTAGACTGTTAGTAATGACTGTTTAATAACATTGGGGCTTTTTTAAAACGCAGTGGATAGTATGTGGTCTTAAGGTCCCACAGTAACTCAGAGAATTCCACAGATGAAACATGATCTTCAGCTAAATCAGTTGTAAATGGTAATGAGCTGGTTTGAGAGTGACGTTACCTTCCGTCGGCTTCTGAAATGATCTCAGAAAGTAGCACCTCTGACCTAATGGCTGTAACAGAGGTTTCCTGCCAGGGACTTCTGTTCTTACATTTAGTCTCAGGATACCCGAGGAGAACAGGGCATCTTGCTGAACTTTGCTCACTTTCACTGCAGGAATAACGTTTCAGCTGTGTTGGGGTCATTGACTTTCATGCTGTAGTGAAGGCTGATGTTTCCTATGTTTTCCCAACACTTGCACATTATGAAATCAGCCTTGTGAGAAAGGTGGTAGCTTCCTTCTTTTGTGGTACTTCAGTTATCGCATCTAAGGAAGTGTGCTTGTGTCATAGAATCTGGATAATACAGTATGAACACTACTCGCAAGAGTCAAAAGGGGACTGTTAAGACAAAGTTAAACCTCATATGAACTTCATTTGGAATTGATTTGGTAGGGAAGCCAAACTAAAGATCCAACTTGCCGGAGAGACAATTGAATTTCCTGCTACATATTGCTTTTGTTTCCCCACTATATCAAATCTTCTCTAGGCTTCAGCAGAAACACTTAATGGACAATTTGCTCCCTCCTACACAGACACACACGACTCAAATGGCTGGGTGGAGAGACTGACAATGTCACTTATCCTGTACTGATAACAATATGGTGAAACACGACAAGGGGTTAAGGGTTTAGAGCAGTGGTCCCCAATCTATTCCAGAAAGGGCTGCAGTGGGTGTGGGTTTTTGTTCCAACCTGAAAGAGGAAACCTCTCCACCAATCTGGTATCCTAGAAAGTGCAATCAGTGGATTGCATTCAGGTGCTTCTTTTTTCAGCAGAAACCTCATTGGTAAACCTGTTTGTGTTGGATCGGTTGAAACAAAAACCTGCACCCACAGCGGCCCTCGAGGACCGGTTTGGAGACGTCTGGTTGAGAGGATGAAAATAGTCCAGAATAATAATATGAAATATCATTTTAAAATGACCTCAAACAAATGGTATGTAATTTTAAGTATGCATATTTCAAAACAACTAATGTGAAAGAGACAAAGTGTTCCATGAATACATCACCATGATGAAGCACTTCATAAATCAATTAAGGTTTGCAGGTCGACAGTTTCTAATCTGTCATTGTAATCCCGTTGGGTTTAATGATATGATGATATATAGAGAGAGTGGAGTTCATCTCCAAAACATTGTTCAAGTGATATGCCCAAGTCTTCCCATGTGGAAACACTTAGTTTAGCACTTATATTTGGAGGATGGAGGCATTAAAATGGTGTATTAACTGAAGCAGTTTGAGGACCAATGTGTGCCCAGGCCACAAAAGATTAGGAAAAATACTCATAAATCCTAATTTATTCACATTAGCACATCACTATACAAAACAATTAACTTCACAACTGTCATGTACATGCCAAATCTGATGATGAAGTTTTGATTCTTAATTGTGGAACAGGTTTAACCAATTAGAAGTATTATGGCTAATGATGTGTAAAAAAAACAACAGACAGAAAATAATCTAATATATGCAAAGAGCTGAGCTATTAGTTTTCTTCTTTTTTCAATTTCAGATTTTCTTTTTCGGACTTTTAAGTTCTCATTGGGCTTGCAGTGATTTTTTTCTGCATATTCCAGTTTACTTCAACATTCCAAAAACATGCGTGGTGGTTTCATTGGTGACTGACTCTATTTAAAGCAGACTTAGGCAAATGTGCAAAGGTGTTCAATTCAAATTTTGAAAATACTGCAACCATCCAATTTGACCAATATTCCTAATTAGATTATAGAGCTAAATTGAAATTTCCACCTCTGCTGTGCTTGTTTTGGTTGCAGTGGTGTGTAACCATTGTCTTTAATCATGCACTCAACTAATGTGCCCCTCCCTGTCTCACCTCCCTCTGTGTCTCATAGCATCACTTCCTCCTCCTCTTCATCTTTTCATTTCCTTCAAGACCCAGGAGACTGCGGGTGTGCCCGTGAGAGGGGAGTCCCAGGGAGGATAAGGAAGAGGTGTTTACATCATGGCTGCTGCTTTCCAATAATCCCCTCACTACTCTACGAGGCATTAAATGATTGAGCAGTCAATTTTAGGCTATTTTGGGCAAAAAGTAATGGTTGAATGGAAACGTAAGACACTTTAACATAAAAATAAAAAATAAAAAATACATTATTTATAAAGATGAAGTGTTTATGTTAACACAAACTGGTCTCTCAGATTTAGTAGTGGCTCAGCCTTTTGTCAAGCCATAAAACCGTCAAGATTCTGCTAGTTAGGAAACCAATTTTAAGAAAAGTCTGCTAAAACGTTATAGCTTAATTTAGAGTTATTCACCAGAAGCTCAAATGCTGACATTTCAGTGCAGACTAACATTTAATGAGTTTGAATGTAATAGTTTTACTTAATTACCTTGCACTTACCTAGTTTACCACTTCAAAGTATCAGGACCTTGCTCATCTCAGTTTACTGGTTATATTTTTATATATTTATTTCTTTATTTTTATTTATATATGGCAGCCTGATGGGTGAGTGGATAGCGCGTCGGCCTCACAGTTTTGGGGTCCTGGGTTCAAATCCAGATCGGTCCACCTGTGTGGAGTTTGCATGTTTTCTCCGGGCCATTCATGCTCACAATCCTATTTAGGGACATTTTAGAGTGTCCAACCAGCCTACCATGTATGTTTTTGGGATGTGGGAGGAAACCGGAGTACTCGGAGAACAGGAAGGTCCGACCTTGGGATTGAACCTTCCATGTCAGGACTATGAGGCCAACACGCCAACCACTCATACACCGGGCTTGCCTGTACATACATAAAACCTTTTTTTTTTAGTTATACAGGTCATCTGGGTCTTATTTTGTTTTATATCACAGAAACCTGGGATTTGTTGGAATTTGTTCTGACTTTTTATATTCAAAGTACAGTGAAGAAAGGACGCAACTATAGATTTGACAAATGAGAGGAGACAGATTAAAAGTTTTTGTATGGCTCATTACCAACATGTGCATGATAAAATATCTCAACCATCTTATAAACTCACATTAACTGATTTTGAATAAGAAACGCATGCTCCTGTGGAGGCTGAGGCAGAATATGAGCATGCTGAAACAATCATACTTAGGCCAGTTTCTCTCATCTAAATAGGAACTTGGCTGAGTGAAGGGTAGAATGATTTATAATTGCTTTTGCGTATTTGCTTAAGCTTCTTTAAATCACCTGTTGCAAGTTAGTTGTAAGGTGGGATTTTGAAATTGTTTTATTTTATTTATACACAGAGAAACAGGATTCTCTCTGTCCAGCAAGGTTAACCTCAGTGCACGCTTTATTGTTCACTATCCATCATAGACAGATGGCTTCGACTGACTCCCTTCTGGATCTTTTTTTTTTAGGGGGGGGGGTGTCTATGTGTAACAAAAGTGTTACTTTTGGTTAGCATTTATTAAATCACTACTTGTAGTGATTGGTTTTGGGTCAAGTGTGTTCTGATTTGTAACACCACTTTTCACAAAATATTTCAATGTTTCTGGAAAAAAATCTTCCATATATAACCAGTAAAAAGCCTCATGAGTTCACTTTTTTAATAGCTTTGGGGATTTTACTGGATGTGATAGTTTTTTCAGTTTAATACAGTAATCCCTCGATTATCGCAGTTAATGTAGACCAGACATGGTCACGATAAACGAAAAACCGCGAAGTGGGGTCACTCCAATTGAAAAAATATACAGACGCTCCCCTACTTACGAACGCAATTGGTTCCGAGCGATTGTTCATAAGTTGAATTTGTTTGTAAGTAGATTCAGTGCTATATTTTGTATTCTAATTTATGTTTAAGGCCGATACAAGTATATTGAAGGTTTATATAAGTGCATTTGTATGTTTAAGGCTTGTATAAGTAACACGCATTGGTTTGTACTGAAAATTTTTTTTTTAATAAAATGGAGAGAATATGTACAGTACTGTAGAGAGAGAGAGATTTATGTATTAGAAACTGGCCAAAAGAAGCGACCTAATGACGATTGCACAGTTTTCTTCTTTTTTTCATCATAAATGATGCGGTAGCACTGTATGGCATCATTCAATTGATTTGCAAACTTTGTGCAACGTTCAATATTTGGGTCCTGCTGCTCGATCTTTCTGTTTATAAATGGTACTGACGGTCGAACGATTCAATGCCCGTGAAACGCTCACCACTCTCACGCGCATCAGGCTTCGTTATTGTTGCCACTCGTTTCAAATGAAATGGCTTGCCTCTTCCTTGCAACTCCCTCAATAGAAGCCTTTAGCTTTTTACCAACCATATTCAATATTGGATGCATGAGATATTTAATGATACAAATGAAAAAGGTTCTTTGCACACTGGAGATACATTCACGCACTTCCGCATTGCAACGAAGAAGAAGGTAGATGCTGGGTGAGCTGAGCTCTCACAGCGCCAGGCGTCGGTATTAGCGGCGGAAAGAAATACTACTCCGAAAAAGGCGCGAAATACAAAATTGGACTTGCGAACATTTTTGGACTTAAACGCAATTTGCAGACATGTTCGTATGTACCGTTGTTCGTAAGTTAAAATGTTCGTAAGTAGGGGAGCGTCTGTATATAGTAAGGCTTTTTTCTTTAAAAAATCGACATAGTATAGTAAGGCTAAGAAAGTCGGAGAATAAATCTGACTTCTGATTCTTCTCCTAGTTATTGCTGTGGTCCAGTGGCAAAAATATTGGTTCAGAACTTGAGGTGGGAATCAGGAGTGAGTTCAATTCCACTCTTTGCAATTCACAAATTGTTTATTGAGGAAATGAAAAGGATAAATATAACTTCCAATCATTCATTTCAGAAGTCACTGTGGTCCAGTTGCAAAGACAAATGGTCAGAACTTCTGGTGGACTCAAGTTCAAATCAGGAGTGAGTTCAATTCCACTCTTTGCAATTCTCAAATTGTTTATTGAGGTAATGAAAAGGATAGATATAACTTCCGATCTCATCATTTCAGAAGTCACTGTGGTCCAGTGACAAAGACAATGGGTCAGAACTTCAGGTGGACTCAAGTTCAAATCAGGAATGAGTTCAATTCCACTCTTTGCAATTCTTGAATTCTTTATTGAGGTAATGAAAAGGATAGATATAACTTCCAATCACATCATTTCAGAAGTCACTGTGGTCCAGTGGCAAAGACAATGGGTCAGAACTTCAGGTGGACTCCAGTTCAAATCAGGAATGAGTTCAATTCCACTCTTTGCAATTCTCAAACTGTTTATTTAGGTAATGAAAAGGATAAATATACCTTCCAATCTTGTATAGGCGGGCCGCCTCGTGGTGTAGTGGGTCAGTCACCTGCCTGCGACATGGGTGTTGAGGGTTCACGTTCCGGTCTCGCCAGTCAACAACTGTATGGTGTCGGCAGTCAGCCGAAGGCTGACTGTCGAACACCACCAGGAACCCCCCCCTCCCAACTGTCTTCCGGTCAGCCTTCGGCTGACCGGAAATATTGTTTTGCTGAAAAAAATGACTAAGTCTTTATTTGAATGAAAAAAGGATTACCCATTTACTGAACTACTAGTGTAGTGATTAGTCAAACAAGAGCGGGATTCGAACCCCATTTCCCACATGGCAGTCAAATCCACTAACTTGAGGTCTGTCTGACCCATTGTCTTTGCCACTGGACCACAGTGACTTCTGAAATAAGATGATTGGAAGTTATATTTATCATTTTCATCACCTCAATAAACAATTTGAGATTTGCAAAGAGTGGACTTGAACTCACTCCAGATTTGAACTTGTGTCCAACTTCTATTTCAACCCATTGTTCTTGCCACTGGACCACAGTGTCTTCTGAAATGATGTGATTGGAAGTTATATTTATCCTTTTCATTACCTCAATAAACAATTTGAGAATTGCAAAGAGTGGAATCAAACTCACTTCTGATTTGAACTTGAGTCCACCTGAAGTTCTGACCCATTGTCTTTGCCACTGCACCACAGTAAAGTTGGAAGTTGTATTTATCCTTTTCATTACCTCAATAAACAATTTGAGAATTGCAAAGAGTGGAATCAAACTCACTTCTGATTTGAACTTGAGTCCACCTGAAGTTCTGACCCATTGTCTTTGCCACTGCACCACAGTAAAGTTGGAAGTTGTATTTATCCTTTTCATTACCTCAATAAACAATTTGAGAATTGCAAAGAGTGGAATTGAACTCACTCATGATTCCCGCATCATGTTCTGACCCAATGATTTTGCCAGTGGACCACAGCAACAACTAGAAGGTGAAGAATCAGAAGTCAGATTTATTCTCCGACTCTCTTAGCCTTACTTGCTATGTCATTTTTTAAAGAAAAAAAGCCTTACTATACTATGTCGTTTTTTAAGAAAAGAAGCCTTACTGTACAATATCGTTTTTTAAGAAAAAAAGGCTTCCTCTACTATGTCGTTTTTCAAGAAAAAAAGCCATGCTATACTATGTCGTTTTTTAGGAAAAAAGCCTTACTATACTATGTCGTTTTTTAGGGAAAAAGCCTTCCTCTACTATGTCGTTTTTCAAGAAAAAAAGCCATGCTATACTATGTCGTTTTTTAGGGGGAAAAAGCCATACTATACTGTGTCGTTTTTTAAGAAAAAAAGCCTTACTATACTATGTCGTTTTTTAAGAAAAAAGCCTTACTATACATGGTCTTTTTTGTAAATAAAAAGCCTTACTATACTATGTCGTTTTTAAAGAAAAAAAAAGCCTTACTATACTGTGTCGTTTTTAAAGAAAATAAGCCTTACTATACTATGTCGTCTTTAAAGAAAAAAGCCTATACTATGTTGTTTTTTAAGAAAAAAGCCTTACTATACTATGTCGTTTTTTACGAAAAAAAGCCTTACAATACTATGTCGTTGTTTTAAAGAAAAAAGCCTTACAATACTATGTCATTTTTTAAGAAAAAAAGCCTTACTATACTATGTCGTCTTTTAAGAAAAACGCTTTACTGTACATGGTCGTTTTTTTTAAATAAAAAAGCCTTACTATACATGGTCATTTTTTAATAAAAACCCTTAATATACATGGTCATTTTTAAAGAAAAAAGCCTGACTATATATACATAGTATTTATTTTTTAAACAAATAAAAGCTTTACTTTACATAGACCACTTTTTTTAAAGAAAAAGCCTTACGATGTCCAGCCATTCAAGTCATTTTGCATGCCAGCTTTACGTTTGTACCAAATCTCGGGGTATTCTTTGCTCAGTTATGAAGCACGTCTAATAAGATGAATAAATATTTGACATTATCGTCGACAAGGAAAAAGAGTGTCGCCAAACTTTCATCAAAACATATACAGACGCTCCCCTACTTACGAACGCAATTGGTTCCGAGCGATTGTTCATAAGTTGAATTTGTTTGTAAGTTGATTCAGTGCTATATTTTGTATTATAATTTATGTTTAAGGCCGATATAAGTATATTGAAGGTTTATATAAGTGCATTTGTATGTTTAAGGCTTGTATAAGCAACACGCATTGGTTTGTACTGAAAAAAAAACATTTAATAAAATGGAGAGAATATGTACAGTACTGTAGAGAGAGAGATTTATGTATTAGAAACTGGCCAAAAGAAGCGACCTAATGACGATTGCACAGTTTTCTTCTTTTTTTCATCATAAATGATGCGGTAGCACTGTATGGCATCATTCAATTGATTTGCAAACTTTGTGCAACGTTCAATATTTGGGTCCTGCTGCTCGATCTTTCTGTTTATAAATGGTACTGACGGTCGAACGATTCAATGCCCGTGAAACGCTCACCACTCTCACGCGCATCAAGCTTCGTTATTATTGCCACTCGTTTCAAATGAAATGGCTTGCCTCTTCCTTGCAACTCCTTCAATAGAAGCCTTTAGCTTTTTACCAACCATATTCAATATTGGATGGATGAGATATTTAATGATACAAATGAAAAAGGTTCTTTGCACACTGGAGATACATTCACGCACTTCCGCATTGCAACGAAGAAGAAGGTAGATGCTGGGTGAGCTGAGCTCTCACAGCGCCAGGCGTCGGTATTAGCGGCGGAAAGAAGTACTACTCCGAAAATGGCGCGAAATACAAAATCGGACTTGCGAACATTTTTGGACTTAAACGCAATTTGCAGACATGTTCGTATGTACCGTTGTTCGTAAGTTGAATGTTCGTAAGTAGGGAGCGTCTGTATATATATTTTTTGTTTAAGTTCAGTCCTACTAGCAAGCGGAGGACAGGGAAGTGGCTTCCACTTCCGAGTTTCAGCGTGGATTTTCACATTTTTATGAACTTTAATATATATATATATATATATATATATGTATATATGTATATATATATATGTATATATATATATATATATATATATATATATATGTATATATATATATGTATATATATATATATATATATATATATATATATATATATATATATATATGTATATATATATATATATATTTTTTTTTTTACTTCAGTGCTGAGTTCTAGTAGCAAGCAGAGGACAGGGGAGTGGCTTCCGCTTGGAAGTTTCAGCATGGATTTTCACATTTTTATGAACTTACAAAAAAATTAATTAACAAAATAATACTTTCCCGCAGAAAAAAAATGCTATGTAGTGAAGCCGCGATATTCGAGGGATTACTGTAAACACAGTTAAGAAAAAAGCTGACTTAAAATAAAAACAAAATGCTATACTGCAGAAGAAACAAAAGAGGGTGTGTAGGGTGTTTGACCTTTATTATTAAATCCAATTGTACTATTCAACTGTACTTCAAAATTTCTAAATGAATCATGACAACATTTAGTTTAATGAATTAATAAACACTTTATATTCATTAATCTGCAACCCTTGTGAGGATAAGTGTTTCAGAAATTGAATGAATAACCATTTAACATACATAAATTTAGGGGTTGAATGTAGTTTGTGCATTTCAATAGTGAATCTCTTTGTCAGACTATAAAAAAAGATTGGCAAGTCTTAAAATTGTTTTCCTATTTGTTAGAATGTTGTTTTGAAAGCAGCTGAGCATAGCTGAATACAATCAGGAGAGCCTAGGGTCCTTTTGAGTGTAATTGTTGTAGTGGGTCACAAGCCAACAGTAGGACACTTGCATTCTTCCCTCATCAAAAATAAATACTGTATGTTCACCTACAGTTTAATAGACCACATGTTGCAAAGAGATTAGTTATAATCTTTAATTTGGATGCATTTTATCACTCTTAGATTTCTTCATGATCATAGAGGGTACACTGGGTTAGCGTGCGTGTGCCTGTTTGTGTGTGTTCGGCAATGGGGCTAACTGCCAGGGAAAAATCACCAAGATGTCAAGCAACTTTCTTCCACCTCAGTTTTTCCTCTCTTTCTCTCTGTCTGCCTGTCTGTGTCTATGTCTCACGTCTTCATATGGCTGACCTGCTTCTCCTCATGCTCTTTGACTATTCCTGGACGTGAGGAGATGATGAAATTCCTCTGACCCTAAATTTTCCAGATTCCTACATTTAATTTAGGCCTGTCAGCACAATGAGTTTTAACATTTAAAAACTGTTCAAACTTATGAAACTGATTTTGGAAAGTTTGTAAAAGGAAAGCATGATCTAAAAAATGTTTTAATAGTTCCCTTTTGTGTTTAGCTGCCAATTTGAATGTTGACAGGGTGCTTAAAATACGGTAACATTTAAACTGTGTTTGTAAAAAAATTAAGCTTCCCTGAAACATTTTATCAGAGAATTGGATTTGAGATATAATAATTGCACTTGGAGAAGTAGAAGCTCTCACTGATGCTTTCAACATGCAGCCTAGACTACATGCTCTTTTTTTGACAATGGGAAGATAGGTTTTTGTATTTTTAAGTTATAAAACAGGGGTTCTTTGAGATCTAAAAAGAATGGTAAAAGATTTGACTAGCCGGTGACTCAACTCAACAACTATGTGACTTGACGTGACTTGGCTTGGGTTGACCCAACTCGAGTTGATTCGACATAACCTTGTGACGCGGCTCAACTTGACAGAATTTTTCTTGTGGATCTGTGGGTTCATCTTAATGTCCTGGGCCTTGCAATGACTTTTCCATTGCATATTTTCATTATCATCATTATCATATGATTCATTAAAAGCCAATGCATGGTTCCTGTTATTTTGCAGTATTTGTGGCATTTCCAGCAAGAGCTCCAGTGGTAGAGTATGCTTCTAATAACAAATAAAGTATTTTAGTCACTGTCATAGGGATTTGTTGAGGGTAGCACTGGACCTACCACGAAAAAAAATGTTCGGTCTATGTATGTACATACATAAATCAGGTACAGATAAGGAACTTAAAGAGGTCTTGGTAAAGTAAATACACTCCATGATCATCCTGTCAATGAAATCAACCACACTGACACATGTCATCTTCGCAGTTAGTAGCTTCTTGATCACAGATACTTTGTACACATTTGCACATCTAAGCCAAGCCACAGACCATGTCTGAGTTCTGACCCGCTACGATCTGTGTGTCTCTGTGGCTTTTCAACTTGTGTTCCCTCAACCTCAGAATGTGAGCCACGTAAACCAACCCTCTAAACGCTGTGTCAGGAGAAAGTGTATGCGATACGTCATGCGTGATTAACTTAAGAAACAGAGCTTCAAATATTTTGTGCGGCTTGAATTGACGGCGTTCTTGAGTGTTCTCCAATTGTACTTTCAAACACTATATCATTCTCTATCCAAAGTGTGCTGCTGCCTTTCTTCGCAGCTTGGGTGAACTTTACTAAATAAGTCACACTTTTCTCCCACCAGTCGCAAGTCTGTCAAAGTGATGACATTTTTTCCCCTCAGAATAATCACTAGTAGATCAGGATCTAGGAATCACACAATTTAGTTTCACATCCTAGACTAATGCTAAAATCAATGTATTCCGATAATTTCAGATGGTTTTTTTTTCCAAGCAGACATTCTTTGTCAGTGACTGTGGATATTATGACAGAGCAAGTAAAACCAGACCAGAGCCTCTGGTTCCTCTGCCAGGGCTGTGGTGCACACGCAGGCAAAAGCAAGCCAGCACAAATGGGCAATGAATGGATACTCTTCCCATTAATCTTTATGCATCTGATCAGGACTAAATGTTCCAAGTAATAAAAATGCATAATACTATGTGCAATGTGACACCATTGCCTCATTCACATCTAAACACTTAGACCCAGTCACTAGGTGAACATGCACAATTCTGACAATAGTGTCAAATATTTGGTACAAAAACGAAAGCTGACACCAGGAATTTAGTGGCCCTTAAAGGCTGGTGGTGATAAATGATATAACAAGACAATGTGGGTAATCTTAATGCCTTTCACTACACTTAATTGACATGATGGCCCAACTCTACAGCACATAACTCTATACTATGAAGAATGCAACATATGCAATTTCTCTGAACAACTACGTAATCCTCCAAACATTGTTTCATTTTTTTTTAAACAATATTTCTCATTGCAGAAGACTGGGTTAAAATTAGATTCATCCTGTCACTTAGTGGGAGCTCAAATCAGACTGGATCCGACTGAGTGAACCAATACACCATCATTGTCCATGGCGCAACATATATTGTTTCAACCAAAGTTTACTATTATAAATATAATATGCTTGGATACATACATCAACCCTCTGCAATTAAAAAAAACACATCTGTGCTAAAAAAATAAATAATAAATGAGAGATTATGTGATAAATGTGAGAAAAAAGGCTAGGTAACATAAATGAAAAAAAATATCATGCCACTAAACGCGATTAAAGTAATTCATTCACTCATTTTCCGTACCACGCATCCTCTTAAGGGTTGATGAATAGATAGAGCCTATCTTAGGGTGAAAAATAAACTACACCCACAACAAAACTTCTACTTTAAACTTCTATATTTAAGTCTGCCAGGAAAACAGTAATTTAATGAGAAGGCATCAATAATAACAATAGTAGAATATAAGCATCCTGTTTGTGGTCATTAATAATAAAAAAGCCATCACCATTTCTCTGCTGCCTGTCAATATCACTTTGTCTAGAAGGCTGTGTTCTTGGCACTGCACTTAAGCACTGACTTTTTGACTTATCTGGTCTTGACCTTCATACAAGGGGACATCGGTTAAAGGTTGGGGGTCATTTGTAGACCCTGCTGACTCCACTACTTAGAGATACAGGAAGTAAAAAAAAAAAACGGCATTCAAGGAATTTAACTTTAGTTCGTCCCATTGGCCACTTTCAACCTTGAATTTAATATACACCCTTCCTCCTAAACCCCTCTTTTCAGTCCCCCCTTCTGATCCTAAATCCAGCTTTGCGGCACACTCCAATGTTATCGACTCAGCATGTTTTCAGCGTGGTGTGGACGCACTCTCAATCATCATTAAGGGTTTTGGAGAGTCCTGGGGTCTGGGAAAGCATCCAGAATGTGTAAAATTTTCCATGAGGAAAGCCTTCAGTTGCTTTCAAAATCATCAGCAGTAGACGGAGATCCTCTACAAGAATAGAATGCCCCTTTTGTTCCCTACCGGAAGGAGATTTGACAACATTTTGATTTTCAACTAGAGAAAACAACCCTACTCAAGTTTCAAATGCAAGAACCTTGAATTAAAGAGGAAACAATCACAACTAAAACTACCCTAAAATGCAAAGCAATCAGAGCACATATGTTAACTGTCAGAAACTGACTGAGGCTGCTATGGATTTTTTTTGTTTTGGAGAATAAGGGTCCTCTGTGTCCTAGAGAGGCAGCTGGTACAAATCTAACTCTCTGATTAGTACTACTGTGCTGCATTCATCTACATTTTATGATATCGCCAATCACTACACCCTAGCTAACCCTAATATGAAAAGACACAATGCATATGCCTCACAGGACCAAAATGCCTCTTGGCCCTGTTGGCAGGTTTGCTATACACAGTCACATATCCTTCATACTGCTTTTGAGTATACTTTAAAATTAAATTCATTCATTTTCTGAACTGCTTATGCTTACAAGGGTTGCCGTAGCCTATCCCAGCTAACTACGGGTACCCTGAATCGATGGACGGCCAATCGATTCAGGCACAAGGAGACGGACAACCATTCACGCTCACACTCACAACTAGAGGCAATTTAGAGTGTTCAACCAGCCTACCAAGCATGTTTTGGGGATGTGGGAAGAAACCGGAGTAACCGGAGAAAAACCCAGGCAAGCCCGGAGATAATATGAAAACTACACACAGTGAGGACTGACCTAAGATCAAGCCCCTGACCCTAGAACTGTGAGGCCAATGCATTAACCACTGCCGGGCCGCCTAAAATTAAATTATTTCTTACATTAAATTTACTGGGGTCTTTTTTTAATAATTATTTTTTTTATAAAGATGTTCCGAATAATATTGTGCACAGTTTAGATTTGGACCAAAACAGTTGATGGAAAAAGTAGTGTTTTCCATCAAATCATTTTTCTTTATTGAAATATTTAGCTTTTTTTGTGTTTTCGTCACTGACCGAGAGTTGCACTTAGTCTTTATGTGAGGCAACCTGCAGTTAAAATGTTTGCATTTCCTGTTCAGTCAATAATTCCATGGCCAAAATGTATATCTTATTTAAACAGAAATTGTCCAGTAGAAATTCTGGATTTCTACAATTCATTGTTTATTTGGATACATTTTTATGTTAAATTTCATGGAATCCACAATGCACTGTTTAACACGGGTTTAATTTAATTCACCATCTTTATCTTCTTTTGTTAAAGGCAATTCTCAAGTAGAGGCAATAACACGTAAGCCAGCGTTCGGGGTATCACTTTCAACCTTGCTCACAACAACATGCAAAAGTAAACAAACCTCCTATCAGGATTGTACTGTTATTATTGCAGTCGAGGGGTTTAAAGCTCAGACTCTCTCCATCCCAACAGTGTTCCTGGTGGTACAGTAGCTCACTGTTGATAAGTTGAGTGATTTCTCAAAAGCTGTATAAAATCTAGGCCTGGCCAGTGAGACACATTTCCTTGGCCTGATGAGAGTTGGAGGCCTAAGCATTGAAGCGTGGGAGGCGCTGAACTCTTGGGGAAGATCAAGTGTGCGCCCATAGACTCCAAATCACCAGCCCCCAATTGCTGAGGAGCAACACAATGCTACATCCCTGGCGTTAAATCACTACTGCTGAGGTGAGGTCATCCGCCTGTCTTCCTCTCTAATGGAGAGCTCAGCTCACTTTTGCTAAGCGGTAATGCATAGAGAAGGGGAGCAGCAGGCACTGTGAGCTACCTTCCAATCTTATTTATTGTAACTTAGGACTCATTTGAGGAGTTTGAAAAGAGAACTGGGAGCGGCAGATGCCTTTGGAGTATGCTGTTACCACCGCATACTTACCAAGACTCCAGGAGCTCACCGCAGAATGCATGAGCATATGACAGGTGATGCAAATCGGTAGTATATTGAGGTCTTCTATGTGGCGTCTACGCTGTCCTTGGTCAATCAATACACATTCCTCTGCGTCCCTAATGCAAGTGTAATCACTGATAGAATACATTTGGCCACTGACTGAAGAAAAATTGAGCCCACTAAGTGACAATGGATGGAGTAAAAGGGAAGGAAAACTTGGTTACCCATTTCAACATGGCAATTCAATGGCTTTCTAGCACATCTTATTTACTGTACATTTGTGTAAAAGGACACCTACACAAAATCAAAAATAAAGCTGCAGTTTCACCTAATTTAATTAGATGAAATGAGAGCTTCAGTAGGCTAGGTCAAGAGGCTAGCGGTACAAAGTCCTAAATTGATACAGTTAGAATGAAACAAAACCAATTTTGGACACTTTTCTTAAATTAAATCTCAGATTTGCAATATTGATCTAGTTCATTCATTGCATGGACATCTCTTGACAACCGTTTCTCATTCAATACTTGTTCTCATCTCATTTTTTGAACTGCTTTATCCTCACTAGAGTCGTGGGGGGTGCTGGACCCTATCCCAGCTGACTTTGGGCCAGAGTCAGGGGACACCCTGGGTTGGTGGACAGCCATTCACACTCACACTCATACCTAGGTGCAATTTAGAGTGTCCAATCAGCCTAGCATGCATGTCTTTCGAATGTGGGAGGAAACCAGAGTACCCGGAGAAAACCCACGCACGCCCGGGGAGAACATGTAAACTCCACAGAGGTGGACCGACCTGGATTTGAATCCAGGTCCCTCATTGTGAGGCTGACGCGCTAACCACTCACCCGCCAGGCCGAAATATTTGCGTTATATAGCAAATTAAGTTCAAATGGACTCAAAGTTAACAAAGAAAAAAATACACCAGAGAGCTTTATTGAGTGATTACTTAATGATTCAAATTATTCCTCATTAACGTGCAAGATATTTTTTAAGCAACCTAGTCACCAGTATATTGAGGATGCCCAGCTGCTTACATGTATACCATCCCATCTGAATTAACTAGAATTAACTACTAACTTATCATTTGACCTCAATACCTGAACAGTTCAGACTCATAACATTTACTCACTGATCCTCCTGCTCACCGATCACTAATATCTGTGGCTAATTATTATCAATCAACACACCACATTGAGACTAGTAATTGTTCCAGAGAAATGTCCCAAAAAGCCTAAAACGAGAGCAAGGCATTATTTATTTATTTATTTACATGCTGGCTGGGTTGATTTATTTAATTCTTATCCAGCATGCCCAAATTTTACATATCATTCATTATACATGCCAATATTTAAACTGTGAGATATTTACCGCCGAATTGTGTTTGAGCTGGTTTCACCAACTGAGTAGTCTGTTCCAATTTTTCAGCACTGCCATAAAAAAAAACACATCCACAAACAAGCATTAAGCAAACAAAGCTGATAACATCATTCTTTTTCTGCATTGCCTCTTTATGATGACAAATGGGACTCATCAACACCGGCAGATCTGCTGACAACACAACTAGAGTTCAGCAGCAACAACTCCCCATTCGCGTTTCCCTCATGCCTACCTTTCGCCTTTGTGAGTTGTTGACATGTGTGCGCGTGCACACACATTCGAGCCTAGCAACGTTTACAGGAAGGGTGATGAGGAGAGAGTTCAATGGGGGTCTATTACAATGCTGAGGTTTGTAATAATTTCAAACTGCCAAAATCTACTGGATGTACTGTGAATACACATCATAACAACAAATTGTGCTTCTGCTAACATAGATAACAGGTTGGGGACCTTTGGGAAAAGCTGTGGGGTGGACACAGGAGGCAATAAACCCAGCCACATACTCCCGTGGGTGTGTCTGATCTCATTGCCAGGGGTAGACCCATGACCCTTTACATTCCCTTGATGACGACAGCTGCGTGGCCTGGATTCCAGAGGGGAAAGACGGGAAAAGAAGGCCTCTACTTCTGAGCTCCCGACATCCCTCCCAAAAAGCCAGGCGGGGGTTAGGAAACCCCTACCTATTGTTTTGCTTCCTTCATTAGATGATATGTCAACAGTTTGGTTTGCTACACGTGTGCCACTATTTTCATTCTGCTGAAACCTGGCTGACCCCAGTTTGTTTCTCTCTGATGTTTTGACAGATTGTTTCAAAATCCTTTCAATCGAATGTTGTGCTTCAAGCTAAAGCAACTGGGTCATAAATAGTTTGACATACTGGAGAAACCTTTCTTGACAAAAATGAAACAATTATTTTCATGCTTTAAGTTTCTGCTTGAACAACAGACGTATTGTAATGAAAATCTGTAGTCTTTGTCCCATAAGTAGTTGAGAGGTAAATGAGTGTAAAAATGGGTGATGTTTTATAATTAAATACATTTGAATGCAATCAATGTTCTGACTCAGAACTACTGAGGAAATAATGTACATGTATATAATAGGATATTTAAGATAAAGAGTCTTACATCTACTTTGACATTGTTTTTAAACCATTAATATGTTAAAACTCACCATCATCTAGGTACATCTGGTCCAGTTCTTGGGGCTCCTGTTTGACGGTAATGGCAGGTGGCCTTGAATCCTCATGTAGCAAGTTGGGTGAATTTGCTTCAGTTTGGCCCAAGGTGGTTGCTGCCTGAGCCTGGCTGGGGCTGTAGGCCTGAACAAATTGACTCTCTGCAGACCCACTTGGAGTAGAAGCATGGGAGGCTGGGGAGGATGAAGGACTACTGTTGGCATAGACAGGTTGGAATACATGGGTTCCTGGACTGTTGAGGGGACTAGGACTTTCCTGAGTTTGGAGCATAGCTAGGGGTGAGCTGTGGTCAGGAGATGCTGGGTGGCTAATAATTGCCCTGCCATTTTCTTGGAAGGTTGTCACAATCTGAACTGAGGGGGCTGAATGGGTTGGACTATTTGGCAGGCACTTGCTGTATGCCACAGGAGAGAGGTCGTGCAGGGTTGGGCTAGAATTGGGTGAGGATGATGGTATGGCAGCATTGAGAGAAGGGCATGGAGGGTAGCCACTGGCCAGACAGGCATCGTGATCAGACACAGGCATGAGTGGATTGAGTCTCGGATGACTGAAGTAGGACTTTGAATGCATTCCCAGCATTGAAGTCCCCAAAGAATCATATTCATCACTGGGCTCTGTCTTTATCATCGGCACTAAGGGTTAGAAAGTAGAAAAAAAGATGGACAAGTTAGAACGAAATGTGTGGAGGCATTTAGATGGCACAATGCTTGTAAGAGGGGTGCAAAGAGAAATTAGCATGTGCACTTGTGGCATTGTTGATAATCTAAACAAACAACTAGTGTCTAGAGCTCAATTTTACTGTGAAACCCTCTGTACTCGATCATGAAAATAAGCCAAAGAATAGAGGGAATAGAAAAATGGATGAGTCATCAGAGTGGAAAACCACAGCTGTTTCTAATAATAAGACCTATTTTCTTTGGACTCTCCACTAGCTCTGATATCCAATAAAACATTACTTTAAAGCAGAAGGTTGCTGCTGTCTAAAAAGGAACCACAGGTCCCTTGGATTTCTCTGCACTCTAGAATCTATTGTTTTTCTTAGGACCCATTATTACTTGCCCCTGATTGGGTTGCCTGCAATTTTTAATGAGCCTAAAAATGGTGTATGTGATTTTAGGAACTTCAGGTTCCACTGAATGCTGGAGAGCCAGTGACCTCACTTGATCATGCTGTCTCTGGAACATCTATGCACAACATTCGGCAAAGTTTCCTCAAACTTTCTGCCTGACAGGCATCACGTGCTTTTCTTCAATCAGTTTTTGACATAGAGTGGACAGTACTTGACACGGTTTATTGTGGTGTCAGGCTTTCTCATTCTCTCTCAGTTACTAACAGAACCCCAGTGTAGAGTAAATTGTGAAAATAGTCAGCGACCAAGACAGAGAGACCAAGAAGTCTCCTCGTTAGAAAAAAAGAAGACAAATATGGAAGACAGGCTCTGAATCATATTATCACTCTTAATACACACTTTAAACGATTTGTTTTACTGTAAACACAATTTATATTAATTTATAGTTTTTGAGTATAACAGTGATTTAGTGAAACAAAGTGAACAGGGGTAAATCAAACCAAGTAAAAGAAAGTTTTACAATGTTTTTTTTGGTGGAGGAAGATTTAAAAGACAGTAATCATGCCTATCTGCCTCTGGGGTCCTGAGCTGTGGTGCAGTGATAACAAAGAAGGGAGCCCATTTACGTCAGTCCTGTCTTCTTTCAGAGCCCAGGGAACAGGTTGTCTGAAGAGCATCGTAAGGCAAGTCCCATGATTCAAGGGAGTCTGCTTTCATGCCTGGGGAATAACATAACGCTCTAAGGCCACTCTACTGTCACACCATCATTTCCAGTTCTCCTTTGCTCCCTATTCTCTCATTCCAATAAATGGGGAAGGTCCATGGAATGAATTGTTGGACTTTTGGTTAAAATTATAAGTAATATTAAAAGAGCATTGCAGCCATGGCAGAGTTGGTAGCTCGAGCTGTCCTGGGACCGAAAGGTCCCAGGTTCATTTCCAGGATTTGGCTGTCCAATGTCAAAATACCCTTGTGCAAGGTATTGATGTGCCCCCAGAGCCTTGTGGGAAGCAGCACCCATTGGTGTGTGAATGACTAGGTGAAGAAGGGTGCCAAGGCTATGAAGTGATTTAGGCATGATACAAATGTGTACATAAGTACTCTCCATTTACGATTTTATAGCTTCAAGGATTGCCATAATATCTATGATATATATATATATATATATATATATATATATATATATATATATAATGTATGGCAATTTGCATTTTAATCGCAATGTCTAACCAGACAAGTGCCATGCAATGTGTCAAATTAGATATACTAAACCTAACAGCGCTCGCTAAAGCCAAATGCATATGTTGCTCTCCTTTTCACTTCATATGAGAGCTAAAAAATAGATTCAAGTTCAACTTCATCTGTCTTCTATTCCCACTCCCTTTGTGTTATGCCCCAAAACAGCTTATGCTTTGCACATGTTTTCACCCCACTTTTTCTTATGGTTTCAATGGGTCTTATATGTTAAAATCATAACTACTGGGAACCACAATGCATTTTTGCTCTACCAGATTACAAGTAGCGGTTGGTGTGATGAGTGTGATCAACAAAAAATCATTGTTTTTTTGCATATTTGCTGACTAAATGGATTGAACCACATTGAGTCTATTTGGTTCATCCAAGTTCAAGGCACACAGATGGTACTTGTCTCTTCCATTCACTGCACTATAATTACTGATATCACAAAAAACCTGATTGCAAATGGTTAGACAAATGCACACAAGATTATTAGAGTATTCAGTGCACCCGGTGTCCCCGTATATGTCTGAAAACATGCTTGTTTACTGTCCTTTTACTCTAAACACATATACAGAGAAAACAGGGCACACATTTGTGTGAAGAATAGTTTGATATTACAAAGGCATTTCCAAACAGACTGTAAAAATAAAGGGTTACTGGGAAGCTCATGCTCTGGTCATTGCCAGCCGTTTTTGGCATCTGCTCTCCAGTGTGGTTGGTAAAACTGGTTCTTATTTAAGGATCAACACGTCATGTCTCACGCAAAAATGATTGGAAGAGCTATCGGAAAAAGTTAATCCCCTAAGTAACAGTACATGAGACACTTGTCTTGGAATAAAAGTCATTGGCCATAATATGAAATGTGCATTCACATTCAATTGGGGGGAAAAAAACAAAAAAAAAGTTAATAATGGCTTAGTAGTAGATGCAATGGTCAAGAGATAGATAATTATTATTATTTATTGTTCATTATGTTTTTTTATATATTATTTTTGTGAGATTCATTACTATAGTGAATAGTCCCTGTATAGTTTTCTGTGGAAATCAAAGCAGTCTGTGGAATACAAGGTAAATTGGAGAATATTACATTTGACCTATTAGTGGTTTTCTTTAAAGTAATCACGTTCCATAGTTAAATAGCACCCGCCTTCTGTCTCAAACCCATTGTTTGATTAAATATTCTGCACTTAATGTAATGTAAATAACTCTGGCTAAGGCCAGATCGGTTAGCACGTCGGCTCACGGTTCTGAGATCAACGGTTCAATCCCTGATGGGTTACGACCATATTATGTCCAGTTTGCATGTGTGGGCTTTCTTCAGGTACACTTGTTTCCTCTCACATCCCAAAAACATACATGGTAGGCTGGTCTAACACTCTAAATTGTTATTTGGTAAGAGTATGAGCGTGAAAGGTTGTTTGCCTCATTGTGCCCTTCAATTAATTCAAGGTTTCCCTTATGTACTGCCCCAAATTGGCTGGTTCTAGTGGAATGATTCTAGTGAATTATTATTCATTCATTTGTGGGGAAAAACTACTTTGAGACTCTCTGCAGAATCTTGCTCTCCATGAAATTAGTTTTTGTCCATAGCATATTTTTAGGGGTTCTAATTTTATATTTTTACTTTATATTTTTAGAGGCACATTTTCATGCAACAAATGGCCAAAGTCATTTTTTTTTTAAAGTGAAGAACACCCAGTTAATATATTTATGTATGTACTACTTCTAAGGGGCAGAAGCATTAACACAATCAATAAATATTGTAGATGACAGACTTCTTTAAACATATAAAAGAACACTGTGAGATGTTCAAATGTAATCGCATAAAAATTGGTCATGGCAAAACAAGACGTCACAACTAGAATGGTGGAAAAAAAAATAGTTTCACTTGCGTCTATGCCACAGAGGTGTTTTCTTTATTGTTCCGCTCTTTCAAACATCTATTTTTAGGAGGCGATTTTGTCTTTTTATAAATGAGCAGACACTATAGTTTAAAAAAAATCTCTATCATTTACGTCAGTGACCACAAAAGGTGCTTAGAGTAAGAAAATGAATCTTTCATAAAGAAAAGCAAGAATGTGTTAGCAGTACTGCATGTGTGTGGATGTATGCATAAGTATTCTCTTAAGCCTCACCCTAGTTTATGGCTACAATGTCATTTGTTTCCCGTATTACTGATATACCTCACACTCTGTATAGTAAAATTCTCAAACTGAATTTACTCAGATATTATTGTATTGAAATTATGGTTGTATTAGATTAACCTGGCTACTGTACTATTTTTGATAGTTTTCTACTTGACTACAATACTGTACTACAACTACTTTTATATCACAACTTTTTTTTATTGATAACCTAAAAAGAAAATGTATTCATTCATCCATCTATCTATCCGTTATTATGCGATATGTTTTTCAATGACTTGCATATCTAAAACAACAGTATCATCAAATTGCTCGTTATTGATACACCAACACATATTGCTCTGCATCAACACCACAGAGATAATTATGGTCTATTGGCCCTACCTGTGTGGTCTACCCTGCTGCACTTGTGGTGTGGTTGACTTGGCAGCAAAAGAGAGCACTTTTAATTAGACAGGAAATCTATTAGGATGTGTATTGGAGACTGATAAGACCTGTTTCAAGGCGGTACATTATATTACTATCAAACAAATATACTAAATAAGGCCATAGTTTGTCTGCCTTGAACTGGCTGAATTATCCACAATGCACTTATAAATCAGACAATCAGTGATCTCCTAATACGGATGTCCCTTGCCTTTCTCTCAGAACTTTGTCCAAAATGTTTCTTATCTCCTCCGTGCATAAACAGATCAGCTAATATTTCGAGACAACACATCTTATTAAAAGCTGCGTACTTGTAGCACAGTGCATGATAGCCTGGCAACACTAGAGCCATTAAATGCAGATTAAAGAGAGCTTTTTGCTGTCCAAAATTGAGTTGCAAGTAGAAAATTTGCAATCCCTAAACTAACTTTCCAAAGCAAGTCTTCTTTTGAACCAACATTCAAAACCAGAGTGACCAGACTGGAATAGGGCCCTTAGCCTCATGTTTCAGTGTTATAAGACAGACAGAAAAATGTTTTTTAAAAGTGGAAAATTCAGACAGACACATTAAAAAAAGTCTTATCAACAAGTCTTATCTACAGGCTGGCATTTCACCTGTGTACATTGGTCAGTTCTGTAAATACAGAATCTGATCTAGAAGTAGAAGACAGTTTTACACTTTTTCAATCCATTCTTTAAATTCCAATGTGAGGGCCATCTATGAACACTGAGAGAAGTATCCCTGAATTTTCAGGTTGCTACATGAATGACAGAGTAAAGCACTGCAAGTGTGAGTGCATATATGTCAATGTGTCTTGGTGGGTGTGTTGGTGAACCAGGCAGGTATTGTGTGATGTGGGGGTGCAACGGTAAGGTCGCGGGGGGATTGGCTTGTCTACATCAACAGTGCTCCAAGGCTCTGTCACTCAGCAAGTACACCTCATCACTGAGGAACGTCGGCTGACTGTAGAATAAACACACCTCACACACTCGCAGGCTACCATGTGCTGCCCAGCAATTATAATAAGAAAAAATAGCACCCATAAAGCACGCAAATTGTGTTTGAGATGTAGTAAAACTATAAGATACTAGAGAAAAATAAGGTATATAATTTGAATGATTACCACTGGGAGGAAGGTAGGAAAAGTTTTGGTACTGGCTCCTCTTTCTCTTGCCATTGCACACGTAGAAGTTTACCTGCAGCGGGCTGGATATTCTCTGGTTTCGGTATGGCGGGATCTCAACAAAAAGGGAATTCTGAAACAAAAACAATTTTTTTACCCTTTTGAAACAGTCAGACAGACACATAAATGATCCGAAGCAGCAGAGGCCATGAGGTTTGTCCAGTGGCATATTTGTGTCTGACAAACCCCAGGGTTTTAGATCCATTCCCATTTAGAGGAGATGGCAAACAATTTAGACTCAAAGAGCCAACATTTTAAACTGTGAGAGTCAAAGAGCCACACCTTCCATCAGAAGCAGCATAAAAAAAATCCAATCTGGCAAATTATTTTTTAAATATAATTTATTGTTTGATTTTTATAAACATGAAACGAGTCAAAGAACCACAGTATCTACAAAATACGATAAGAAGCAAAGAGATCCATTTTGGCCAGGAGCCGCGTGTTCGCCCTGCCATATCGCATGACCAAAGAGATATTGTCTTGTCCTTTTTTTGCACACTCTTTTCTATTTTTCATTTGACACAAGGATAAAAATGTGTTTCGGGTATTTGTGTCCAATTATCTAGCTGTCACTCTGGTTGGGATCTAAACAGGACTGAACAGTCCACTGTGACTGAGAGCAGGTTTACATTGGCCATAGCTGTGACCAAAAACGGTGGGTGGGACAGGGGTCTGCCGTCCAGATGATTACAAGGAAAATATGCAGGTGGTTGAGTGAGTGTGAACGCGTGCACGTGTGTCTGTGTTTGCTAAGTTTTCCCTCATCTTCCCTCACAGTGAAAGTTAGCACACTTCCAAAGCCAATAAAAGTAAATGCAGGTCGGCAGTCTGGAGTGCATTAAGGCAGTCTTGTGACATAAGAAAAGAATTCCAGTGCTCTCTTGCTTTCTTTCCCTACTGTGGTATTTGCATTTCATTGGCCTCACATCTCAAAACTACTGTGCCTTATATTATTATTTTTTTTAACCGTTCAGCTATATTTTTTTTTCAATTTGCAGAGTCTGAAAAAAAGAATATACAACTAAATGCAACAACCACCAGCTGCCCATATATATATATATATATATATATATATATATATATATATATATATATATATATATATATATATATATTTTTTTTTTCAATTTGCAGAGTCTGAAAAAAAGAATATACAACTAAATGCAACAACCACCAGCTGCCCATATATATATATATATATATATATATATATATATATATATATATATATATATATATATATATATATATATATATATATGGGCAGCTGGTGGTTGTTGCATTTAGTTGTATATTCTTTTTTTCAGACTCTGCAAATTGAAAAAAAAATATAGTAGAGATAAAATAAATTAGCGGTTCCAAACACACTGTCATCACTTTCAAGAATTCTCAAATCTCAATGTATTTTTAATATACATTTTACACCCCCAAAACAATTATCCTTTGCCTTTCATGGTGCTTTATTAAACAATAGATACCATAACTGAGGTCTCATACTGTCACCCAGCACATCTCATCAGAATCAGCAGGTTTAAGTGGCGAGCTAACGTTTGGCACTCATTTTCCATGTTTTTTTCTTTTAATGTGAACTATATGTCTGGCTATGTAGGAAAAGTCATGAGGAGATTGTCTGCATGCGCTTGTTTATCATCGTGAATTTTTGTGAATCACTGATGCACAAGCAATATGGTTTTCTTATGTTGACCATGTGTTAGAGCAGGAATTGAAAATTCCATCCAGGATTGCATGGGATGATCATTAGTGCCTATGTCGCAATGCCTTAGCAAAGCTTACATCATAAAAGGAGACAGATGAGGATACAGTGAGATAAGTATCATGTGTCCTTGGAGGATATGAAAATATGAAAGTCAAATCATTAGGACACTTACAGATTTGACAGAGTCCTTGTCAACTTTGGCTTCTGTCTCCCAGAGATGATGGCCATCTAAGCAACAACAAAAATAACAAAATGGGGATCTCATTAAAACCATTGTGGACATTTTCTTAACCCCATGGCAAGTTTGCAAGTAAATACCATTCATTTACATTTTATACAGTAGATTTATTAAGAGATTAGCTTCTGCTAGGACTTAATATGGAGAAGTGTCAATAAACAAATTTGTTGATTAGAGGTTCTGTCATGAAAGTTTAGCAACAGGACATATTATGAAAATTTTAAATGTAAACGCATAGCTATAAAGCCTCTATCCTAGAACTGTGAGGTCGACCACGCACACCACTCACCCCAAATATTTTAATTTTTTTTAAAAATTTAATTTATGGATGACTTTTTTCAGGATTATTTTTCTGGCAACAATTATAGGGTGTCTGCAAAATCACTGCAAACATTCTATAATTGTTCAGCTGCAATTTGATGCTACACTTTAAGTAACAATAATGCAAGGCACCTCATAGGCAATACGCTAGTGGTATTTTTTTTTTTTTTTTAATGTGACTCATTAGGGCAGAGACCAAAATCTCTGTCACACTACGCGAAGGAGCATAATTAGCAATATGCTAAAACTATTATATTTTATTACTGTATAGTAGCTATGACTTACATGTTTAAAAGGATATACCTCCATAGTAGTTGCTGTTGTGTTGAGGCATATGCCTTTGCCGCAAAATTTGGGAAGAAAAAAAAAGGTAAAGGTGTTTTTCACATTATATGAGATGTAAATGCATAAAAATTGGTGAAAGGTAGTTAAAGAAAGGGAAGAAGTGAGAAAAATAATTACTATACTTTTCTTCTATCCAGCCAAGCATTGGAGAGGGAAATCTTAGAATGCAATGTCAATTCCAAAACATCTTTTCAAAATAATTTCATCTGTATCTGTCATTAAATATTTCTTGAAGTTTTATGAAGCTTACCAGGTTTTTGATGTTTACTTCAAAGACTACTTTTGGCTGTAGTAAGGCACATTTGGAAAGGAGACTTTTGCAGTGGCATATTTCCTCTTCCCATTAACCATTTAAACAGTTCACTTACAATTACATGATGACATTTTTTCAATGTGGGAGATTTTTAACATCTTTTTTTCTGATGTTCTAAACCTTAGCCTGCATTGTTTGTGTAAATGTCATAATCAGTATGACCACACTCCCTGACATTTTAAAGTGCTTACTAGTAGTCACTTCAGTTTCCTTGACGACCGCATCATTTTCCTATAATTTTATTGTGTGAGCACTACTGCATTACTGGAACCCTTGCATTGCTCAATGTCTCTGTAATTGTGTTGGTTTTTATTGGGTAAGCCCGGAAATTGACTTTTTTCACACAAGCGTGCCATTACGTTGATAACCAAAGAAATTTTCATTCACTATTTTCCCCCTCGTCATCTGCAAAAAAAAATACCTTTAACAATGCCTCCTTTTTGGTATAGCTTTCAGCAACACATAAAGCAGCCACAAAATCATCATTTACTCTACCTTTAAATTAATGAATAATACACGAGGCTGCATCACACAGTAGTGACACATTTTTCGACTCATTTCTAGGAGGTATTAGGCTACAATCCAGTCTTGATTACACTCATTAGAAAAAAATATTGCCCATGCGTTGCTTAAAGGGTTTTAAGACTTTAACAAGTGAATACAGACAGACAGTCATCACCTAATTACACTTTATGTAGGGATTGGCTTCTGACTGGTACTGACTCAGTCCTTTTCAATAAGGTTTAATATTATCAATTATCAGTAGTACTCATTGTGCCTGAATAGACAGGCAGATGGTAGTAAAAAAAAGTAACAGTAGAGAAGTAGTAAAAGAAGTAACTCTGCAGCAATTTGATATATTGCACTGTGGACAATGAATGGGCATATAGGATTAATAAGACTGTGTGGTAAGTTGCATCAGATGCGCAGGCTAACCGGAGACTGTTCCAGTATTAGTCACCATATGAAATGATCCATGATTTATTCAAAAAGGTAATCTTGATAAACCATCTAAGGCCCCTCTCTACTCAATGGTCAGATTGAACTGTCAATGGTATCCTATCAAAAAGCTTTTAAACTACTGCACTAAATAAAAGAGACCTGGAAACACAATTGTGGGGAAAAAAAGCGTAATTCAAATTGGAAAGAGGAGTGGTGCTTTTAGTATATTTTTATGTATATCCTGAAATAAGGTTTTTTTAATGTTTAATATGTTTTAACATATTCTTAAATAGTGTCAAAAGTATTTGTAATAACCTTGTCTGCAGACAAATGTCAGTCTAGACACAAATACAGGTACAATACTTGGCACAATTTGTCTAATGTTTAGACTTGCCCCAGGTAGCCAGACTCAACCGTCTGGGTTCTATTAAAAGGTGTGAGACATAATTTATTTTGGATTTTGAACATGACAAAAAGTACTTGACGGTTTTGTAATGAACTTTAGTTTCTTGGATACACAGTATTTCTACCGCACAGATTTTTCTGAGCTTTGGCCGTAAGCTACAGCAGCCTGAACCAAATGTCGAGAAAAGTAGAATTTTGTCTGCCTGTGGCTGAGCCTCTGCGAGACTGCTAAACTCTGGGCAATGCTCCAGTCCAACCAGATGTAAAAACTATCCAGCTCACAAGGGAATTCCCTTCACTACCCACCCCCCCATTTGAGTCAGGGTGTAGGATTACCCCATCTCTCTATCTCGTCTGTCTGTCTATCTGTTTTACCTGCTGCTAACAATCATTCCATCCAGGAAAAGCAGGGCAAGCCACAACACACACTATATGAGGTGTGCCTGGTATTCCTTCATACTTCACCATTTAAAAGAATCTTAACGTTTAAGTGTCGAGGAAGACTTTGGCGCAAATTGATTAAAACAAACAACATTTAAAAAAACACACACATTTAAAAATACAATTTATAAAGCATTCTAAATGGAAAAAAAATCTATAATTTTATTTTCTTATTTTCTATTCTGCTTGAGATTATGGCCTCATACCCATGAAGCATAACCTTGCTGGTTTTAATTCGTTTAAAGTAAATCATTATATATACATTGCCAAATCAAAACAGAAGCTGTCTCATGTTACTTGACACGTGAAGCAGGTCTAGAGCAGAAGAAACAAAAATCCTCCTTAAGGAAAAATATTTTACAGAAAATCCAATTCAAAGATTAAGGTAAATTAGCATGTAGGGAAAAATATTTTGGTCTATGGTTCAATTTAAAAAGTAGGTACACAGTTATAAGTGGCTTGCTAAGGTTTGGTATTGAATTTCTTCAAATCTAAAAAAATATATATTTCAATGAAATGACATCAATGTTTGGGATAAATTGGTTTGCAAAATTTTATTACAAGAAGTAGAACAAGCTAAACACATCAACAGTGTCATCATAGAGTCTAATCTCATCTTATTTTAGCTTCAGCCTTTGGCTCAACTCCTTCTTCACCACGAAAGACCAATGCAGAGTCCGCGTCACTGCAGATGCCTGTTGATCTCCCGCTCGTGAACAAGACCCAAGATACTTAAACTCCTCCACTTGGGGAAGGACCTCATCTCTAACCCGGAGGGGACATGCCACCTTTTTCCATCTGATGACCATGGTCTCAGATTTCTTTACACGTCCAGTGAGAGTTGGATATCATGGCTTGATGAAGCCAACAGAACCAGATCATCATCTGCAAAAAGCAAGAATGCAATACTGAGGACACCAAAACGGACCCCCTCAATGCCACAGCTGCATCTAGATATTCTGTCCAAAAAAGTGATGAACAGAATCGGTGACATAGAGCAGCCCTGGTGGGGTACCAACCCCACTTGAAACTCCAAAACCCAAACTGTGCATAGAGGTGAGCCCAGCTACATCGAGCCAGGATTTCTAAACCTCACGAACTAGCTCAGGCTCCTTCCCAACCAAAGAGGTGACATTCCACGTCCCAAGAGCCAGTTTCTGCAGCCAGGGATCAGACCAACAACCTCAACTGCCGTCGCACCCGGCCAATTTGGCCCCTCTCACAGGTGGTGAGCCCGTGGGAAGGGGAGCCCACGTAGCCTCTTTGGGCTGGGCCCGGCCGGGCCCCATGGGTGTAGGCCCGGGCAACAGGCACTCACCCTCATGTTCCTTCTCCAGGCCTGGCTCGAGAGTGGGGCCCCGGTGACCCGTGTCTGGGCAAGGGAAAACGAAGTTCGAAGGTCTTATTCATCATCAGAGGTATTATGAGTCATGCTTTGTCTGGTCCCTCATGCCAGACCAGTTTGCCATGGGTTGCCTGACCAGGGGCCCAAGGCCCTAACAACATAGCTCCAAGGATCATTGGGCCACACACTACCACCGCGATAAGGTAATGACTCATTCGGGGGCAACAATCATAGAGTCTTGTGAGCATGAATGGGTTTTAAGGACAGTTCATATGAAATGTAAAACTATAAGCTCAATTTGGATGATTTGTGTAAGTAGGGCCAATCAAATATGTGTCCTTTATTTGTGGTAAATTTACAGAATGGAACAGTTATTCTGATCATCAAAAGTGATTTATTTCACCATAATGGTGAAGGTGCTGATTAATGTTCAGTTTTTGTAAAGCCTAACTGTACATGCATTGGCAGCAGTGTGTGTGTTCCACTTTGTGTTCAATTATGTTAGTTAATCGCAAGTATTGGGTGCAGTTAGTAACAAACTTTAGAAAACACAATATATAGAATAAACTTAGGAATTTAGTAATTACAATTGGATTATTTAGTTTTCATTATACTACTTTAATAGTCTTTCAAAAGCAAAACTCACAAACATTTCAATTCAATGAACTTTGTGTCAGCTTTTGTTTTATTGCCAAAATACATTTTCACTGTATATTTGAAATGTAAGTACGTGACTCATGATTGGTACAGTAGTTAAAAAAACATTAAGAGTACATGCCATGTGTTTTGCACATGCCACAAGCGCGAAGAAACCCACATACACTCACAGACATAGACATGAATGCTAATTTTTTGTCGAAGATTAAACAAATTGTACCTTTTGCAAACAACTGGGTTCAGCTCCTTGTAAAGTCCCAAAAATCAAAAGGGGACTTATCAGGGTTCACGAAAGAATTTTTTTTAAATGTTTGCAATGAATTAGTTGTGATTGTTGGTTTTTATCTTTTGAATGTCGTTGACCTAGAAATAAGACCTTTTTTATATACCAAGAGGCACTTTCATACCAGAGTGACTTAGAAGTATTGGGATTTAATTGTGCTTTGCAAAGATACGAGTTACCCTGTAATGATGACGGCAAAGCACCCAGTTAAAATTTTTCAAGTGTTTCTTCCATGTTGTACATTGGATACAATGTTCCCCTTTCTTGGGGGGCGATTTTTGACTGAACACGACACTGACATAATTATTGGTAGCCTAAACTTATGTCAAAAAAAGAAAAGAAAACCTGCAATGGTGACTAAAATGCTGTATTTTGAAAGTGATGTAATTGGCCAAAATGCATAATAACAATCTAAAAAGCTTGGCTAGGGAGGAGTGAACTGATGAGACATAAGTGGGGTTGTTTGGCTTGTCACAAAATTGCTGCGTTCACACGAAAAAAATACAGCATACAAAGAACACTATCCACTCATAAGTGTGGCGGGTACAGTTATATTCGGTGACTGCTTTTCTGCATTTGTCTCAGGATTATGTTGAATCTGGCTAACCTAAAAAAAAATCTCAATTGTTTTAAAGTTTTTTTGGAACCAAATGTACTGCCTGGCCATCCAAAAAGATAACCACCTAAAACATGGAGGTAAATACAAGACAAAAAAAAAATCCCAGACCAGAACATCAAACCTCAGTGACCTTGTATAAACAAACCTATAGTGTGGAAGGGACTGAAATAGAAAATATATATATATATATATATATTCTGGACCGATTCGGTAGTTGTTTTTCATTCGCATATTTTAATTATTATTAATGTTGACAGATGAATGCTTTTCTTTCTTTAAAGGAAGGATGCCAACACTTTTCCATGCATTTGTATATATGGGAAATGTGTTTGTAATGGGCTTTAGACCCTGCAAGAGGTAAGACATAAAGGTTACATAAACAGACTAAGCACTAGTCAGGCAACCTCACTCTTTCTACTGTTAGACACCAAGACGGTGGAAAGTGTGCAAGTGAAATGTTGATGGCAAGCTAGGGTGTAGCAGTGCAGAGCTGAACATTTTTAATGTCTTTACCTGATATTAAGGACAGGGGTAAGAAAAATATGAGGATAAAGTATAGGGTTGTTTGTGAAAAGAGAGTCAGAAAGGAAACAGTGCACTGAGAGAGGAAGAGAAATTGTGGTTGAAGGAAGGAAAATACATCCTACACGAGGTCATACATCTCATATGGCATGAGAGGTTAGACAAAGGTGGTCTGGGGGAACCCCCTTCATGACTAAGTTAAAGGCAGAAAAAGGAAGAGGTTCATTTGACCAAGCTAATCCACTTCCTCTTCCTCCACATTTATCTCACTCTCTGTGCTCTGTGGTGCTTTGACATTTTACACATGATTTCATTTTCTATTAGTTATTGTTACAAAACAAGGGTCCCCAAACCGGTCCTCGAGGGCCGCTGTGTGTGCAGGTTTTTGTTGCAACCGATTCAGAAAAGACACTTTAACCAATGAGATTTTTGCAGAAAACAAGAAGCACCTTGACTGCAATCCACTGATTGCACTTGTAGAACACCAGATTGGCGAAAATGTGTCCTCTTTATGGGTTGGAATGAAAACCTGCACCCACCCCCAGCCCTTTGTGGAATAGTCTGCCCACCCCTGTTATAAAATGACTAGTCTGTGAAACAAAAGTGGGTTTTCCCCTTTGGTGATTTCTCCATTTTAATTTTAGAATGAAGTTTTGTAACTAGTTGAAAGAGGAACAAAAAAATCTAAATCTGTCAAGACCTATTATTTAATAGCCCTTGGCAAGTTAAGAATTAAAATGTATTTCCTGATACACACAAAAAAACAAAGATGTTTTAAAAGTGGTGATTTCCTGTCACTGTGCTTGGTAGCCATAAAAAATATTGCAATTAATAAGTTCATGCTTACAGTATTTATTAATGCAAAGTCAATTATAACTATCAATGTAATTAGCATGAGATTTACATTTAAATTTGCATTATTTTATTTTTATTCACCCCCTTTCCTTTCTTGTAACTATTTTTGTCTGGTGGTACTTAATTTGAATGGCCAATGAAGGAAATGCATGTCAAGTATTGTTTTGTATTTGCTTCCAACACAAAATTTTAAATGTTTTGGTCAAACTTCACACATTATCTCAAAGAAAAAAGTGCAGTATTGACAGTCGTTAACATTTAGACAAGTGGGTTGAGAAAGTAACAGGCAAAAATAAATGAAGAGGGTTAAATTTTGTTTCTTTTGGCATAAGACAGACTTGGACAAAAAGAGGCCTTGATTATGGCGTAAATATGATGGTATTCATTCATTAAATTGTAAGAAGAGCCAGTGAACTGTCGATGGAAACTAGAACATGTAAATATGGTTTAGTTAAAAATAAAGTGGCCAAATACACACTACATGGTGCTTGATGGCAAGACCTTCAGTATTTTGAACTGTGGAATTGGATGAGGAATCCCAGTGAAGGGAAAGTAAAGGGGGCACATATGATGATTTGTTATTTACTCTGAGATATGGTGAATATACTTTATGTCATTGCAACTCACCCTGAGCCTTTTCTACGAACACCACCTTTGAGTCAGGAAGGAAATTGAGACCACTCAGGACCATCATTTTACCTCCAGTTGCAGGGTAACTGTCCATACTCTGCTTCTCCACCAAGGGAAGTTCCTGCGCTGAGCGCTGGGCTGTAAGTGGGGGACAAGCACATATTTAAATGTGGCACTTTTTCAAAGCAGAAACAAAAAAAATGAACAAAAAGTAAAAGTATATTCTCACATCAACAGGATTTATTATGAGTGGTTACAAATTTGTATTTGAGGTGTTTAGCAATTCACCAGGCCGCCAGTCCTCCCTGCATCATACTTAATCATCATTGTTGATCAATCCAAGAATGGCTGTATCTTTTGCAAAATAAATAAGGGTGTTAGGGTTATGGGCAGTGAAGAAGAATGGGATTTAGGACAACGGTGTAGCAGGTGAAGATGCCCATCCTGACGTGCAGGGGTCTGCTAGTAAAGAAGTCCATCCATGTTCTTAGTTGCAGTGTCTGCAATTTGTTAATCAGTGTGTTTCTGTGAAAATGATGCAGATGTCTATCTGGTTGTCAACGTGTCATAGTTTAATCTTGTCTTCTTGGCGATGGAGCTAACATTTGCAAGAAAGATGTTTGGAACCGCTAGTTTATTTGGGGGTCATGGTTAGCCTCATTCCGATGCCGGTTCATTTGTCCCACTTCAAGCGACTCTCACAGCGGTGTTATAGGGTTCCTCCAGGCCCATTTTGTCGAATCCTCCCTGAGAACCCCGAGTCAAAACCTTCTAGGGTACAGCCAGTCCAGTGTTGTTTAAGATTGATGAATTCAGATCCTGACTAAGGGCATATTCACACCTGCCCTGTTTGGTCCGTACCAAACCTAAAAAGTTGATGGTGCGCACCTTTGGGCTGATGTGAATACACACCAGTGAACTATGGTGCACAGCCAACAACCGGTCCGAGACCTCGCCAGCACGGTGGTCTCGGTTGCTTCCAAAGCTGTAATCACACAGCTCTTTGCACATAAAAGGCTTCCGTAGCCGCAGACATTTATAAAAGGTTGTTTGGTTAGAGATACGTCGGCTAACATGATTCAAGGTTCAACAGCGATGAGGAGACATAATGTTATCTGTATATTTACATGTAAAATCTCATCTCATTTTCTGAACCACTTTATCCTCAGGGTTGCAGGGGGTGCTGGACCCTATCCCAGCTGACTTCGGGCCAGAGGTGGGGGACATTCTGAATCGGTGGCCAGCCGATCGCAGGGCACAAGGAGACGGACAACCATTCACTCTCACCCGCATACCTAGGGGCAATTTATTGCGTCCAATCAGCCTACCATGCATGTCTTTGGAATGTGGGAGGAAACCAGAGTTCCAGGAGAAAACCCAGGCAGGCCCGGAGAGAACATGCAAACTCCACACAGGTTGACCGACCTGGATTTGAACCCAGGACCCCCACTGTGAGGTTGACGCGCTAACCACTCAGCCGCTGGGCCGCCTACATGTAAAATCAACATTGCATTACCCACTGATTCGCCAACTGTCCCACAAATGCTTCTAGTTAGATGAACTATATCAATATGAGCACAACTTTTGCCAGCTGGAGTTCCGCGATTGTTTACTTCTGAAGTTTACCGTTTGGTAACGATTGAATGATGTTCGCACATGCATATGTTTCTTATCAAATCCTGTGTCTCTTGTAAACATTTGTTCTTTCATTTTCTGTACTGCTAAACCTCACAAGGATCATAGGGGGTGCTGGAGCCAATCCCAGCCAACTAATGGCAGAAGTTGGGAGAAATCCTTAATAGGTTGCCAGCCAATGGCAGGGCACAAAGAGACGTACAACCATTCACACTCACACTCATACCTAGGGGCAACTTAGAGTGTTTATCCAGCCTACGATGCATGTTTTTGGGATGTGGGAGGAAACCAGAGTACCTGATAAAATGCCCAAATGGGAGGGAACATGCAAACTCCACATGGGAAGATCAGAACCTGCAGGGGATTTAACCCTTCATCTCAGAATTGTAAGGTGGACGTGCTAACCACCCAGCCAGGGGGCTATCTCTTGTAAAAATTGCAATGTGAAAAGTAACTTCACCAAAAAGTCCAACCCAAACGTATTTTTTTCCGGACCAAAGAAAGTGAACAATGGACATTCCTGGTGTGAATAGTCTTTTTAGTGTGTCTACACGCTCTGTATATACAGTATGCTTTGAAACATAAACTATAAATTGAGTCAGACAGCCTAGATATATCTGCCATCATTTGTTACTTTTCAAATTGCTTTGATGATTGCAAACATAGTGGGCCCAGATGGTCCAGAAAATAGGCATTTGTTTAATTTAAACATTTGATTCCTCAACTTAAGCAAATTGTAAGAGATATTAAAGATGGTACTACTTACAACACTCGATGGGGTTGGAGCAAGCTTGTAAGGACACGGTCCTGCCATTGGGCTGGTTGATGTGTACGCGGAACACCAATCTCACTCGAGTGTTTTTACGTCCAATGTCTGTTTCCCCTTTGCGAAGCTCAATGTCGGAGTTGCGCAATTTCAGAATGCCTGCACAATCAATTCTGTGGCAAATAAAAAATAAATGTTATAATTTACAACATTTCAAGAGGGACAACAAAGAAAAAATGTAGAGGACAAATCTGTCTGGTTAGAACTAAACTCTTGAATGTTTAGAAAACTGAGGTTTCCTAAGGAGAAAATGTTCTTAAATCCCATTCAAAGTCAATTAGAGCATAGTCATGATGCCTTTAGTCATTTATTTATCTTCCGAGCCGCTTATCTTCTTGTGGGCCATGTGATACTGGAGGCTATCACAGGTACCTCAAAGAAACACATATATCACTTTTAAGAAGCATACTACTAAACATTTGGACTCTGTATTATGTCCTTCCCTTTATCCTACAGCGTACATTATTATATGAGAGTCCTCTATATTTAGCAACATCAACAATATGAGGAATTGTTCATTTCCGATATATAGTTTACATGTTATAGGTCTGTAGAGGGTGATGGATTTTTTTAGTTGATGTCTAAATCATATTGGTGAGCAAAAAACAGGACATTTTCATTAACATATTCCAGACATTCATCATACTAATGAGTTGTGAAAAGTTCAAATAGTATGTCACTCTGTGCAAGCAGCTGTTTTTATCATGACGTGTCAACATGATGATATTTCACCATAAAAAATAAAAAGAATAGACAATAGTACATTACTGGGTACAAATTGATACATATATAGGCGTATTAAGGATAAGAGAAATGCGGTATCTCATCAGAGCTAAAAATGTAGGTTGCCTTAAAGAAATAAAATTTTGATTTGTCTATATTATGGTAAGAGCTACTAATCAAAATTTGGAAATTGAAAGATAAATAGTGAATTAGTGAAGCCATAAGTAAACTCACAAAGCCCTCATGTTGTTTTCAGGCAGTAGTGGGATCTCGAGAATTTTGGTGTTGGATTGCAGCACTTCATGACTGGCAGTGGAGACGGTTTTGCCAGTGATGCGGTGGACCTGGTAGAAGGCATGTGGTCGAAGGAGACGGTCATCTGCGGTCCCTATGAACAGCTGTAGAGTGAGTGGCTCACTTTCCATGTAGCCATAAAGCTGGGAGGGAAACAAACGAGCCAGGTAAGAGCCAACACCCGGTTTTAAGACTTACGTGAAAGGTAATTGCAAATTTAGAGTGCACTTGTGCATGTGTGTGAGTGATTTGGATGTATTTGTGTGTACAATGCACTCTATATTGAACAGTTTCAATTAGGGTGTTGAAATGTTGGACAATGAATGATATCTGTAACTGCCAATGCAGCATGCATCATTTTTTGACTGTCTAATGTAACACAATTATGTAATTTAGCCAAGTGTATAATGGCACAGAAATCTGGA
The DNA here is from genome assembly GCF_051989625.1 of Stigmatopora argus. Classification (NCBI taxonomy): domain Eukaryota; kingdom Metazoa; phylum Chordata; class Actinopteri; order Syngnathiformes; family Syngnathidae; genus Stigmatopora; species Stigmatopora argus. The sequence goes on from NC_135390.1 coordinate 7,175,884, forward strand.
CAGATATACCGGGCTGAAAATTCTAGACGACAAGCGATACTTTATGAGGAATTTCTGACCAGACCAAAATCTGGATTTGTGTTGGAATCCATCTGTCTTCTGCAGACCTCCCAGGATATGCTCAGTCTTTACAGTTCAGTGCTTTTTCTGTGTTATGAGCAGATGTTAGGGGGGTGGTGGTTAGGGGACTAAATAATATACTATATTGACTTAAGATATTATATATTTGATACATCAAAGACATGTTGGATCTATTCAGTTGGTCACTTGACTATATGACTTCTGCTATGAATGATCACATACTCAAACCAAAGCTCAGCAAGCCACGGCCATCTGACAAAATCACACAAATTGGTCAATTACCCTAGAAAACACCAGCACATCACCTCAGACCAATTTTCTTTGAGCTCAGTCCGAGTGAAAACAGGAGTACTGTCGAAAGGAATAAAAGACGCCGGCTGTTGGCCTAATAGAGTGAGTTACCTAACAAAATAAATACCATATGTAACCTATGACATGATCAGATTAATGGGTTTATAATTAGTTTTGAAAGGGTATGGATAAGCTCCGAGGATGAGGAAAGCTGGCAGAGGACCACAGAGGTACAGTCTGCCACTTGACATTTGTGGAAATTAGTAATTCATTGACGCACTTGAGGGCATGCTTTGGGGATATTTAATTAGGTAGCTATTACATATGTTCAAATTACAATTCACATATTTTTTTAAATATTGTTGAATAATGCACTGGTTTGCTTAGGATAAAACATATTCTGCCTTTCAATAAGGAATATGCCCCTTTGTGAACTAACTGGATTTGGTCTGCAATTTAGATTAACATACTGCATTGGTCTGCCTTAGTGGCAAGGCAGGTAACTGAATTATTGAATTAAATGAAATGATTGCAATTAAAATGGCCTTTTAGAATTGTTTGTGATTTCAATTAAAATCTTTCTGGTCAACTTTTCACATGAGGAGCAATGTTCGCATTTTTGCACACGTGCAATGTAGAGGTTCATGTAAACAACACATGATTTTGAAATTGTCCGTTAACTATTCAAAATTACCGTCTATTTTTACAGTTCAAATTAATAAAACATTGTTATGATGTTTTTAAGGTGAAAGTAATTAAAATAATTCTCACAAATAAGAGAAATTTAGGTTGAAATCCACCATATTTTTAAGCATAACTGCACACTTATGTCAAGATGTAGCATGAGCAAATATGACTCACTGTGTATTCCAACTGAGCTCTATATACTACTCCAAAGATAATCTACCATGTCTAAGACTCTGGATGGAATGTAATTAAGATTTAATTTTTTAAATTCTGTTCAAGATGTTATATAGAGAGGTCACTCGTGTATCCACTCTTGAATGTGACTGGTCATGAGGAAAAAAATCTGACAAATGACAGCATGGATTCATTCATTCATTTTCTGAACCACTTTATCCTCACAAGGGGCAGCATGGACCTGATGATTTAATGTAACCCCTTTCCTTCAATGTGTTGTTGGCCGCCACCTATTACCTCAACTGCCATGTGGCTATATGGAGAAATGCACTGAGGGGTTGGGTATTAAGTTAAAGGGTGGTTATTTATTCCCTCACTCATTTGGTGGTAGCGCTCTATGATAGTGGCATTCCCACTTGAATCCTTGTGAGCTCATGGTGCAGAGGAAATGACTCATGTAGTCCTTCATATGATGATGGAGTTGTGAGCCCCCTCAAGCCAACTTCCCACTATTTCTTTTACATATGTGCTCCTCTGACCCTCTCCCAAAGCCACCAAGCCAATCCATTTGACTACTTTTTGTGATGCCCATTAAAATAGTGAAGCAGAATGCACATCTTAGTTTTCCATGTTTTTCCCAAAGTGGGGATTTCAAGATAGTGATTGAGTGCAGTCTGTGATATAGCTAGGCTTCCCTCAGAAATGCAGCATACTCTATGATCTTGCACAACATAATTGAGCATTTAGCTAACAATGCTCCGCTTTAGTTGCCTCATGCATCTTCTGTGCCACTTATATACGCAAATGTGTAAACAGAGGTAGTGCAATCTGCCTGAGATAACTATGGGCAACAGGCAACAGTCGGAATTAGTTTCCACTCAATCACAAGAGTATTCTTCCTTTATTTTATTTTATTCTACTGCTACTTGAACTGATGGTTCCTTTTTTTTCTGAACAGAGGCTTGACCTGCATATTCTCAACGAATGTCAACTCTGTCAGCTTTTCCAACTTACACTGCAAGCTAGTTTGCCTGAGCAATTTGTCAACTCGAAACATTATGAATATGGCAGGTGATGCATTAATTGTGTAATTGGATGCAGGTGTATTGTCTGGGTCAGTTGTGATGATGTGGAAAGGTGACAAGCTAAAACGGAAAAGGAACGTGTGCACCTCTTGTGACTTGAAATCATTCATCCTTTTAAAAGGCACAAAAGAGCTATTATATACCCTTTGACATTTCAGTAATAAGGATACTGTCTTCCCTCCTTAGAAACAATGTATAAATTATGTTTTTCAGTTGTCTAATATACGGTATGTATAATTTTCCAATTGACTTTCTAGAAAATTGGCATTTAAAGCCAGTGTGAATACACTGTGCAGGCCTGGGGAGGCGGACTTCTCTTTCTGATTTCATCACTGCCTGGAGAAATGTCATGACGTGTAGACGTACACGTGGCGAAGGGATTTGGGAAAGAGAAAAGACGATCAGTAGCAGCAGCAGCAGTGGTAAACCCCTCTTTTAGCAGGGGAAGGGGAGGAGAAAGAGGAGTGGATTCAGACTTTTCAGCAATATCCCATCTACCTTCAGGCCGCACACAAACAGTGTTTGCTGTATCCAGTTTAATCTGTGCTCATCACAGCTGTACCTCTGTCCTAAAATTACTACCAAGTCAAAATACTCAAATTTACAGTATTTTCATTCATTCATTTAACGTGGCGCTTATCCTCACCAGGGTCATGGGGGTGCTGGAGCTGAACTAGGGGCAGTAGGTGGGGGACATCCTAAATTAGTTAGCAGCCAATTGCAGGGCACACAGAGACAAACACACATTTGCCTTCACACTCATACCCAGAGGCAATTTAGAGTGTTCAACCAGGCTACAGTGCATGTTTTTGGGGGTGTGACAGGAAACCAGAGTACCCAGAGAAAACCCATGCAGCACGGGGAGGACATGAAAACTCCCCAGAGGAAGGTCAAAACCCACAGGAGATTGAATCCACAATCTCAAAACTGTGAGGCCGATGTGCTAACAAATAAACAACCACCCTGCCATACTGACAACTCAATTCAGCATTTTAAGAAATTCTTAAACACTGTCATTTCTAAAAAAAACAGTTTGTGACAGCTAAAATAACTGGAAATATTTTCACCTATTTAATCCCCCATCTATTCATTTCTTAATTGCTTTTCCTTTTAGGTTATGGCAGCCTATCACAGATGCCTTTGGGTGAACAAAAGACTATACTGTATACTAGTATACATTATTATGAAGATAAGACTATAAAAACTATACTAGTGGTATTACATTTTATAACAAGCAGCCAAAAGTTTAGTATTTATTTCCAGTTAAAGGCAACCTCCATTTACTGCTGGAGATATGTAAAAATGATGCGTTCCCAACTGTCTTTATATGAAACGTAGGATACACATTGGATTGGACGAACATAGGTGACAATGCAAATTGTATTTATTTCCGGGATTATACAAAAAGTGAACAGCGGATCTTAGGTGAGTTTGCATGTGCAAAGAATCAGACACATTTCCATGAGGTCTTTCATGTAACAGTGGTAGAAAACATACAGCAAATGTGATGTTTATTACATATATGTTCAGAGGAAAGGAGATGGGTATTAAGTCACGCACATGTTAACAGGGACGATGGCCACATCCTGTTGAAATTACACTGTGTCTGTTGCTGCTTTAGACTTAATGAGAGAGTGAGTGAAGTTGTGTATGTGTGACTGAGGTAGGCAAAAAGCCCTATAGGCCTGTCATTATCCTGTATGAACTAGCCATATGCAGAATTCTGCTGTAAGTCAGGGTTAATATTCCACAGGTGTTATTGTCTTTTGTTATTAAGGGCCTGTTGAATGTCTTGTGTGTTTCCTGACCGAGGTTAATCCTCAGAGCTGTTGCTTCATCTTCACCAGGACCCGCATTTTAGATCAAACTCCATACACAATAATTACAATGAAATCAATATGGATTGCATCAGCCACCCCCCTCATCCATTGTTTCCCTCCAGTCAAAAGTACACCACTCAATGTCTGCGAATATAGATGGACCAGGTTGTTGGTTTACCAAAGAACAGCTTTGAAAAACATTTTGTGGACTTTTGGAATATTTGTGGTAAATGAACAGATTGGTTGGGAAATGACGGAGCGGGTCCAATAGATTACTCGACACTTTCAGTGCCGCAATAGTTGGCTGCTGTAAATAAAGTGAAAAAGCAGCTGTGTGTATCAGAAAAAGTCCCAATCATGAGGTTATGAATATGGGAAGGTACTATGAACGATGGAGTGCGAATCCAGCATGAATGTGAAAGTTTGGGAATGGGAAAATGAACTGAGTTACATTGAGCCTCAGACAAAGTTGCCACCCGACAGCCGTTAAACTTGCTTTTATACACGAAAAAAATGAATATAGTTAATTAAGCGCAATACATATAAACCTGAATTGGACCATGACAAACAAAAGATGAAACAAGTGCCTAAGTACTCACACATTGCTGAACTGAATTTTGCCAGTGTCTACGGAGGTGTAAGGCCTTGTCGGTGCAATTTAGGGGAAAAATATTCTTTTGGGATAACAAAAAATACTGGGCAGTTTAGCATTTCCATATTAATATATGTTGCTTTCTCAAAAGCTCTATAAAAAATACTGTATCCCTGATGTTTTTAATCTAGTCGTTTTCCCCCACCTGTTTTTGCTTTCTAACAAACGTCACCACTCAGTGTGTATGTAGCTGTGATCATTTATGTACTTGAGTGCAAGGTGCCATGCTTGTGTAGATCTGGGAAATAGTTGAAGGATGAGCAGTTCAAAAGGAGTGACATCTTCAACTCCCCCTGAGAGGGGGGCAGTGAAGCACGCAGAGCAGAGAGGTGCACTCTGGAGAGTGCCATGATTGTGACTCTTTACCAAAAACATCTCTCCTGACTCAACGACTAAAACTATGCTCAGTCAACCACCGGGCCACCAAGACTTTAATCAGTAAGATACAGAGAATCTCCCAAGGCAACCAAAAAAAACCCAGCTGTGCCAATCCTCTCTGGCCTTTCTCATTCTTACTAGACTGCCCTTTGCACACACACTTCCTTCACTGCTTCCTACACCCGTGTCCCTGTGTCATTATTGACTTATTCTCCTTGACTGCACCTCACCCATCCACCGCCTGCCACTCGTTACCACAGGGCACTGGGGAATATGACATGCCCTATCCTTCATGATGACAACAACACAACTGAAGACACATTTAATAAAACTGGATGAATGAATAAAAGAAATTTTTACTTCAGATGCCCTGAATACACAGTGCACGTTGTCTTTGTAGCAGACCCTCTTGCTCAGGGGTGGGCAATTCATTTGCCAAAGTGGCCGCATGAGAAAGTGGAACGTGCTAATAACAACTGTGTCCTACATTAATTTAATACATTCATTAAAACATCTGAGATCAAGGGTTTACTCCCAGGTTCAGACCTTCCTGTGTGGAGTTTGCATGTTCTCGGCTTGCGTGGGTTTTCTTCAGATACTCCAGTTTCCTCCTACATCCCAAAAATATGCAGGGTAGGGTGGTTGAACACTCTAACTTGCCCTTTTGTATAAGTGTGAGTGTGAATGGTTGTCTTTTTGCCTTTACCCTGCAATTGGCTGTGCACCAATTCAGGGATAGACTTTAGCACCCCCTGCAACCCTTGTGAGAATAAGCGTTAGAGAAAATGAATGAATGAATGTAAAATGATCTTCCTTGCAATTGACATGATGCAAGTTGTTTCCACGGCGACTCAATTTCCATGTGAAATCCCAATTATCCACTCACACATTATCTTATGAGGCATACAATTGCTCTCAAGGATGTATTTTGTATATCATCTACTTTGTATACAGAATTGGCAGCATTTGTGTTTAGAAAGCACTTACCTCTTTGTCTCAGTGAAAAACATTAATTTTTAAAGTTAATATTTACAATAATTTAGATGCCTTAATTTTGCATCATGACAGGCAGTACTTTTTAAAATGTATTTATTTATTTAAGGTTTTTTTTTTTTTAAACCCAGCTGTCAAGCACTTTTGACATTGCGCACACGGCTTAGAAGATCTTATGCTCATATTTTGCTGGTTAATAAAATGGGTTAAATAAAAAAAACAATATTTAAATTTTGTGGTTTTGTAATATTGTAACATTTTAATACCTTTCAATCAATTCTTGTGAATAAACCTTTTTTACTTTTAGCTCTCATTGACCGTGATCATTCACTGCCAACCCTAAGAGTCTGTCACTGTCAATGGTGCTGAAACAAGGTCGTTCCCTAGCCCTTCCAGCTTATAAGAATTGGACACACCATCAATGGCAGTGAATGAGTTACCATTATTTAGCGTCCTTCCTCACATACTTGTACTGCTAGATTAGCATATTGTATGAACTAAGATGCCCACAGTGTGAAAGAATCTTTCGGTTTTGCTGTTGTCGAGACTAACGGGCTGTTGAAGTGTTTGCCAAGCATACCAGCAATAGTCCTGATCTATACTAATTGAGTCTGTATGCTTGATACTAAGACGTTCAGCAGCAACCGGACATTTATAGAAATTGAATTTGAATAAGTGGTACGGAAAATGAATGAATAATATATATATACGTATATGATTTTTAAGCATGTAACAATAAATACGCTAATGCATTGGTGTGCAAAATCATAAACAGGCCTGCTCTAATTTCTATAAGACTTGTATTTTCTTGTTCGTTTTTTCATTTATCCGATTAACACTGGCCCGGCGTCCGAGTGGTCGGCCTTACAATTCTGGGGTTGAGTGCTCGATCCTAGGTCGGTCCTCACTGTATGGAGTTTGCATGTACTCCGTGGGCTTGCATGGGTTTTCTCTGTGTACTCTGGACAATAAAGGCCCTTTTTAAAATCATCATCTTCTATATTATCTTTTCTTTTAAAGTAAGGTAACAAAGTGACTTTCATAATTCAATAACTAAGAAAGTGGAGTTTGCATGTTCTCCTCGGGCTTGCGTGGGTTTTCTCTGGATGCTCTTGTTTCCTCACACATTTAAAAAAAAAACATGCATGGTAGGCTGATTGGACACTCTAAATTGCTACCATGTATGAATGTGTGTGTGAATGGTTGTTTGTCTTCTTGTACCCTGCAATTGGCTGGCCACCAATTCAGGGTGTTCTTTGCCCCGGCCCAAAAGTCAGCTGGGATAGACTCCAGCACCCCCGCGACCCTAGTGAGGATAAAGCGGTTCAGAAAATGAATGAATCGCGCTGGAGTTGAATTTTGAGTCAATTTCATAGTAGCTTGCAAGTGAAAAATTTTCTGTTGGCAATCCTTTCTTGCCATATTTAAGTCAAGATGTAATGAAAGTACATGCATAGTGTATTTGTCCATCTGAACAGATATCGTACAGTAACTATTAGGTAGAGTAATATGTGCTTGTGTCATGTGCAGTGCACTTACTATAAGTGACATTTTCAACAGATTTGCACCCAAACTGCATATCATGGAGATTATCTTGTTATTTAGAAACAACACCCAAATATTATATGTCCCATCTTGCTTTTGGACAGAACAATGGTGAGTTTATCCCTACAAATGGCTAATCATTATATATTACTATTTATACCTTTACACCAGAACCAGTTAACTGAGAATGTAGTGTAGTCAACATACCTGGACAACTGGGTGGCCTCCAGATAGAGCCTTGACTGCTCCACGGCTGCCTTCAGTCTCATAGTGAGCCCTATGGTGGGACTTTGGCTGTAACTCGATCTGTAAACTGTATGGACCAGAGCATGATGGAAGCTGCCAGTCAAGTGCCGGCAGGGATGGGCTGCAATAATGTTGCACATTATAGATTAATTTTGGCATGATTTCTGAAACTGTCCACACTTCATTCAAAATAATGAAAGGAATTACAACGTTGAGAAAACTGCACTGTTTAACATTTCCAACCTACTGCATGCATGTGACATATGGTTATAGGTCTCTACATTTGTCTTTTCTTTACCCTCTATTATATCCAATGAAACTGCTCGAGTTTTGACACTTTTTTTCCACAAGCCCCAGTTCTGTCAAAGTAATCTATGTCAAAAAGTTTTGACCTTGCTTTAAATTATCCTACAGTTTGGACACTTTGTGTAATTCAGACGGTCTTAATCCCTCTCCATTTCATCATGGTTTAAAATCTAATCATGTGTAATCCCCGATGCCTGGGTAACGATGTGTGTCTCATTTTTATTAAAAGAATAGACCATACTGTTTTGGCTAAAACTTGTGTGTTAATACTATATTGTCACAAGTGGAAACTGGCACTGTGTGCTTGCGAGATTGGAGGAATGACATTTCTGGGCTACAAAAACAAATATTGCACGTACACACCGTCACTCAGCCTCGTTGATAGAATGCCGATTGATTTCAATTTGATAGGTAAAATCGAATCCTTTACTAAAGACAGTAGAGTAAGACAGTGTAATGGGGTGCTGTGGCATGATGCCTGCCTCTTAAAACCCAAACTGGCCTCATTCAACATCATTGTTCTCTTCGTGGAGGGTTAGGTGCTTCCCATGTGATCATTGCAACGATATCTTAACCAAAACAAACACGTATCAGACAATGGTAAATGTGGAATCCCTGACCTGAAAGGTGGCTCAGCTGAAACCAATCTCTGGCATATTTGGGCAACTTGCACTGTTTGTTGACCCAAAACGAACTGATTTCCCACCACAAGACTTTATCTGTCCGGTTGGAGCATGACATCACCGAGGCTACAAAACGAGATGGTCTGATGGCGCGACAGACCGCCGCAGAGAGAAGTCTGATTAACCCACAGACTGTTTCCCTTTCAGCCAGGCCTGTCACTCCTACTTCCTGTTACTCACAATCATAATCAAACACTTTATTTCCGACAGGAAAGTGTGCTATTGGCATGGAAAATAATGCCTTGAGAGATGCCATTAATATTTTAAAAGTACAAAAAAATTAAAGGGAAAATATTATACCTAAAAATGGATTTTGGTCGCGGTTTCTGGGGAGGAGTTCCTCTGTATTTTTATTTTATTTTAAAAAAAATATGACTAGATGTTTTTTTATCTCAAATTTTGAGATGAATTACATACCTGAGGTAATGCTTGGGTTTAGACCAGGAATAAGGATTCTGGGGCACCTCCAGGAAGCCTCCACAGTAGTTCTCCTTCTTTAAAATGAGGCGAGAAGAATATTCGTCGGGACTAATATCCCCCTCATGACTGCGTTCCTCTCCACTCGGTTCCACCTTGAGGCTCATGGAAGGTGAATGGTCTACCAACTTTCGTGTCTTAATGGGAATCCCTTCCCCCATGTCTACCATTCCATCTGTAGTCAGAGCATTGATTGCAGCCACAATCGCAGAGTTGGTATACTGGTTTGCATTGGCAAGCCAGTTCTCATCTGTGACACTGACTCTAGGGGACCCATGTGGGGAAGGGGTAGACGATTGGTGTGGTGAACGGGATGTCTGGTGGTAGGGATTGTCATTGAAGCTGTACTTTCTCTTGCCCACTGCAGCATTGTTGATAATGCTGCATCCACCGCCTCCACTGAAAGAAGGAGAGTTAGGCCTAGAGTCGCGAGGCTGAGCTGGCCAGCCTTCTTCAGCCACTGCTCCAATCTGAGGAGATGTGGAGGGTGAATTGTGAGGGGAGGCTGCAGGACCACTGGCATGCGGACAAGACAAAAGTGAAGATGAGCCCCTGGGTGAAACACAGGGAGACTGCCAGGGGGAATTCTGTAGAGAGTTATCATAGTTGTAAAAGCCAGACTCGAAGGAGGATGCTTCAGAGTTACAGCTGCGTGATGAAATGCTGCTCGCAGGACTAAGGCAGCTGGGATCTCGGTAGCCATCTCCACTAGGCAGTGTTAATGTCACAATGGAGTTAACACCTCTTTTGATGATGTGGTCATCACAGCCTCTTTCCTCCACTGGAGCTTCAGTGCACTGGCTGTAGGCAGTGATTTCAATACGAGGACTTTCCAGGGCTGGAGCTCCATTTGGTCTTACGGCATGTGGTAGATAATAACCTGGGGCCACATGGTTGTCATTTTGGAAGCTGTAGCCTGACTGATGGCAAGACGTCACGGAGATAACAGGGCTGGACTGTAAGGTGTGGTATTGAGTGGCCAGACATGGGTTTCCCATCCCAAGTGGAAGAGAGAGGGTGACATTTGGTGCATAGCTGAATGCATCTGAAAATAAATAAGAACATTTTGATCATAGAAACATGTGTGCCTAACAGACTAAGGTGCCCAGAGACATTATACTATACCAATAATTAGCCATGATTATGGGTGCAAACAATACTCCCATACAAATCTTACAAGCGACAGACTGACTCCTTTCTTTATTCTACGAACATCTGGAGAGGTTTAGCAATCATTTCAAAGTAGTTACTGTATATGATGTTCATCTGTAGTCCAGAGTTGCACAGCCACCCTGTTTGTGGGATAAGTTCATTTAAGACTCGGCTTGGCACTCCCTACTGTCAAATGTGCACTACAGGAATCCATCCAGCAGCAGACTGATGGATGCTTTATTTGATTGATTGCATCACTCAGTGAGTGAATTAGGCCCTCCCCTATGGAAATCTGACAGCACTCACGTTTCGCTCTGAGCTTATGATTAAGTCAAATAGAGGCTGCTGCTGCATAACACACTCATACTCGGAGGCACAAGTACAAGAGAGCATGCAATATAAACAACACACAACACAAAGAGACTGAATTCTTATAAGCCATGGGTGCCCAACTCCGGTCCTCGAGGGCCCCTATCCAGTCTGTTTTTCATGTCTCCCTCTACCAACCAAAAAAAGGAGTACCCATAGAAAACCCGCACAGGCCTGGGGGAACATGCAAACTCCACACAGGTGGACCGACCTGGATTTGAACCTATGTCCCCCGGTGTGAGGCCAACACGCTAACCACCCATCCGCCGGGCCGCCTCCTCTACTGACACATCTGAATCAAATAATCAGGACCTTTACCTAGCTTCTGGACAGCTTGCTGATGAGTTGATCATTTGATTCAGGTGTGATAGAGGAAGGAGATATGGAAAACAGATTGGATAGGGGGCCTCAAGAACCAGAGTTGGGCACCCCTGTTGTAGGCTTTCCTTCTCTGCTACACAGCTGCTGTTACATCAACAGTTGTAAGTGTGATTTCTGAATTTTATAATATTGTCGATAAGGGGAACCTGTCAAAGAGTAGACACCGTTCAGTCAGTGTGCCAATCAGGGACATTCCCCTTTGGTACTGGTCATTTGTTCACCGCCATGCTGTGCATTATGACTTTTGTCACACACCACATTCTATAATGGTTAGAAATTGATATCTGATAGTGGGTCTGTTTTTTTCAGAATTGATGCTGTGCCGTACCTCAGACAAGTGTACTATACCAGAAGCGCATTATGATTTTTAAGATAACAGTGCAACATGCAGTATAGCTAATCAGATAACTTCAATCCTTCAATGGAAAATGTGCACTGTCTTTGAGTAAGTGTGGCAAAGCACTTCAAAATATTTGAAATATGATTGTCACATAACATTACAAAGAATACATTTCAATACGTAAAAACCCACCAAGTATAAATTACTTAAAGAAATGCATTTTCATAAACACACCTCTCTGAGACTGATAAACACACTGGCTGTGCTCAAACATATAACTCAAGTTGAATTCTTGCTTTTTATTACTTTAAAATAGTTGATATATTATTGTTACATAACATTACAAAGAGTAGTAATTTTCAATAGGTAAAAACCCAACAAGTATGAATTGCCTAAGGAAATGCATTTTCATAACACACTTCTCTGAGACTGATAAACACACTGGCTGTGCTCAAACATAATTCAAGTTGAATTCTTCCTCTCTATTACTTTAAAATGGTTGATATATTATTGTTACATAACATTACAAAGAGTAGTCATTTTCAATAGGTAAAAACCCACCAAGTATAAATTGCCTATAGAAATGCATTTTCGTAACTCACCTCTCTGAGACTGATAAACACACTGGCTGTGCTCAAACATATAACTCAAATTGAATTCTTGCTCTTCTTGAAAACTCATCGCTATGTCCCTTAAAAGGTGTCCAGTTTAATCTCTTCTGATGCTTTGCTTTTCTGGCTTATGCTCTTCTCAAGACCAACAGATGACATACTGTGCCTGCCCACTCCACCCAGTGTGACACACCTCCTTACTTTAAGCCTGACTTACTTTGCTAAAAGTTGCAGCAGTTTTTCTTCTTCTCTTTTTTGCTATCATACACAACACATCATTCTTCCTTCACACAATACTCCACCAAATGTTGCTTTTCACTTTTTCTCTCCCATAACATTTTGCATAAATTTGAGGGTTTCATCGGTCATACTATTAACAAAAATGAATGAACATATTCCGATTTAAAGTCTTGCTACGGGATCCTGTAAGTCTGCTATTCATTAAAGTTTGATTAAACATCATCTAAGCAACAGTATATTAATAAACAATGCGACATGACGTACTCCATATCTTTCATCCAAATGTTCCCATTTATGCCATTTTTTTAAAAAGCACTCTTAGCACAACCAAGCATGCATGCCTAAAGTATGAATATATCTATCTACAGGGATTGTGGTCTACTGTTGGTTAAGAACGACGGGACCTCAGGGACAGATAGGTGGTTGCCCACAGAAGCCATCTGTATCTTCTTGAGCAAAGAATCCTGGGCCCTCATTTATTACACAGACTGAGTGCAGTCTATGGCAGGACCCCAATAGGATGTGTGTTTTTTAGCGTTGGACTTGTGAAGTTGTGAGATAATAAAGCAGACTTTGGCGGAATACTGCTGAGCAGGCTGTGAGTGGTTAAGTATGATACTCTGCCAAGCAAGCTACTCGGCATCCCTAAAAAGACACAAGTCTATGCCTCTCTCGCACACGCAAGCAGACACGCACACATACAAACATCTGTTACCAATTAGACGATTTGAGGCCAAAATGAATAATAATAAAACCCGCACCCGTTCATCTGAAATATCAAAGTCAGAATGATATCCCAACTCTGCAAAGCCACTGACATCAGCACTGGAAACCGCACAAGGCAAACTATCAATGACGTTTGTTGTACCCAATGAAATTTTGCGACATTAATCACAAATTAAGGCTGCAACATCATTTGCATTTAAAAAGGGGATGAATGCTCTTGCCTCTTGCAAACAGACCGAATTCACTCAACACTTAATAAACTCCATTGCTTTCCTACATATTCCTTCATAGTTTGATCATAATATTACATGTAATAATTATCTAGATTCTAGAGGCTGGGTGCAATATAACCATCTATAAAATGTATAGGAAAATCTGTGAATAACAAATATTGACACCAATATTACAGATATCTATGATACTTCATAGAGCAAAATTCACTACATTGAATGTTAAGCTCAAGTGTTGCATGACATCATCTTTAAAAATGGACAAGATACAATCATACTTTTTGGGTGATTCGAGACTATTTATCTGCTATCGTGTCAGGAAATGTTGACAAATGATGGTGCAAGGATGATTCCAATATCAGTTTCTTTAGACGCAAGCAACGCCAGGCATCAACATATGGCAAACTCGTGTATTGCGAATTTACCTTCTTCTGCAGATTTCATTTCGGCGAGAGAGACGATTGAACTCCTTGCTGGCTGAAGCTTCAAAGCTGCGCTTGGAAAAGACGCTCAAACGGAGTATCCTGCATTCAACAAGCGGCGCAGAACTTTCTCCGGCTGAGAGTCAAGAATCAAATAGTGCACGCTCGATCATAAAATCGCGAGTCAACTACCAATTTGCAGAAACGTGATGGACTTGATTATTTACGTGGCGAGTATTGCACATCGGATGAGTACGAGCCGAATTAATGAGAAGATGAGCGCTGCGGAAGAGACTAATAAGGCTGAGGTGAGTTCTTCTGCCGTGTGGCCATTGAAGGTCTCCAGCAAGAGTCTCCCCAGGTCGATGACGCAGCGCGGCTTTGTCAAAGGGGCAGTCTCTGGTTCTTTTAAAGCTGGAAAACACCCTGCGTTCTCCGTCAGCGCGCCGCCCATCCATGACGCCAGCTACCCGGCTTGCAAGCTCCTGGTCGGAGCGACGGTTTCCAACGCAAGATCCCAAAGTGCGCGCGCGTGTGTGCGTGTGTTTCTTGTGTGTAATGCCTCTGTGTTTGTGTATATTGGTGCGCGCGCACACCTTCGCTTTCTTTGTGTTTGTATACACACGCTTAACCCATTTCAACACACCGGTTACATTAATGACCAGCAGCTGATTATAATGGTATTAATTTGATGGCCCGAAGTCAGCGGGGATAGGCTCTAGCAGCTCCCGCGACGCGACCCTAGTGAGGATAAACCAGTTCAGAAAATGAGATGAGATGGGGAGATGACTAAAAACAGGGGTGGCCTAGTCCAGTCCTCGAGAGCCCCTATCCAGTCTGTTTGCCACCAACACACCTGAATCAAATGATCAACTCATCAGCAAGCTGTCCAGAAGCTTCATACTGATTCTGATTATTTGATTCAGGTGTGTTGGTGGAGGGAGACATGAAAAACGACTGGATAGGGGCTCTCGAGGACTTAAAATGTACTACCAATGACACCTGCTTTGGATGTTTTAATTCAGTGGTCCCCAAACTATTCCAGAAAGGGCCGCAGTGGGTGTGGGTTTTCATTCCAACCTGTAAGAGGAAACCGTTCCACCAATCTGGTATTCTAGAAGTGCAATCAGTGGATTGCAGTCAGTTGCTTCTTTTTTTCCAGCAGAAACCTCATTGGTTTAACTGTTTGTTTTGGATTGGTTGGAACAAAAACCGGCACCCACAACGGCCCTGGAGGGCCGGTTTGAAGACCTCTGTTTTAATGTCTGGGGCTGGGGTAGGGAACCTATGGCTCGGGAGCCATATGTGGCTCTTTTGATAGGTGTATGTGGCTCGGGAGCCATATGTGGCTCTTTTGATAGTTGCAAGTGGCTCGGGAGCCACATGTGGCTCTTTTGATAGATGCACGTGGCTCGGGAGCCATATGTGGCTCTTTTGATAGGGGCACGTGGCTCGGGAGCCACATGTGGCTCTTTTGATAGGTGAACGTGGCTCGGGCGCCATATGTGGCTCTTATGATAGGTGCAAATGGCTCTCCGCTACACTGTGAGGTAAAATATGGGAACCGCTGTTGAGAGAGCTCAGGCCTGAATGCATCAATAGGAGCGTTACGTGAGCATTGTGGCGCCGACACTACGTCTAGTGTGTGGCTTTAAACATTTTTTTTTCCATTAGATTCTTCTGCATGCATACTCCCATTGATTATCATTGATTAGCAACAGCGTGACAATGTTGTCCAAAGATCTCAGAGAATTTTTGCACTTTAAGAGTGGTGACATTACAACAAAGAGCACACATTTTAGTATATTTTTACTTTTAAATTTTGGCATAGTATTGAAATTACATCACAGTAACATCTCATCTCTCTCATCTCATCTCATTTTCTGAACCGCTTTATCCTCATTAGGGTTGCGGGGGGGTGCTGGAGCCAATCCCAGCTGTCTCAGGGCCAGAGGCGGGGGACACCCTGAATCGGTGGCCAGTCGATTGCAGGGCACAAGGAGACGTACAACCATGCACACGCATCCCCATACCTAGGGGCAATTTAGAGTGTCCAATCAGCCTACCATGCATGTTTTTAGAATGTGGGAGGAAACCGGAGTACCCTGATGAAACCCACGCAGGCCCGGGGAGAAATGCAAACTCCACACAGTTAGACATGACCTGGATTTGAACCCAGGACCAAAGTAACATGAAACAAGTTATTTGCTCCAAAAATTGCAGATTTACTCTCGACATTCAAGTCAAAGTCAAAAGCCTTTAATGTCATTATACAACAACTGGATATAACGAAATTAGTGGTGCTACTCCACAAAGTGCGTGTTTCCCAATAAAAACAAAAATGAGTAATTAAAAAAAATCACGTAGTAATAGAATAAAAATAAATAATAGAAAAAATATTCTAAAATATTGCACATTCTAAAATATTGCACATTCTAAAATATTGCACATTCTAAAATATTGCACATTCTAAAATATTGCACATTCTAAAATATTGCACATTCTAAAATATTGCACATTCTAAAATATTGCACATTCTAAAATATTGCACATTCTAAAATATTGCACATTCTAAAATATTGCACATTCTAAAATATTGCACATTCTAAAATATTGCACATTCTAAAATATTGCACATTCTAAAATATTGCACATTCTAAAATATTGCACATTGTTATTGCACACCCCGAAGTTATTGAGCAGAATGGATTGTGTGTCATGCTAATGTATGTTCAGAGCCCTGATGGCTCTGGGCCAAAAAAAAAACTGTCCCTAAGTCTATTTGTCCGTGTTTTGTGAGACCTGTAGCGTCTGCCAGAGGGCAGCAGGTGATACAGGTTGTGACCAGTGTGGTAAGGGTTCCCATATTTCAACAGTGTCCCTGTAGCCCAGGTGCCTAATCACGTCCAAAGTACTGACAAACCATACAGTACCCTGAAAAAGTATTTGCCCCCTTCCTGTTTTCAGTTTTTTTCGCATATTTATCACACACAAAAGTTTCAGATCATCAAACCAATTTAAGTATGGCACAGACACAACAAATAGCAAATAGAAAAAGCAGTTTCTAAATGATGATTTTATTTACCAAGGCAGAAAAAATTACAAACTTGTCTGGCCGTCTGTGAAAAAATAATTGCCCCCTGAACCTAATAACGGGTTGTGCCACCTTTGGCAGCAATAACTGAAATCAAGCATTTGTGACGAGTCTTTCACAACGCTTTGGAGGAATTTTGGCCCACTGTTCTGTGCAGAATTGTTTCAATTCTGCAATATTAGAAGGTTTTCTAGCATGAGCAGCCCGTTTCAGATCACACCACAGCATTTAAATAGGATTTAAATCCAGACTGACTTTGCCACTCCAAAACCTTAACTTTGTTTTTTGTTTTTTAGCCATTCAGAGGTGGTCTTGCTGGTGTGCTTTGGATCGTTGTCATGCTGCATGCTACAAGAGCACTGGAGTTTGAGCGCACGGACTGAGGGCCGGACATTCTCCTTAAAAATTTGCTGGTAGACAGCAGAATTCATTCTTTCATCAATTACAGCAAGTTGCCCTGGTCCTGAGGAAGGGTAGCAGCACCAGACCATCACACTGCCACCACTATGCTTCACTGTTGGTATAGTGTTCTTTTGATGGAATGCTGTGACATTTTTTGGGCAAATGTACCAGGTTGCACACCTTCCAATAAGTTCAACTTTTGACTCATCAGTCCATAGAATGTTCTTCCAAAATTATGGGGGATCATCAAGTTCTTTCAATTTTTTTCTAGGTTCTTTTGTCACCTCCTGGAGTTGTCGTCTCACTGTTTGCCACTGTTCCCAGTTCTCTCCCTTTTTGGAAAATGGCTCTAACAGTGGTTTCCTGGAGCCCCTAAGCCTTGGAAATGGCTTTGTAACCTTTTTCAGACTGATAGGTGTCTATCACTTTTTTCGCATTTCTTCTTGAATTTCTTTGGATCGTGTGGCATGATGCTCTGATCTTGTAGCCTACGTCACTTTGTTTGACGCATTCTATTTCGTGACCGGACATTTCGTTGACGGACACTTCGTCGACGGACACTTCGTCGACGGAAGATTCGTCGCCGGACGCTTCGTCGAACAGACGCTTCGTCGCCGGACAGTTCGTCGCCGGACAGTTCGTCGCCGGACACTTCGTCGCCAGACAGTTCGCCTAACCTTAACCACTAACCTTAACCACTATTAAAGAAGACAAAGGAAATTCACATATTCTATACACACTGAACGAAACGGTTCCTACGTTCTTTAATAAAGAATATGTGAATTTCCTTTGTCTTCTTTTTAATAAAATTCTTAATAAAATAATTTTATTTATTGCCTTTTATTTTAAAAATGGAGCGCTCAACATAGGAACCGTTTAATGTAAGAACCGTTTCGTGCGTAGTGTGTTTAGAGACGAGCACATCTAGTACTTGCACACGCCCAAATGTTAATGTTTGTTTTGTCGAGCGAGTTTTTGCTGTTTTATTTTCTTTAATAAAGAATATATGTGAATTTCCTTTGTCTTCTTTAATAGTGGTTAAGGTTAGTAGTGAAGGTTAGGCGAACTGTCTGGCGACGAATTGTCCGTCGACGAAATGTCCAGCGACGATATGTCTGTTCTACAAAGTTTCCGGCGACGAAGCATCTGTTCGACGAACCGTCCGGGGACGAAGCGTCCGGCGACGAAGTGTCCGTCGACGAAATGTCCGGGTACCATTCGATTTCATTGTTTTCCTGATTCAACACATGTGGTGGTAATCGGGTGTGGGTGTGGCCTGTGCAATTGAACTCAGCTTTCCTACAATTGTGATTAGTCACAGTTTTTTTGTGATTTAACAAAGGGGGGCAATAACTTTAACACAGAGGCCCAGATACGTTTGTAAAGTTTACTGCCTTGGTAAATAAAATCATTGTTTAGAATTTTTTTCTCTTTACTTCCATACGAAAATTCATTTGATGGTCTGAAACCTGTGTGTGTGCGATGAATATGCAAAAACAAAGAAATCAGGAAGGGGGCCAATACTTTTTCATGGCACTGAATAAACCAACACACGGTCTGGTGGGCACACATACAATGTACTGTGTTCTATGAAGTGACTCTAGGAGGAGGCAATGCCCCCTGTGTAAACTCTCTACTCCACTGAAAAATGAGTGATAGTAGTCTGGACAACAACTGGTAATACTATATATTTTAGGAGGAGTACTCTCTTGCGCCCCTAAGTGGATTGCGCTTTGAGCGGTCACCCACATTGCCCATCGCCAAAAAACAGCTGTGCCAGGATAAGTAAGAGGTGTTGAATATAAACGAACAAACTAAATTGTACCGTACTACTTCAAATCAAACTGAACTAATAATCACCTAATCCTCGCATATTGCTAAACTATGATTACCTTAATGGAGAAATAAATTCAGTTAGGCAACATTGATGAAATTGTTAAGTACACGTAATAGAGATAACTAAAACCACATGTAGGACTTGTTTACTGAAAATGTAATTCCATTAGTTCCCTAAAGACATTGTAATACAGGGGGATTATAAAAATGGATCATTCAGCAAAATAGCTGTCAGCTCACATGAATAATTCAAATTGAACATTTTTAATGGATGTGCATTATAATGATACTTGGAACTCATATTCTAATGACTGGCACAACAAACGTACAGTATATGGCAAAATACAGACACCATTATGTGGGTTACAAGTAGTGTGGAAATATTTAAATCTTTAAAGTAAAAAACATACCTCGGTGCAATTGGACTATCGCTGGCCACAAGAGCGATTAACCATGGCTTAGACAAGCTCCTATGTAATATATATTGGTTAGGGGCCAGATTTCTAGAAAAGAAAAAAACTATTCTGCTGGTTTGAATGCCTGATGGCAAACCAAATGGATGATCACATAATCAGAAGCAGACTGTAGTTTAGAGGTGGGTACAAGCAGACAGCAGGGAGAGAAAGTGAGTGTGTTTTGTTTTCTTTGCTCGCAGTAGCTCCATCTCTGGCGTCAGCTGTGGCTTGGCTCATGTGCACGTGTGAGCTGAAAGATGAAAAAGCAGCATCATATAGTCAACGTGAATTATGATACAAACCTGCGGTAGGAAAAAAAAAGGAGCTGTGCAACTGATTGGCACTGTCAGCAGGATGAGCTTTCACTTGTTGGCAAGCAGTTTTAAAAACCTGTGGTGTGGCATGGTTCAGTAGCAGTCTTTTGACTTATCTTGATGGATTCCGTGCTACTGAGAAAAGTATCATTAGCTTCAGTGTCCGTCAACAATAAAGTCAGACTCTCCTTGTAACAGCAAATCATCAAGCTAATTGGCAGTCTATATTTTATTCAAATGTGCATCTCAAAACTAGATGTAATGTGTTAAAGCCATATGCTCACCTGTCATATCACAATTTTAAAAATGAACCAAAACTGATGTGCAAGATTCCGTTTTTTTTCTCCGTGAAACATACTTTCTTGTCATGTTATCCCTTGAGGGAATCCATCTCAGTCCACCAACTCATAGCATTAAGAGTAAATGGCATATTTCCATGTGAAGTATTTGTTGCTCCCTTATAAATACATGTAATATCAGTTTTTTTTTCAGCTTAATATATGTAGTGTGTCAAGAGCTTGGCTGTGTCGTTGTGGAATTGGGACTCAGTTTTATGTACAAATTCCCTCTGTAGATTTCATTCTACTAGGCAATGTTTTTGAAATTTAAGAACATTCATACTGTGATTCGTAATCTGCCAATTCAAACTTTAAGGATTGGGACAATGTGTGCCGAAGAACCAAAAGACGCTTTCAAAGCAATTCATGACATCTCAAAAAATGGAATAGAATGGTATTTTAAAAGTGCAGCCCAGTGGAGGAGTGGTTGGCGTGTTGGCCTCAAAGTTCTGGGGTCGAGGGCTCCCCAGGCTTTTGTGTGTTTACTCCGGGTATTGGTAGGCTGGTTGAACACTCTAAATTGCCCCCAGGTATGAGTGTGAGCGTGAATGGTTGTCCGTCTGTCTCCTTGTGTAAAAAAATATATATATATAAATATTAGAACCCCAGTGGGTTTTTTATCATCAGTTTGGAGCAGATGTGACAAAAATCCAAATTCACCATCCAGTTTTCCTCCATCACTTCCTCCAAGAAACTCTGATAGCTCTGTAAATCAGATCAAGCCCATGAAAAAGTTCACTCTAAACTTTTACTTCTCTGTCAGTTTTTTTTCTTCCAATGTTTCATTGACTGACAATTCACCGGGAAGTCAGTAGTATCAAGTACAATGTTTGGTGGTAGCATTTTGAACATCAGTGTTTGGGATATTCTTGATGATTTAGGGCTAAAAAACAATTGTTTTGACTTTACTATGATGTAATGTAATGATGTAAGAGTGGGTGCATCATTAAAGAAATAGAACTTGTTTTTTGAGAACTTTAAAAAGGACCAAATAAACTCTACCCAAATATGGTACTTCTGTACATACTTGCCTTGTCTTTTTTTTTAAATCTCAGTTAAACGTTGAGATGATTCAGAGTTAAGTAGTCGCACATTACAAGTGCAAAGCCTGGCAAAACCTGCCATATGTTCTTGAAATGTATCCATTTAATTTGGAATGGGCAACCTCGATTCCCACTCAGTGGCCGTTGTGAGTGCGAATGGTTGTCTATCTTTTTGAGTGCCCTACAACTGACTGCCGAACAGTCTAGGGCAGATGTGTCAAAGTGGCGGCCCGGGGGCCAAATCTGGCCTGCCGCATCATTTTGTGTGGCCCGCAAAAGTAAATCATGAGTGCCAACTTTCTGTTTTAGGATCAAATTAAAATGAAGAGTATAGATTTATATTAAATTTCCTGATTTTCCCCCTTTTAAATCAATAATTGTAATTTTTAATCATTTTTTTCTGTGTTTTTAGTTCAAAAATCATTTTGTAAAATCTAAAAATATATATAAAAAAGCTAAAATAAACATTGTTTTAGATCTATAAAAAAACTGAATATTCAGGGCTTTTAATCCAGTTCTTTTAATCCTTTTATATAAAAAAATCTAAATATTATATCTAAAATGGTCCGGCCCATGTGAAATCAAGTTGATGCTAAAGTGGCCCGCGAACCAACCCGAGTCTGACACCCTTGGTCTAGGGTATAGTCCGCTTTTCGCCCGAAGTCAGCAGGGATAGGCTCCAGCACATCACGACCCTAACAAGGATAAGCGGTGTTGAAAATGAAATTCATGCAAGAACGAATGATTTATAATCTTTCATCAGGCCTGTGACAAGACACATGCAGAACTGCCACAACATGTCTGTGGTGAACATGAGCAACATGCTTAAATTTATGAGCAGCCTTTTCCATACTCATATTTCACATAAAGTGAATACTGCCCATAGTGCGTAAATAGACACATACGACCTTTGCATTTACGTGTAATGTTATCCTGTCAATTTGTCTTTATTTTGTTGGATTAAGTAATTATCTATTGTTCGAGCAGTGCAAAATAGAATGTACTTCATGTGCTTAATATATTTTTCCCCTTAAACTGTTATTTGCTTTCTGCATTTGGTATATCCGGGAGAGGGAATACGCATCAATTTTTCTGACTATAGTTGGCTTTAATAGTACTGTAGTTGGCAGCCTAACTAATGTGTGGTTTGGCTGAGGAAGCAGGCTACAACTACACCTCACCAGAAGATTTGCACCCATTTGCACCGACCAATGCTTATATTCTTTCGAGTTTAGGCCAAGGTTGTCACATTATATCTTTTGGTTTAGACTGATGTTTACACAAACATGAATGCTTAACACACAACCAATGTTTGGGAAATGTTATGTTTCTCCTCTTTATTCTTATGTCTCGTTACATGCATCTAATCCTTGTTTCAGATATCCGGAAAAATGTGCACATCTTGAGTTCCCTACTCTATAATTATCTTGAAAAAAATAAAAATAAAATAACCACAATGTGATTCAGACAGCTTTTAATACATTTCATGAAGAGTTTTTCTCAGTCATCCTGGTTATTTATCCCCTGCATCATTAGCAACTGTAACCACAGACATGATGACTCATTATCTTTTGCATTTTTTATTTCTCACATATAACTGATGATGTGTTTAAATGAATATTTTGGGCAAGTTGTGAATAGTTTGATCACTTCACTTCCCCCTCTTTCTTCTTTAAAAATTCAGCTGCGTGAGGCGCATACTTCACTGCTCCTAATAGAGAACTGCTAAGATCTATCTTAGGCGTGTCTGGACTCTGCAGTATGTTTAGCTACTGGGTTTTTCCTGAGATTCCTCTTATGAACAGGAAGTAGCATACTTGTCTGGCTTGTAAACCAAAGAAGCAGAACTGTCATCGTCACATGACCCTTTAAGGGTGAATGGAAGGAAAAAGGATATTACACTTCTTGACATAACATCGCCCAAAAAGAATAATTGATTATTATGTTAAAGTGTTTAATTTACACCCAATTAACGATCGCACGTTGGGGATGTGCAACTAGTTTTGACTGGATGTATATCGATCGATTATTGATGCCTTGATGCGGGTACCTTGACCAACACGGGAGATCTTTTTTATATCATTAAAGTTGGATTGAGGAAGCCGTGTGCGGTCGATTGGTCGCCGGTCTTTTGGTCGCCGTCTTTTGGTCGCCGGTTTTTTGGTTGCGGTCTTTTGGTCGCCCTGACCGCGACAATGGGCGACCAAAAGACCGATGACCAAAAGACCGACCACCAAAAGTCCGACGACCAAAAGACCGGCGACAAAACAACGTAAAACAACACGGTCTATGCATCAATAAAAGCCAACAATGACCATGAGCAGTTTCACTGAGTCGACGTGTGAGTGTATAAGAGTTTGTATGTACATGCGTTGTCCCTTTAAGAAGCTACGTCAGTCAGGGTCTTAACAAGTTCTCCAACAACAACAAAATAAAAGTCCGGGAAATTTGGAGCTTTTCTTTAGCCTAATAATTACTAGGGCATTAAGTATGACTAAATAGTAATTCGCAGTTTGTATTTAGGGAATTTGAGCAACGATTTGAATGGTAATTATCACTTACCTTCCGGGCGACCAAAAGACCGGCGACCAAAAGATCGGCGACGAATCACTATTGTGATTATTTCTCCCTGTGTTTCAAGCGAAAATACAGGGTGCAACAATTACATATGATATTATTGCCACACTAAAGAGTTTAGCTTATCACTTGAAAGTGCACTTTTTATTCACTTGTAGCAACATTAATTAACCTCATAATTTACCCGTACCCCAAAAAACTGCAGACACATTGGCAAGAGAAGTGAGTTCTTAGACTATAATGTGCTATAAATTTTCAAAGGATTTGAAAATTGTTCTTCATATAGGTTGAAATTGTGAAGTAACACTGGTAAAAGAGTTTACATTAAAGCGAAATTATTTTAGTATCATGTTAAAGAAAACAAAATCATAAAAGTCTATTGAGGCTGATCATTATTTGTTAATGTCTAGGCAAGAATGGTTCTGCGGGACTTGAATGTTTTCAGTTCGTTAACTAATGACTTATTACTGGACTATTTTTTTCTCTCTACTTCTTATTTTGCTGACAGTGTAAGTTTTGATAAGAGCTCCATGATGGCTACTCTTATCTTACCCACATGTGCAACTAATTCGAGCCTGCGGACAATAACACCTTGTGTAGGTCAAAGATATCTGACCGATGAGACTCTTTTCCTACTTCAACACAGATGATTAGTCAAGCAAGAGCTTTGAAAAGTACCGTATTGCCAGTCTGATAATAAAGTAATAATCCAACAGTCTGATTCTTTCTCTGCCCAATGTGGTTGACATTCTTAACAATTCTAGTAACACATGAGATGATCATATAAATGCTGTCTAAATATTACTACAGACATTCATTCATTTTCTAAACTGCTTATCCTCACAAGGGTCGCAGGGGGTGCTGATTTCTGATTACAGACACCAAGAATGAATTGGTGGCAATCCAATCTCAGGGCACAAGAAGACAGACCATTCATGCTCACAGTCACACCTAGGGGCAATCTATAGTGTTCAACCATCCTACAAGCATGCTTTTTGGGATGTGGGAGGAACCTGGAACACCCGGAGAAAACCCATGTAAGGACGAGGAGAACATGCAAACTCCACACAGTGAGAACCCTCCTGGCATCGAACCCTCGACCCCAGAAATCGGCCCACCGGGCCGCCGAAAGTATACTAAGGACGCAAACTTTAAAAATGATCACATAGGAAAGACAACAGTATGTAGGGCGGAGAACTCGAAGGAGACGTAAGATGTGCACAGCCGTAAGCGAGGTAGATATCTAACAACAATTGTTGGTGACAAGCTTCCTTAAATATCAAGTGTACCTAATAGGCCACGGGTGCGCAGTACAGTCTCACTCATCCGGTGAAAAAAATAGTAAACATATTAACTGAGAACACAAGTATGGCAAATATTTCCAATCTTGTACCATGTAAATAAAATATTTTTGCCATGAAAGATTTAACTTCACGTAAACTAATACCTCTACATAAGATCTTAATTCGTTCCGGGACTGAGCTCGTATGGGTTCGAGCGAACTTTATCCACGCCAACGCACTCGTAACTGAACAAACAAATTTAAATTAACTTGGATTAATATATACAGACACACTCAAACATATGTTTAATGTAACTTTACACAAAACTGAATTCTAATTTTGTCTTAATTTTTTTACCTTTGTTTTGTGGGTTAGCTGTTTGCCACGCCTCCATCCTCACGTTCGCTATCGATGGGCTGTTTGCTGTTGTATTCCCTTCAAAATATTCCGAAAATGATGGACACAAATGTCCTCACAATAGAATAACGCACGACCACTTGCCAACGAGAAGTAGTCTTGAATGAGCGATCGCGGGAGCTAACAGGCTAAGGAAGGAAAAGCGGGAAATGCAACAGCTCAGCCTACCCACGTATTGATTGTGGGTAATGAAGTTTTATTCTGAGAAAGGGTGGCATTGGCTATCAGTGTTGTGTGCACGAGTATACTTCATTGCCCAGAAAGCCCTCTTTTTGCCCGCGCATGCGCGTTGTGCGTTTTCTGGTCCATGTGTAGGCGAAAGAAACCGTTCAGTGCTCGCAGATATCTGTTATACACGAAAGAGATGCAGCAAAAAAAGACAGTGCACTACAATGATAAACAGCCTCTCATGTCATGGCCACCTGGCTTTCTCACATTTCGAAATTTTTCTCGTATCTAGAGCGAATTGTTTGCTCGAAATTTTCCTCGTATCTCGAGCATCTCGTAGGTAGAGCTGCTCGTATGTAGAGGTACCACTGTATATCCAAATCATCCTAAATGACAATAATTGAGTGCTTATTATGATCAAATATACCTCAAGCATTGAACCTTAATTTTTTCAAAGAGCAAACTTTTAAACGAGAGCAAATTCTTGTTTTTAATTTGTAGCAAATAAAAAGTTGTATTTCTCAAAAATTTAAACATGTTTTTATATGGATTTTTGTAATGCATACATCAATATCCTGAATGCTTATTTTTTTTACAGTAGTGGGGTGCTGAAGGCTATCCCAGCTAACCATGGGCAGGAGGCAGAATACAGCCTGAATTGGTTGACTTCCAATTGCAGGCCACCAGTACACAAAGCTCATTTCCTACACACACTGTAACATCTTTGGATAATTTAGAGTGTACAATCAGCCAACCTTGTATGTTTTTTGAAAACCAAGTACCCAGAGAAAACCCCACGTAGACATGTAGATAACATACAAACACCACACGGGAAGCAAACAAGGAGTCAGTGATTGATCCCTCGATCTCAGAACTGTCATTTAAAATTATTGTAAAGTTTGGAATGAACCAGCTTTTAACGTGTTAGTTTGTGGGTTTTAAGTGCATTGGTTTATTATGTTTGGAGAAAAGCCTTTTGAATTTCTTACAAGCCACGTAGGGGAACCCAACCTTCCACCTCCCATTTCTTTTTTCAAGTTTCGGTGGAGTGGCACCTTGAAAAGGTAACACAGAGGAAACTATAGTACAGTATATTTTAGGTCCCCTTACTGTTCACATTTGTTACTTTTACATTTCAAAGCGTACCATGACTGCTCTTCATTAACAT
This sequence comes from Stigmatopora argus, assembly GCF_051989625.1. Taxonomy (NCBI): domain Eukaryota; kingdom Metazoa; phylum Chordata; class Actinopteri; order Syngnathiformes; family Syngnathidae; genus Stigmatopora; species Stigmatopora argus. The sequence continues at coordinate 7,202,868 of NC_135390.1, forward strand.
GTCTATGATGAAAAGCTGACAATAAAATATTACAAGGATACCTCTACTTACAAATGTCTCTTCAGATGAAATATTCAGGTTATGAAACACCTCAATGGGAAAATTTTATCTCAAATTGTCAGGCGAGTGAAGATCTCCACCATCATGAGGCCAAAAGTGGTATATTTTCATAATTTTTTAAAGGGTTTTTAGTAAGTGGTATTGTAAAGGATTAAGACTTTTAACTGTAAAATACATCTCTTTTTGCCAAAAACCTAAGTTACGAAACCACTTCTGGAACCAATTTTGTATGTAAAGGTATTAGTGTAGATGAACATTTCTAGAGAAGAGCCAAACTATCATTCTTTTTGAAATGCTGTGAACCACATGGATTACTACATTTAATTAATCATACCACTTTGTAGTCCCATTATTATCCAAATTGTGTAAGGTCTGTTATTTTAACAGAACAGCAAGGCAAAAACACCATTATTGGAGGACATTTTATTTTTGGGAGTGGAGGTGCAAGGGGTCGGATGGGATCAACTCCTGTCTGCTTCCTCTTTTTTTCACTAATTTCTCCACTCAGTGCCCTCTTTTTTGTATCGCATTTGGTGATGGGACCCCGCTGATGTTTCCTGTTGTTTTTCTGAGTTGCCTGGAAACCATGGCAGATGTCCAGTTGACAGTTGTTTTACTTGGTGTGCTTTTACCCGAGGGGTGGGGGGCCTGTCAGTCAGGTGATGGCTTTTGCAACTTATCCCATTTAGGCTAGTACCATACCATTTTACAAAATGTGCCCACACCCTTATTTCTATTTTATTTTATTTGAATGCCTGTACATCTAAGTCACAATTTGACATCTCTGGTCCGTTCATGAGGTGAAAGATTTTAATATCGTCATCTATTCATGTAGGTCTGTATTAGCTACAGGGCAAAGGAATTTGGATAATGAGACAATTACATTTTCTTTGCCTATACATTTGTTAATACAGGACAGGAAGTTGTTCAACTTGTAAATGAGAAAAGTACTCATTTCAATGCAACTCCAACCCTAACCCTAATGTGGTTCTGTAATTTGAGTTGAGTTGAGTTGAAGACCACCACAGCATAAACAATCAAGGGTTTGCTCATAATTTTTACCAAATGGCTGTTCTAGCTCTCTGCAAACTTGAATGGGATTGACAATAGAAATAGGAAGGACATTTAGTACATTCATGCGGATACTTGATTGATAGTGCTTGAATGGGATTGACAATAGAAATAGGAAGGACTTTTAGTACATTCATGCGGATACTTGATTGATAGTGTTTACAAAATTATACAAGGGCCCTCTTTTAATGTCAAGATTTTTTTGTATTGTTTAGTTCTTTAAACAAAGTCAAATGCAAAGTCTAACTAAGCTCCATTTCCAAGGTGCTTTTTCTCTTTCACTTTCGCTCACTGCCTCGATAAAGGGGTTTCTAACACATTTTTAGTCAGACCCCTCCACTGATTCCCTTCGTGGCACTGATACTGGTGCAGAATGCGTCACACGAAGAATAAGCCATGTAGTATGACCTTTAAGGTTTGAGTGACATCTGAGGCCGAGGTTTGACCTTGACATCCTTCACATCACTTGTGTACTGATAGCATGGATGTGGGACTTGCATCAGTAGGTTGCTTCTTAAGGCCTTTAACAACCACTCACACTCACAGGCATATGTTACATATGCTTGACAGAGGCACATAGTCCAGATTTGAGTGAGTGTTCACATAAAAAAAAAGAAAAAAAAACATTTGGTCCAGATGACTCACTATTTTCTGGACTCAAATATCCTCTTTTATTTTCATACACACATTAACACCTGGGGTGCTAGAGTTTTCCTTTTTCCCTTTTAATTTCGACGCCAATGAGTTTGTGCTGAGATGAAACTTGACACAACTAAGTGGTGCTCCACAGGGAGAAATTGTGCTGCCATGCTGTGTGGCTGAATCTAACGCCCTTTCCTTTCACCATGCATCCTTAAGCAAATCCCTAGTTACTGGAAAGCCGAGCCAGTGGTAGATGGCTCACTTGAATCCAAGAGTGGTGCTTCTGACCTCAGACAGTGATCGCAATAAGGAGGAATACTCTGATTCTGCAGTTTGGACCCTCCACACTGAAACCGAATAGCATAATAATGTAATAAGGGATCCCTCATCATAAAACATAGGAAAACTGGCTTCTTCCCTTGCTGATCATTCGCATGGTTTATTAAAAAAAGAGGGAAAAAAGCACATTTTCAGTATAAGTAAGTAAGCAGTTTCACTTGTCAAATTACCATTTTATTTCAACAACTGTCACGATCTGGGATTAATTTTTAGTTGTTTCACTGTAGTTGTTGCCAATGACGTCATCATAGTGATCACCCGCAGTGTAAATCAGTTTTTGCATTATTTTACACAGAATATGAGTTGAATAATGAATGACATATTTGTACACGAAACTATGATAGCCAGATAGACGGACCCTCACATTGGACATTGCTGAAGTGAGAGCCCATTTTTACTGACAAATGTCCAAAGCCTAGTAACACTGAATAGTACTGTGTACTTTGTTTTCCAACAGGGCCTGGCTGAAGTTCTTTATTGCATGCTGTGTACATAGAGATTGTTATTTGTATAACATATTAGGTGGGATGTATGATCACCATTGTTTATTTTTAGGGAGTATTATTTGTTCAGTGCATTGTGGATACATTATTTAGGAGGAAAAAAAACTTTGTTTTGGTGATTAGCATCATCCCATCATACCTATTCGATGTTTGAATCCATGTCTGAATGATTGTCTTTCAATGTTTGACAAAATCCAGATCAAAAAATTGAAAAGGTTCGCGAAAGAAAAAAAATGATATGATGTTTGTTTCATTTGTTTTCAGTCTGAGGAAACACGTTGTGAGGTCTGAAGAACTGAAAAGAGAACAGATGTGACAATGTTAACCACGTCGCTGGATTGTCTCTGTCAGTTTTACTGTCAGTGCATTCTGGCATTACTTCCTGTTCCTGTTGCCTGATCTCCAAATTCCTGTTTTTGCCCTAGGACCACGTCTACGCCCACAGATCTTGTATACTGGCCTTGAATTCGCCTACGGACCTCACGGCTCCCGACCGCCATGCCACGTTCACTGACCTGTCTCATCCGCGCTTCTTGTACATTCGCCACAGATTCTCTTACGGACCTCACGGCTCTCGACCTCCAAGCCACGTTCACCGACCTGTCTGATCCACGTCTCTATCACCTTTGCACATGCTCGCCAAGTCACAACAAAGATATATTGTCACTGTCAGAGTTGCCACGCTTGCCTGCTTTGGGGCCCTCCGCCCACGACTGTAACACATGCACTGCATGCAAATTTGCACCCCAGCATCTTTGAGCAGTATTGAGAACGACATTAACACAGTCTGACTCAGTATGTGATATTATTTTCCAAACTGTGCTATAACTCAATTGTAATATCATTACTTATACACGGAAGCAAGCATGCACACGCATACCTTTACACACACATAAAGACCCTTACACACATAAAATATTTGTTTCATTCAATTTCCACACCGCTTATCCTCACAACGGTGCTGGAGCCTATCCCAGACAACTATGGGCAGCAGGGGGGCACCCTGAATTGGTGGCCAACCAATCGCAGGGCACAAGAGGATGGACAACCATTCACACTCATACCTAGGGACAATTTAGAGTGTCAGATCAGCCTACTCAGCAAGTTTTTGGGATGTGGGAGGAAACCGGAGTACCGGGAGAAAAACCACACAAGCCCAGGGATAACATGCAAACTCCACACAGGACCTGGGCTTGAACCCTCGCTCTCAGATTTCTATGGCCGGCGTGGTAATCACTAGGCCCACCGGGCCACCACATCAAATCTTGAAACTATAAACTTTTATAGGTACGTTGTGAACTTTTGTTTCCTCCATCTGTTGAACAGGATACACAATCTCACTATAGAATAGATGCATCTTGTCTCATCACAGCATATGGTACTGTTCTGCTTTACTGAGCTAACATACATGATGGATTTATGATTATGACACACTCCCACCATGTGAGATGCCACCATGGTTTGTTGGCTCATCAGCCATAGCGGCAGGAGGCAACATTATTCAGCAGGTCCCATGTGTCACAAATATAACAGCCATGGCTTCTGGGAAACTGTCTGGGCCCCTAATCATTCTCCAGTAAAAAGAGATCAGTAGCAACGATGCTGCCAAAGAAGGAAAAAAAATATACACAAGCTCACCAAGAAATGAACATATGTGCCAATAAATGTATGACCATACAGAAAGCTATGCTTGCAACACACATCTGTGCACCGGCAAAGAAAACTGTAGCCAAATAGAATGGTTCTATATTCTCAAGTGATTGTGGTTATGCTTGTAAATACATCTGGACAATATAATTTCACACATCGTCACCTCCTCACCCCCACCCTCTAACATTCCCCCTGCCCACTCACCCCCACTTTTCTCCATAAGAAAACAAAGCGTGGGTCTTGTCAAAGGGAATCCCTGCTTGCCCTTATGAGAATACACACGGCATACAGGCTCCTCCAAGACCATTCTTTTCCAACCCTCTGAAACCACCCTGACCCAACAACCAGTGTGACTCAATACCTCGGCTTTCCTCACTTCCCAGAAAGCCTTGCCAGGCTAGGATTGAGGAGACCTCCAGATGAAGGAGATTTCCCCCTTTGGCATTGGTCAGGGTCTGCTTCCAGTCGGAACACATTACTGTTGTGTCTCCTTTGTGGGTTTTAGCAGAAATCCAGGATTGCTAAACTGGAAAGTGGTTCTGAAAGCATTAACATGTCATTGTGTGCACGTGTCCATTTTAGTCTTGCTGCCATGCTGTGTTATTTAAATATTCAGAGTCTTTTATACACTCACTCCCCCACTAGCCGGGTTTAAGAACTTTTTTTATCATTGCGATTCAAATTATTCTGAATAAAGATCTCTGTTCAATTGTCTGCTTAAAAGAAAAATATGTATCAAACTTTAGGCCCATTGAAGATTTGAAAAAAAAGATCATGAAGTGGTCAAAGTGACATGATTATAGTAATTAATTACATACACTTTCTAAACAAAAGAATTATCAAACAAAGTGTACAAGTAGTTGCATTGATACTTGTCAGCCTATGAAAACAATTTTGGTCAGAACTGAATTCTGATGTGATTTTTCTGAGAGGGCCACATTTCATGACAAAAAATTATGAACCACGACAAAGGCGGAACAAATCTGGGGGTCAGGAATATCTTCATCCAATAATTTCATAACATACACATTACCCAACATAGCAGGGCTTCACAAACTTGAGCATCACAGAGATCAACCAAGTCAATGTGAATTCCATTAAATGGCCATTAAGCAAAATGGACCAACAACAACAACAACAAAAAAACAGACGACAAGGCCCCTAATTGTAAAGGGCACAAGGAGAAGGACAACCATTCACACTCACACTCATACCTAGGGGGAATTTAGAGTGTCCAATCAGCCTACCATGCATGTTTTTGGAATGTAGGAGGAAACCAGAGTACCCGGAGAAAAACCCACAAGTACGTGCAAACTCCACACAGGTGGAGCGACCCGGATTTGGACCCAGGAGCCCAAAACTGTGAGGCCGACGTGCTAACCACTCAGCCGGCAAGCCATCCCTACAGTGAATAAGTTTCATTAATATAAAACATAAATAAATTAAAAAAAAACGTGATTAGCAATTCATGATTAAAACTTTTTGATAACTGTACTAACAGCCACTAAGAAGTCACATTATAAGATGCAAACCATCATCATCAAGGCAAGTAGCAAAAACAGCTTTACAAAACATACACATAGACAAGTCAAAAATATATTTGTGAGTTAGTTTGCTTGGATATATTCTCGCATGCTTTAAAACAGCAATATTTCAAGCAACAAATTATTTTCCAATTTCTGGGGAAGCTGAAGGAAGCCCAGAGACTGTCAGGAACAGGATTGCCAGAGTGATAATCCAAATGTTGACTCTCAAGATAACCATCACTTTAACCAACGTGGCCATATGAGATAGATTTCTCAATATTTAATTTGTTCTGGCAAAGCGAGGTCGGAGTAGTTAGTGAGATTTTCATAGCGCAAGGACCCTTTGCTGCCAGTAAATGTATCAATGCTGACATCTGTTGTACCACAGAGATATTGCATTCTCTGCCTTATTTAGTTTAAAATACTTAAAATTTTAATGGACCCAATTTGCAGCCCAAAAAGTCATTTCAAAATTAGTTGTTTTCTTAAACTAAAAATTTGTTGCTTTATAAATTAGTTGCATTATAATGAATGCAAACAATTTTCATATTTCCTGCCATGATACAAAAGTTATAGCATCTGTAGTTTTAGAAGTATATTGGCCGCACCATTTACATGTGCAATAAATCACTACTAGAGATTTTATGTTAATATAATTATAATTATGGTTGATATAGAGCGACAATCTGCAATGTTGCCCTGATTTTTAAATTTATGGTCGGACCCCACTGTTTAACGTGCATCTACTTGCAAATATTAAAGTAAAACAAAACACACTTTCAATGAATAAATAAATATCCATTTTGGATGCACTGAAAAAACCTTAATTGTGAATTCACCTTGAAAATCAATTTCATTTCATTTTTGTGAAGTATGGCACCATCTAGCGGTATGTGAGTCAACATAATTTTCAATTTCAGTGTGTATGTATGTATAGTTATTTATAATATTTTTCATAAATAGAAATGCTCCTTCTTGCTATAAATGACCTTAATTCACATGATTTGTTCAGTATTTAATGTATTTTGCACTCAGTCTAATAGTGTCAAACTAGTTCATATGGCATCTTTGCTGCACTTGTTAAACTTCCTTACAAAGAGCATCTGCTGCTTCTGACTGTGTATTAATTCAGTCCATCCGCATCTCTCGACTTATAAGGTTCCATTCCATTTTAGTATATTTTGTGAGTTCAAGAAAATTGCAATTTTTCCACCTAATCCGGCTTTACTGAGAATAGTGTATCTGCAACTTTTCATTTCCCAATTGTTGTGTTTCTCAATTTTCCATATTGTAGAAAAGTACAGATTCTATACACATAGCCTTATTAAACCATGAGTCTTTTGTTTACATCATTTTTACTAAGAACTTATTTCAATTAGATTTTGACAGTGTACATATTGTTCTTTGCATATTCATTCATATCAACTAATATGTTCTTTTTCTTCTTCCAAAAACAGACAGAGGATGAATGAAAACAAAAAGGTAGGGATTCTGATTATTAGTTGTCAAGGAGGCCTCTGACCAATATATGGAGCTATTATTTATTTGGTCTAACTTGGAAAAAATGTTCAATTTACTGACAGTAACTTTATTTGAATACTTTTAAGTAAATGTTCACAAGCTCTAGATGCAGATTTCCAATATGTTGTCTTAATTTGAGTCGATTTAGATTTTGACACAGTTGGACCAACCTGGATTTGAACCCAGGACCCCTGAGCTGTGAGACCGAGACACCACTCGCTCCACCGGGCCGCCTGCATCAGACGTATTTAAAAAAAAAATTAGAAAAATAAAAGTTAAAAGTTTAGATAATTTTATAATTGGTTTGAACCTCAAACTTGGCTTTTCTGGTCTTCCTGCAAAATCATCAACTACATCAGGGGTGTCAGACTCGGGTTGGTTCGCGGGCCGTGTTAACGTCAACTCGATTTCATGTGGGCCGGACCATTTTAGATATAATATTTAGATTTTTTTAATAAATGGATTAAAAGAACTGGATTAAAAGCCCTGAATATTCAGTTTTTTATAGATCTAAAACAATGTTATTTGAGCTTTTTTAAATATATTTTTAGATTTTACAAAATGATTTTTGAACTAAAACAGAACAAAATGATTAAAAAATTACAATTATGGATTTAAAAGGGTGAAAATCAGGAAATTTAATATACATCTATACTCTTCATTTTAATTTGATCCTAAAACAGAAAGTCGGCACTCATGATTTACTTTCCCGGGCCACACAAAATGATGCGGCGGGCCAGATTTGGCCCCCGGGCCGCCACTTTGACACATGTGAACTACATAAGAAAAGTTTTACAGTAAGAAAAAACATTTAATTGCGCCATTTTTGCCTGGAAGCAGTGATACTTTGATGGCGCTAGGTACAGGAGAAGCCCCCTCTCCAAACTACGCCACTAACTTGCGTAGAAATGGGGATAATAGTCTACACAACTGGTGATATAATTTTATTTAAAAAGGGCTCTTTAGTTAGGGTTAAAAATAGATTGATCCTTTGGCGGTCGCCCATATTGTCAATGTGTCTATGCATTGACCATAGCAAAAACCAGCCTTGTTCTAACTTTTAAATAACAAATACTGTACAACTTATAAAGTGCTTTTATAAGGCTCGTTATAGCTCAGTTTGGAGTGACAACCCTCACAGGGCCCATATTGGTATCTTCTGAAGCAACACTAACTGATAATGAGCATCCATGTCTATCAGCTGCTGCTGTGGCACATGAAAAATAAACATGAGGCAGTCTATGTTTGGACTATTTAAAGACCCATAAATGGATGTGTTGAACAAATGAGGGTCCTTTTCTTGTCTTGGTGTCAGTATGTCAGCCACATCTGCAAGGCTCGGTTACATGTTTGTGATCTGGCCTGTCAAACCTGATGGCACCAAAACGTGATACTACACGTATAGCTGGAGAAAACCCACACATTTTATTCTGCAATCTCACCACCCAAGTAGAAAGCTATTGCTTCTCATCTGTAACTCATCGGTAAAATGGATGTTGTTGCTGAAGAGAGAGTATATTAATGAAGGTTTTAGTACCAAATGCAATTTGATAAGAATGTGCGATTGTTTGTGTTTGCGGTGTCTGGCTACTCGCATAATTTATTTCACTCTTTCTTGATTCTAAATACATTGTAGTGTTCACTTTTTAAAATTTGGCATGATTGTTGCGTCAGTGACACACTTTGTCCCCATATTCATAAACCCATAAGCGTGCACACACAGTAATAACATTTTAATGTTCAATTATTAAAATACAGGCTCAAACTGCTGTTATTACCTTTGTTACCAAGTCAAAGAGTCTACATTGTAGCTCATAGGGAGAAAAAAGTCCCGGAAAAGATATTTGACTTTCTTGGTTTTACTTTTTTTTTTAAATAAAGAGATAATGACACACAACTCAGGAGCAAAAGGCAAAGAATAAATAAATGCAGTCATGAATGAACCAACTAAAAGCAAGGCTTTGGCATGGGATGCTTGTATGTGGACCTCACTTAAGTAAAACATGTACTGTTCTAGAGAGTTAAAATTCTGTAGTGATATTGTATCTTAAAAAACAAACAAACAAAAACAAAAACAAAACATATGATATTTGGTATATTGCCAATATAGTGTTAATGTGTCAATTTCTCTCATGAAGCTTCTTTTTAAAAAGAAATTCTTGAGGTGTCGCAAAATTAGCGTTGCTGTGTTCCACCAGAATATACGTTTTTAAAAGAGAATTGGTAACTCTCCGAAATGCTTAAGAACTCGCTATGATGGTGTCTGCCCAATGATCTGTCTCAAGTCCAGTTCTGAGACTTGGACCATATGAGCCCAAGCAAACATAATAATAATAATAATAATAATAATGATAATAATAATAATAATAATAATAATAATAATAATAATAATAATAATAATAATAATAATAATAATAATACTAATAATAATACTAATAATAATACTAATAATACTAATAATACTAATAATACTAATAATACTAATAATACTAATAATAAAAATAATAATCGGACATAGGCCCTGTCGTCATCATCAACAACAAAAAAAGCCTACTTGTCATCACACCCAGAAACTGCGTATGACGAAATTGGTGGTGCTTCTCCATAAGCTGCGTTTACTCGGGAAAAGACCTAAACAAGTGATAGTTACAGACTTGTAATTTGGCATTCTGCTGTTATGGATACAGGTCACTTACCTCTCACTTTCTTTCACTTACCTTCAGTCAGCTAGTAGGAGGCAGATCACCACCCAAATATCTTTTCATATTAACTCAGAAGGGAATGTGTGTTGTGTTACCGCAAATTTAGAGTTCTGATGGATGTGGGGAAAAAACTGTCCTTAAGCCTATTTGTCCGTACTTTGTGGGACCTATAGCGTCTGCCAGAGGGCAGCAGCTGGAACAGATTGTGACCAGGGTGGGAAGGGTCACAATCTGTGAATACATATTTTGATCCTACAATTTTTATCTTCAAATTTGAGTTGAGTTGCAAGTTGTCAAATATGCGACCTGGGTCTATTTGACTTTTGTCCAATTGTCTGCAAAAGAGACAAACCTAACATTGTTGAATTATGGAAACAAACAAAAATGTAGATGCTACATGAAGAAAGTTTGTGGAAATAACCAATTTCATCAAAAACATTTGGAAAGAAAATTGTGGCCTTGAGGGAGTCATTTATCTAAATTTGTCCTTAATTTTAATTGAATAGAACACATATTTATATGTAAATTATATGTGAATAAAATTCCAAAATTAATTAAATTGATTGTGCAAATAGTTTTAGGCTTTAATCTCTAATTTACAAATGTGCGTACTTTGTTATACTAACTCATTTTTATTTTTGGCTCTCGCACGGATACATGCGAGTGAACATAATATATAGTGCTTGTCATTTTACATGTCTCGTATTTGTGTGTATTCACAGAAATCTAAATAAAATATATCATTTTAGCCTTCAGGGTGTCATCAGGATTCTAATTTTTTCCACACTCATTTTCTTAGAAGTGCATTTGTTTGTTTTGGTTTATTTGCAGTTTGTCAAATCATGACTGCAGGCACAACACAAAGACACATCATGGGGCAATAATTTAACAGAGTGATTACCAGTGACAAACCACAAAAGGATATTACTTTGACCTGTTCATTATTTGCACCATTGTTATGATTATGAGATATAGACTATACTTACTTCAGGGAAAGTATTGTAATCAGTCTCGTACTGTAATTAAATAAACCTGCCTAGGGCTCTTATTGACTCGCTAATATGGCGGATTCAATATGACTGTTATGACCTGACGCTCCCAGACATCCATCCATTCATGTTAGTGGATAGCTAACGATTGACTCAGTTGAATTAGAGCACAATGTATGGAACAATCTGTCACTAATGAAGTCACAGATGAAATTCCGTTATTTGCACATTTGCACATGTTGTCATTCAAATAGAAGTTAAGTACATAAAATAATAATTCCATTAGATTATTAATTCACAACGACTGACTCAATGCTAACTTGACTGTTTGTTCGAGATGTTACAAATTGAATGGGAAATGCTTCTTCAATTCCATTTTTTAAGGTCTGGATTCCTTCTTCTTTTGCCTACATTGGTGTGTTGTGCTCCTAAGGGTATAAAAAAAGAAGAAGAAAAAAGAAAAAATATATATGATTTAAGAGAAACCTTTCTGTTTACCCAGACTAGAACGGGACAGACATGTGCACCAGTGAAAAGACGATCCCAGCACACCACCTCTGCAAAAGTCTGCCCCCCAGAAGCTACAACATTTATTCCTTTTTAAAAAATACATTGTTTTGCCTTACATGCAATGCTTTTTTATTATATTATATTCAACCAACACAACTAGATATTAAGTCAAGATAGAAAAGCTTTAAAAGTAATATACATATATTTATTTAGTTCATATTTTGTTGCACCGGCGGGCCTGTAGGCTGAGTGGTTATCGTGTTGGCCCCAAAGTTTGAAGATCGAGGGTTCGGTTCGATCCCAGGTGGGTCCATGTTCTCCCCAGGCTTGCATGAGTATTTTTGGGTACTCTGGTTTCCTCCCACATTCCAAAATTCTGCAGGGTTGGCAGTTTGAACACTAGAATTGACACTAGGTATAAGTGTGAGTGTGAATGGTTGTCCATCTCTATGTGCCTTGCGATTGGCTGGCTCTCAATTCAGAGTGTCCCCTGCCTGGTGCCCATCATTGGCTGGGATAAGCCCTAGACCCCCCACAACTCTTGTAAGGAAAAGGGTATGGAAAATGAATGAATGAATATTTCGTTGCACTTTTTTTTATACCAAGCATAAAGTTTTCAGAAGAAGCTATTGATCCTTATGAGCAAAAAGGCAGTAATCAATTTGATAAAACAACTTAATTTGTTTAGGGTTAGTAACATTCTTAACATGATAGTATGTCATTGCAGCCTTTTGCACAAGGAAAGAAATGTTTCTTCTGGCACGCTGAAGTTGTGGACTTGTATAAGAAAAAGCTAAGCTCAAATGTCGTTCCATCACTCGTTCCCCAAGTCAAAGGCCCAGATTCTTGGCAAGTGAATGATCTATAGCAATGGTGTCAGAGTCGGGTTGGTTCGCGGGCCGCTTTAACGTCAACTTGATTTCACGTGGGCCGGACAGTATTAGATATAATATTTGGATTTTTTTTAAAATTGATTAAAATAACTGGATTAAAAGCCTGGAATATTCAGTTTTTTTATAGATCTAAAACAATGTTTATTTTAGCTTTTTTAAAATATATTTTTAGATTTTACAAAATGATTTTTGAACTAAAACACAGAAAAAATTGATTAAAAAATTACAATTATTGATTTAAAAGGGGGAAAATCAGGAAATTTAATATACATCTATACTCTTCATTTTAGTTTAATCCTAAAACAGAAAGTTGGCACTCATGATTTACTTTCCCGGGCCGCCACTTTGACACGTGATCTATAGAAAACGGTAAAATTTAACATTCGCTCAGTCAAGGACTAATTAATGATAGCACACAATTTGAAATTACTCATTATATTATTTAATGTCTAATATGAGGGAGAATCAGAAAATTTAGAAATAAGTCAGCGCTTAGGAAAAAAAAAAAATCCTATTTCTCATCCATCGGCATAACTCTACTCTGCCCCATTTTTTCAAAATTTTGGAGCAAGTGAGAAAGACATTGAAATAAGGCTCTGAGAAGTCATGCCAAGGGTCGGATGTCAAACTGCAGCGAGCGTCATCATGCTTACGTGGCTATTGGTGATGCATGATTAGATAGATATGTACATTTCAAGAATGCTTGTCCCCTAATCTATTAGGAGCAGCTCTTCCCTTCGACCTCTAATGCACTCCAATGTATTTGTGGTCAATAATTAAAACAGGAAAGCATGCAGTAAAACTGATCTCTACTTAACAGATCTTAACTAATGAGATTAGGATAATGAATAGGCCACTTTACCAGTGTGGCCCGGTACAGTGGCAATTTTGCTGACACCTGCTGAATATGACAAAGTTAGCATCATAAGCCTTTTCTTGCAATGGGGTTTACAGCATGGATTAATGTTCTATGAACAGTGAAAGAGGCCAGCCTATTTGTATAAATACATTAATTCGAGGGAGAAAATACACTGAACCTTGACTCATTTGTTTTTTGATTTCATAATTCTATGAAAAATGAGTGGCATTTTGTTTTGCACACAGGCAACTGCTTGTATCAGACTCAGTGTAAATCCAGTTTAAAAACAAAATAAAAAAATAAAAAAGATTCTGTAGGAGGACCGGCGAATGAGTGGTTAGTGCGTCGGCCTCCCAGTTCTGGGGTCATGGGTTCAATACACTTCACGGTGGAGTTTGCATGTTCTTTGTGGACTTGTGTGGTTTTTTTTTTTCGGGTACTACTATTTCCTCCCACATACCAAAAACATGTAGGGTAGGCTGGTTGAACACACTAAATTGCCTCTAGGTATGAGTGTGAGTGTGAAGGGTTCTCTGTCTCCTTGTGCCCTTTGATTGGCTGGCCACCAATTCAGGGTGTACCCTGCCTGGTTCCTGTACTTTGCTGGGATAGGCTCCAGCACCCCGCGCGGCCCTTGTGTGGATAAGTGGTCCAGAAAATGAAGGAGATATTCTGTCTTTGTTTTCTAAAACTTCACGTGATTCACTATTTCCAGGCCACAGGTAAATAAAGAACAGAGAAACTGACAGAGACCCCTTAGACTCATACATCTGACTGCATCATCACCATTCTCCTTGCTAACTATGACCTTTTCTGCCATGACAAAACATCTCGCCAAGAAGCAAAGGTTAATCTGCAATCTGAACACTCTTGGCACAACATTACATTTGACCTGTAAATTGGATCTTCCCTTTAATGCGCCATCTCATTTTGGGGTCCCCATTGTCGTGAAACCAAAGGAGGTTTATTTCTGGCCAGTGAGGGGCAGCATGAAGCACATTACCATGACTCTAGATCTCATTTAAATCCTGCTAATTTTAATAATGCCAGGCAAGTATCTGTCCTCAGTGGGACACTTTGAAAATCCTGAGTACCACTGTCTAGGTTACACAACATTTATAACAATTTCCATAGTCACCAACCTGGGAGTTGTATATTAATATGCGTGACAAATGACCAGTTAGTTCCCCATGATTTATGTTGCTCATTTGTGTTTTCCAGCGGAGGCCTACTCCTTTCTCACTATAATATAGTAATACGTTTAGATATGAGCTTAATGCGTTCCAAGACCGAGCTTCTATGTCAATTTACTCGTAACTCAAATCAATTTTCCCCATATAAAATAACGAAATACATATTAATCTGTTCCCACCATCTGAAAAAACAACCTAAAAATAGGATATTACAATAGAAAAAACATGTTTTTTATTGTTTTAATTCCCCACCTATGCTCCCAAAGTAACAAATACCTATCTAGTGGTTATGATAAACAATAAAATGTGACATTATTATGTAGAGTACTGTATGGAGTTCCTACCTTCGAGACAGACGGTAGCAACTAATGGCGGTGTTTGCAGAGGCGGATGAGAGAGACTTGACTTGACATTCAGTTCGCTACACTTTTGAGACACTTCGTAACACAACATAAACTTTAAATGTAACTTAAATGAACTTAGCTTACGAAACACACACCTTTGTTGTGCTATTACCGAAGGAAAGGTGTTAATGTATTCCGCCATAGCTTTCGAGTTGGAACTAGCTGCTTCCCCGTGCATCACAACCGGGTGTACCCACAGTTCGTTTTTTAAAGTTATCGAACCAGCCACGACTCGCTTTGAAGGGTTGCGCTGGCGGCGTGGAAGTGTTCCCCTTTTCACCTGCTTGCTTTACCTTCAAGTCCTCGTAGATTCCATTAACTGTTTCTCCTTTATCCATGTTAAAAGAAGCCCCTCCTCCCTCTTGTCAGGAATATCACTGCGCAGCTTGAAAAGGACCCCCTAGCGGCTGCATCGTATGTTCATATGTCAAATTTGTCTCATATCTCAAAACAAAAATTTGCTCTGAATTTTCCTCGTATCTCATATTTCTCGTATGTTGGGACACTTGTATGTCAACCCTCCAGTGCATCTGTGATCTCTGTCAGAATAAACGGAATGGAAAATGAGTGAATTAATAAATGAATTAGCACTTAATTACAAAGAGTAATTGTCTGTATTTGGTAAGTTCGATTTAAATAACAAATTCCAAAGGATGGGAGGACAGTGTCTGTTTTTCAATAAGAAGTACAGAAAACCTGAACTTTTTATTTAGGATAGGATAAAGGAAGAAACAAACTCCTTAAAGACATTTGGTGTATTCTACTGGACTTGAGGAGATAGGAACTTATAACTACAACAGTACTTAGTTCATAAAAATGTAAGGGCAGAGGAGTAGTTTAGTGAGAAACGGTCCCTGGCGCAAGAACAACTTTATGTGAATGGTAATCTCTCCTCTTCATGAATAAAATATTTAAATTCCTAACTGCAGAAAACGGAGCAGAAGTTCAAGAGCATGAAACCACCAACATGTGCATTAAAATTCCTGAACCCTTCTGTTGGCAATTATCAACATGGGCAAAAGACCAGTGGGAGGGGGCATAATAGGAAACAGGGTGGCATTGCCCTCTATCATTAAATAGTGTACAGTCCAAACTATGATCTGTTTTTATCATATTTCATTATGTGATATTTTATTGTATATGGCAATGACAAGCGAATCCATTAGGAGTTACACTTGAATTTCCAAAAGCCATCTATAAAGTTAATCACTAAATCTGACTGTTACCAAAAATCTGCGATAATAAATGGGCTTCTGTCAAAAGACCTGTTTCTCAAAGCCGTCCTCAGGGCCAGAGTGGGTGCAGGTTTTCATTCCAACTGATAAAGAGAATCATTTTCACCAATCTGATGTTTTAAAAGTGTAATTAGTTGATCACGGTCAGGTGCTGCATGTTTTAGAAGAAATTTCATTGGTTAAACTGTCCGTGCTTGGGATCAGTTGGAACAAAAAACAACTGCAGGCCTTTGTTATTTAGTTTGGACACCTTTCTTTTTGTCATGATTTGCCTCGGGTGCGTAGCGTAGCGAGAGAAACCCCAGGATGCGCGGAACAAAAAGGAGAGGAAAGTGCTGGTGCACAACTCAGGATTTTAATACAAAAATGTTCAATACGAAAACTGGGACAACGATAACAAAAATCAAAACTAAACGGGGAGGACGCACACTGACGTAGAGGCAAAACATGACTTACATGAATGTGGAAACACAAGACACTAGGCAATATTACCACAACCATACCACAAAACACTGCCATTTAAATACACAGACTTAAAAAATACACACAGCTGGCTACAAGAGGGTAGGCAAGCCCGGAAGGACACAAGAGACAAAACGCACACAACAATCACCCAGACAGTAACACACACACACACACCTCCACCCAAAACCCCAACAAAATGTGACAGTTTAAGGGGAATATATTTTTTACAGTGGTGTAATTACACATCTTTGCAAAAAAGTAAAAGAAAAATAAGAACCAGTTCGAAAGATGAATGAAATATGAATAATAATTATCAGGATGCTGCAGGTAATCCAGAATGGCTGAGAGAGTCCTTATAAAAACAAGGAAACTAAACCATATTCCAACAGTCATGTAATCATATAACTGGCCTGCGAGTCAAAGAATAAACTATAACATTTTACTACATTTTACTGGTCTTGCTTGATCTGTATGAAGCATCTGGATTCCTAAGGCCATGTGGAACCAGTTTGTTGCGTATTCCAAGAACACAATCAGAGTGATACGGGATTCAGTTATTATCCTCCTCACTTCTGGAACAGATTACCTCAAGATCTGAAGTGTGCTCAAAACTGTGAGATCTGATAAATCAGGGCAAAAACACTATTGTTTACTACAGAATGTTCATAACTACCCCTACTGTTCAAATATAAAATTATATGACTTTTGCTTTATATCCATTTATTAATTTCATGTTTATGATTGTTTTAACTGTTTAGTGCTGCATTTTGTGTTGTACTTTTATGTAACCTCTTATATGTGTTGCCATCATCTCATGCTTATCCATATACGGCATGTAATACCCCAAAAGTGTAAAAAAGATTTACCATCAGAAAGTCCTGCATCACATGCTGTGATTCGTCAGTTGATATTGGAGTGGAGTATCTTCTACATGGCATAATTTAGCCTTGCTTGAGAGACAATCATCTTGACATTGAGAAGTACAAACAGGATGCTTAATCTCTGTTTTCAAGTCCCTGTGATGATTTATGGAACTTTGCATGTGTCATTTCCCATTGCTCATTTGAATGCCATTTTAAGGATGGGAAAGTTTAAGATTTATTAATGCCTGAAGTCAAAAGTAGAATCTGATGCTACAGTACTTAACATGCAATGATTTGGGACTTTCAGTCCAGCATCTTTCACTGAAGTGAGTGTGCAGTATTGGGGGAAATAAATGGCTTCAATGAAGAACGGCTCCAGGTTACAACAATAATGGCCATTGACATTGGCGACCAGGCGGTTGTTTAAAATTCATCGACCAAAACGTGATTAGTTGATGCTGACAGAGCAATGCTATCAAGGTTTAATTGTCAATTTATTCCCCATCTCCCATTAAAACATTGCAATAATGTGAGATTTATTATTTTTGGCAGTTTTGACTTTCAGGCTTTGGCCCTATTGATTTATTATATTTGCTTTACATTGTTGAGTTTGGTAAAAGACAAGACCACCCATCCTCTGAAGTAAAAAACAAAAAAACAGACAAATTTGATCACTGTCACTGTCTTTCATTTCATTCATACTGCTGTTTTTATGTTCCATGAGGATGGACACAACACACCTCTGTGAATACAGAAAAAAAGTAGAATTGTGATACTTCAGATGAGAGATAGACAAGGAAGACGAAAGAAAGATAATTGGCTGAAGTTGGTTTGTACAGAAAAATTTCCTTAGTGTCAGAGCAGGCTTGATTCCTTTCCACTTCTTCTCCCAGAGAAAATTAAATATTGATCAATCTCCCAGGCCCACTAACAACAAAGACGATAAAGAGGAGTATTAAAAGAAATAAATAAATATACACTTGTATCACCTGTCAACGCTACAGATGTGCAGAGGGAAAAAGGGTGGTTGTGTTTATGGGGTGATATCCAGGCTCAGGAAATGCAGACCCATCCATCAGCCACACCCTGAGCGTGGGGACATATTGTTTGGCTCTTATACACAAGGTTAAAATCTGCTTTAACGCATCTTGCCTGAAAGAAAAAAAAAATCCCTCATGCCTGATTGGCCTATTGGTAAAGCTTCTGTGCTTGCAACACTTTTAAATTTGTAACAGGGCACACATTTCTGGAATCCTGCTGGTATATTTACCTGCACATCAGAGAAGTATATTTCTTAATTATAACAGCTATAGGCAAACAAAAAAACAAATACATTTTTCAAAACATACAAAACAAGGGGATACTGACAGACAATTTTTAAAAATAATATTATAATCATAATTCACGCACCGATTTAAAAGGCGCTGTCAGAGTTAGGGTGCAATTTCTGTATTTAAACCATACAGAAGGCAGTCCAGCTTATTGGGCGCAACAGACACTGACACGCAAGCAACTTTAGTCCAGGAATCCACAATACATTTGCAAATCATCAAGTAACTCACCCGATACTGCCTGGCAGTGGTTGATTAACTTTTTTTTGCCATCACACCTCTATCCCTCCAAAGCTGGTCGTAAAGTTGCTTTGAGTTGGGCATGCATGGACTCACAGATAACCAGGTGACATGTGGAAAAAGCCATCTTCTATGGTCAGCCATGACTGTAGAGACACTTCTCCTGACTGCTCTATTGTGTGATTTTCCAACTTCAACCCCTTGAGTACAATAGACTCATCTACGTATGTTGAATTGTCTTGCTGCAGCTCTATTTCCACATTCCACTACATAGCTGATACCTTCCAGTTTGAACGGTGTCTTGTATTGTTCTTATTTGTATTTTTAAATAATCGAAGCAAAGCCTGTGGCTCTAGTACCAATATTTACAAACACAGTCTGGCATTGAAGAGAGTTATGAGTTGCTGTTCTTTAAAAACTTATGACAGCATATCTTCCACTGTAGTTGACCTTTATTGAACGACTATAATAATTGATAATTACTACCATCAAATTTTCAGATAACCCGACCGCTGTATGGCGAGGGAATTGGATTCTGGTGTGTGAAAGAAGGTTTGTGGAGCAGGGTGTTAGCAGTGGGCCACCGCTCATAAATGCCACCACTATAGAATTTCCACATAAAGAAAAGCGGTGCAACAG
The DNA here is from genome assembly GCF_051989625.1 of Stigmatopora argus. Classification (NCBI taxonomy): domain Eukaryota; kingdom Metazoa; phylum Chordata; class Actinopteri; order Syngnathiformes; family Syngnathidae; genus Stigmatopora; species Stigmatopora argus. The sequence continues at coordinate 7,222,503 of NC_135390.1, forward strand.
CCTTTTTTATTCCTCCCACCTCCCCCGTTACTCTCACACATGCACCTCTCCTGACCCCTTGTCATTGTCCTTGTGATGCAGAGAGATGTTATCATTCCATTTAAGAAAGGAGCAAACAAGATTATACTGTAAGTTATCTTCGATTATGGCCACAAATCTGAAAGTGGAGTGGGTAAACAGGGAGAAGAGGGTGGGAGAGTAAAAGATGATAAAGCAAACAGAGTTGCTTTTCCTTTCCTCTCAGTCCATCTTCTTTTATCCACCACACAGACAGATTTATGGGATAAAGAAGAAAAGGATTTTGTGAGCAGTGTATCTCCCAAGCGAGTTTCAAGAATCAGACCAGCTGGGATAAGGTGAGAAAAATATGACAATGACATAAAGCGCTGAACAAATTTATTAGACCAGCCTCCAATGTAAGATTGACAACTGTCCAAACTCTTAAAGAGTTCTAATATTTCTATAATGATGAATACGCCAGTATAAGTAACCTTTTTGATTGAATAGCGGGGAAGCCCAGACTTCCTTCTCCCAGCCGCTTCATCTTGCTGCTGCAGAGGAATCCTGAAGCCAACTGGCAGACAGTCACTCCAGCATGCACTGGGTTGATTCTGGATCCTCCTCATAATGGGACTTTACAGAAGACATCCTAATTAGATGGTCAAGGTACTTCATGTGGCTATTCTCAATTTCGAAGTGTAGTGGATACCCTGTGGAGGAAACAGGCCTTAAGCAATTAAATATGCCAAAACATGCTCTGCGTCTCTCACTATGGCGAACTTAATATTGGAGGACTGTCCTACCCCTCTCAAGAGTAGGCGTACCAGGCACCCAATTGTTTCTTCACCAAACCCATTTGGCACCTTCCACAGGTTCCCCATGCAAACTATTTAAAAAAATATTCATCATTGCAAAAAAAAACAAAAAAAAACCACTTGTCTTATCTAAATTGTCAAGTTTGCGTTATTCACTTCCATTTCTAAAGTGAGTCTGTAGTGAGTCGTGAAGAGGTATCCCAGTGATCTAGCTAAATTTGGATAAATCGTCAGGCCCACTGTAATCAAAAAGCATTTGCATTCAAAATGTCTTCAAGATGCTGGTTTGCCATTGAAAAAAAGGTCGTTGGTAGTGCTCAAATCAATGTGTGGAACACTGTATGGCTTCAAACCCCATGTATTCTTGTGTCGTGTGAGTATGTGTTCACTGTGACATAATTATTCAAGCAAAGAAAACATTTAAATGAATATGGGTGTACTTTATCTTAAAAATACTGTTTCAGTGCCCATCCTCTGAGTGCAGTTCACCAAAAACACCACAAACAAAAATAAACCTATATTAATGTACAGACAAGCCATAGTGCGTCTCTCATCTTCCATGCATCGACAACCATCAATTTAGCTCTGCGGTGGCCAGTCCCTCTCAATCCCAGCTGCGGTTGACACTATTTAGCTGATCTAGTGAAGCAGATCATTTTTTATTATTAACCTCAGAACTATCCCCCATCAACACAAATATGGAAAGAAAATTGCCTGAAAGGGTAAAGATGCTAAATGACAGTCCCTCAAGATTTCAGGCCAAATGCTGCTGGGTGTCCTGCGATTGGTTGGCCACTAATTCAGGGTGTCCCCTTCCTGGTGCCCAATTTCAGTTGAGATCCAGCACCCCCGCCACTCTTGTGAGCAAAAGCAGTTTGGAAAATGAATGAATAAAAGCTGCTGTGCCCTCCATCCATCCATCCGTCCGTCCATCCATCCATCCATCATTTTATCAATCACCCTTCACTTACATCTTTCTTCTCAGGGGAATCACAGTTTCCTTTTCACCCCACCCCTCAATACTGTATGTTCTAAGCTTTCCCCCAACACTCCCCTAAATCCAACTTTTCTACACTGTCTTGCAATCGTTGCACCTGTCTCTTGATATTATCTTTGTCTTCCTCTTAGTGGTTTCTTGCCACCCTATTTCTTCTCTTGTACGCCTCTCTCCGCCCATGTGTGACACCCGGCCCATTAAATTGCAGCCTTCTCTAATAAAAGGTTCAACTTTCTTTACCCACTCATGTGCATAAAGAATCTGTCAGTTTCCTGCTGTTCCAAATTCTTTCCTCAGAATATTGAATGCACACACAAACACAGGCACACACACTGCATAGACACTGACGACAACTGCCTTGTGCTGCACTGTTTCAAACCTGTCCCTATGATATCTTCATTATGCACAAACCGGTGCCATTATGCTTGCCCATCCAATAAATTAAACCCATTTACTCTTCTGAATTATGTTATGCTTATTGATGCCTGTATAATGTATTTTGCACAAATTCCATTAAAGATTATGCTCTCTGTCACAGAGCAGCACTTCCAGGAGAAAGGACTCTAATTGGGTTATAATGGATCAGAGAGATGCATTACAGTGGGGACATGTAGTGCGCACCCACGCACACAATTGTCATCTTAATAATGCAGAGTCAAGCAAACAGATCAATGATCACAGTGATGATGCCGTCAAACTGCACTAAGTGGCAGGAAGCTCTCAGACCAGCTATCAAAAGGAAGTCATCTCTGGGGTGTTATAGTGTACACTGAGCCTCTGGGGATTTGAATATATTGCAGCAGTTGTGCAGCTGTTACAGCTAAAGTGCAGGACTGTTCTGTAAAACAAATAGCTTGGGCCTGCTCATTTTAGAAGAACGAAAATTAAAATATATATATATATATAAGATGAAGGAAGATGCTAACGTCATGGGTGTCTTTTTGTTTGTATCGTAGTCTAAACAGAGTAAAAAGTGAGCTGGTCTAAATTAGAAATGGACAAAAGTGCCACTATATGAAAATGTATCCAAGGGTTAAAGTATAAACCTATTGAATTACGAGGTAGCTAGTGGTGAACACTCATAATGAATTAATTTATGGTAGAAATCATTTGTGACAAAACACATTTGCACGTTATATTGGGTGTTGCATCGCCTTAATTGTAAAAATCAATAAAACTGCCACGGCAATCATAATGCAAACAACTTTGCCTGGTTCTATAAATGAGCAAAAAGATAAATAAACATTTTCCTTTTTTTGTCCAAAATATTTTATGAAGTCCACCAAGGACAGGAAAGCTTTCACAATGACACAAAAAACTGTTTTTTGGGGTACTTGCAGCACTGCAAACAGATACATGTGCTAGTGCACCACATGATTTACATTGCAGAAGAACTAAAATTATAAGCGAAACATTAAATGTGAAAATTGCAATCAATGGTATGCTTGCGCTCAAAAAAATGTCTGTCCCTCAAAGAACGGTATAGGCCTTGGGAACTTGCTGAAAACCAGCCATATCACTTTCCTAATTGTGGACATAAATCACAAATCATTTTGTGTATTTTTTAGAGAGACATAACTTTTCTTCAGTCCCTGCATTGCATTAATATAAATGCAATCTATTTTTGTTAGAATAAATTGGATTTTTTTGTGGTGAAAAATAATAAACAATGATCCAGTGATGATTTTGCTTTACCTGGTATCCACACACAAGCATCTCTCCTTAGATAAGTCTCTAAGCCATAATCTTCCGCAGTATTTCATGGTTCGGCTTTCTTTGTCATGACAGTGAGACGGAGCTCAATCACGGTGAAAAAAGGTGCAAAATAATGGATTATTTTGTCTGTATTGTTTCTTTCTGGGCAGGAGAAGAAAATACATAATTGGAGAATAACGTTTTGCTGTCTTAGCTTTCCTTCTATATTCTAAGACAAATGTAAAGTACTTTTGAGGGGGGGGGGGGGGGGGGGAAGTGCTTTGTACAAAAACGATTTTTGACCTCATCTTTCCTCCTTGTGTTTGTAAAGTGACAAGCTTATTAAGAATAAGTTACTCCTATACCTCCCAATGAGCAATTTCCAAGGCTTGTGGTGGAGTTTATCAAAGACCTACAATAAAGGCCACGGTCCACTGTGGTTTTGTCTTCATTTACCTGCTTGTACATGGGCTGTATTCTAGATTAATTTGCCGCTTTGATGAATTAAAAAGAGCCAGAAGACTTCCATTGGAATTCTCCCCCAGGGGATAGCTTTAAAGGCAGCTTTTTCTTCATTCAAGCACTTAGGTGTATTGCAGATTCCCAGGTTGTCCTTTATTAACTAAATATACCTCCAAAAGGCTTGAATAAATGTTTTACGTCTTTGACAGACAATGAAAGAAAAACATGCTTAGCACCCCAACCACATTTTTTTTTGATAACTGGTGAGAAGGTTATAATAGTAAGACTTGTTTTCAGAATTCTTCCAAATATTTCTTTTTATTTTATTTTAATTCTAATCACATGTTAGTGCACACACTTATCACACTTATGTCCATATAGTGCCCCTACAAATCGGCAATTATTGTGTTTTAAAATTAATAAACACTAGAATGACTAAACAAGCGGCAATTAATCCAAACAAATTCAACAAAACAAAAGCAGTGAGGAACTGAATGTGAAAATATTTTTAACTGCACACCAAACAGAACCTTTGCATGCTTTGGACACAAATTCCAGTTGTATTATTTGTCTTATGATGTTTATAAAACAGACACAATTACCAGACAATCAATTCATCTCTAAATAAATGGAATCGAAAACAAAGAAAATAAAACAATGTTTTGGAATATTTCAAATTTAACTTAACACTTATTAAGATACAATGAGTAAGTTGAATAATCCATATAATGTACCATAAAGGTGTTGTCTAAGTGTTCCTTCAGCATTAACATGGTAATGTAAAATTTGCTTCAAAAAAAGCTTCATCTGACATGACTCGGTGATTATCAGTCTGTAGTTTTGTGTGTATGGGTTATCTCTTGAAGGCTTATAATTTATTATAATGAACACTATTCTTTCCTTCCTGCTGTGGTTGCATGTTGTGTTCAGCTGTGGATTTTGTGAGTGGGTGCAGGCAGTAAACATGATGATGATGGTAGTGGAGCAACAGTGAGGTACCGTCACAATATAATCTGTTTCAATACTATAAATGTACAATCATGCTCTCTGTAGCATTAAAATACTATGCTACTCGATTTGTAACAAATAAGCGACCTGGCTTAATAAATGAGTTCGAAATTGTACATAGTAGATTGCCATTAACCCTTGTATTGTGTTTGGGTCAAAACTGACCCCTTTTTAAATTTAGGTATGCAAGTATCAATGGAACGTTTTACAAACCCAAACAGGAAAATGGGTCAATCTTGATCCAAAATCAATAGTATTTTCAGGCTGAATTAATTGCAGATAAATTGGATCCATGAGCAAAATGTGGGCAGATTTCTAACAAATACAACATTTGCTTAGGTTAAAATTGGAATTTATATTTTTACATTCAGTTGCATTATTTTGAAATAGACCATATTATCACAAATACACAGTCACAGAAAACTCCACTTTCTTACGATTTTTACAAATTTGTGAATATGCACAGATTAGTTGATTTTACCCACAGATTACTAAACTGTACCCACAATGTAGTACTCTTTACACATAGTTTAGCAATCACCCAAAAACGGTAATCAATAATTTGATTTGGTGGAAACTCCAAACGGCAGTTGTATGAAAATGGATGATTAATCATTTTTATTAGAATGAAGCAATTCACAAGTGTTCACAAAAAAAAATACTACCACCTTGATATGAACTGCTTCATGAACTACAATAAGCTACTTTGGGTACAACACTGACAAAAACACGGATGTAATGTTCATGTATTACACATAATTTCTCATTAGCTGTGCTTAATAGTAGATATAAGTCACTATGGTAACTTTCTTCCTCAATAAAAACACATCAAATGTATCTAAACCCATTTCTTATTACCACTACATCCCTCAAACCTAATTATACCATATTGCCTTTCTTGTACAACAATTGTGAAGGTTGCTGGGGGTGTTGAGAGGCAGAGGTTAAATGTAGTTATTAAGACTCTATTTGTTCAGCATACCAAGAGTGAGATGTAATGTGATGAATACACCTTGTCAAAATGCCTATTGATGACGTGCAATACCCCAATTTGCAGTCATAAGGCAGCTGCCTTCCAATTATGTTGGCGGTAGAGAATTCTTTAAGCCCAGCAACTCAAATCCTTCTCTCTTCTCTGAGTGGTTAAACCATTGCCCTTGGCAGACAGGTTCTGAAAGGACTGCTCTCTGCATGCTAGTTTTAATGTTTTTATTGATTTGCTTAGCATATGTCGCGATTCAAGTCACAATTTCCAACGCCATTGCCCTTTGTACTCAGAGGCTGACCTGCTCCACATGAAAATTACGTTATTGAAATATGCTAAATGTGTCAACCCACCTCTCTGCGATAGAATAACTCATCTAGTGATGGATCTTTCTGATGCTCACAGATTGGTAATGTTATATCACCTAACTGGCTAATGACTTCCATTACTACGATTCCATTGCACATCCCAACAGATCAATCATATGAACTAGATAACACACCAAAGTGTTCAATAAAATCCCATAAGGGAATAATAAGGTACATTTTCCAATTTTCCTTTTAGATACAATAAAGTTTGCCGTCTGAGAAACAAATATACTAAAAAAGAGTGAGGTGAGAAATTAATGAGTAGAGAGAATGAATGTCACCACCTTGAACAAAGAAAATGTAACCACATAGTCTCCAATTTCCTTGTCCCACTTAATAGGAGAGCTCACAATCATCATTCAGTTGACTACAGGGGTTCCAATTACCCCTATCTGATGATTGTATCAACTGGCAAAAGAGCACACTTTTTTCTTTCTTTCGAAACCCTATTATAAGTAAGAACAATGATTCTAACTTTTCTCAAGACCAGCAAAAGCCATCTGTGAGTGTAAGGTTGTGTGTGCATGTCTGCTTTTGGCATGATAACATGATGAATATGTGTCTCCATTGGCCTCAGACTGCCCTAAGAGAAGGGTACTTTCGAAAAGAATACATATGAGGGATGGACATAGCTTATTCCCAGGGAATATCAGTAGCTCAAACGTAAAATCATTTGTCAATGCTGTGAAACCACTCCAAAAGTACAGCATTATTATGGTAATGCTTTAATTAATTGCACCGCACAAGGAGAAATACCCAGTATGTAAGACCTGTCCAGCACCCCCTGAAACCCTTGTGAGGATGATAAGGTTTATTCCCCTCTGGATTTGCCAAAGTGTAACAATTCGCATGATAGTTTTGGCACGCAAATTTTTACGCCGGATGCCCTTCTTGATGCAACTCACTGTGGGAATTAACACCATACCTCCACAATGGTAACATGGTGCTATGTCCACTTACCCCCTGGTTTATGAATGATGTTTTCTATACGTGGCTCCTGTGATTGCCACATTTAAATTATGGTCATTTGCTTAGGTTATTACTAGCTATGTAACCAAGCCAGTGTCATGCAATTATCATCCCCATTTGGCTGTGATGGTAATGTCTCTCTATAGGCTATCACATGTGTATGCTGACATCTGTTCATGGCCCATATAGCATCCCCTCCCTGTTGCAATCATTTTCAATTGAATCTTTATGAATCATTTCATAGCTAATGGTTTGTGAGTGGCATGTTGACTAGAGGACATTTGGGAAAAGACAAGCAGACTGACAGAGGGTTCAGAGAGAAGATGCATGCACAATGAAACTGAGGGGGTCAAAGACAGAACCAGATGATACTAAAATTTGAGCATTAAAGACTACAATCAGACAGCTCTCATCCATGATTATATTCCGAAGTGCTAATTATATTGTGTCAAAAAACTACAGCGTGGGGCTGACACTTAGCAGTAAAGCAAATAATTTCCAGTAGAAGGAGTAGAATAACGTTATTATGAGGGGTGGAAGATGTGTTGAGGAGGATATCAGTTCGAAGAAGGAGCTAATAAGGTTTAATGGTGCATGTAAGGAAGCCGCAGTATGCATGGGAAACACAGCTGGTTTAATTTTGTAAACTATTTGATATAACCATTTATCCTGCTCACAATTATCAGCTACTCACAAGCCACTAGGGACAGATTACAAACTCCTCTCAGGAACATGTTCCCTCAACAATTTGATCCTGGTTTGCACAGAGCACAAAAGTCTTAACACCTGATATATATATATATATATATATATATATATATATATATATATATATATATATATATATATATATATATATATATAGAGAGAGAGAGAGAGAGAGAGAGAGAGAGAGAGAGAGAGATATACATATGAGATGGGCTCCAGCATCCCCTGCGCCCCGTGTGAGGATGATGCGGTTCAGAAAATGAATGACTGAATATATATATATATATATATGAAATGGGCTCCAGCATCCCCTGCGAACCTTGTGAGGATGATGTGGTTCAGAAAATGAATGACTGAATATATATATATGTATGTATATATATATATATATATATATATATATATATATATATATATATATATACGTATATATATATATATATATATATATATATATATATATATATATATATATATATATATATATATATATATATATATATATATATATATATATATATATATATATATAAGGGTCAGGATGGGATTTTTGGATGAAATCTACCTACACAATATTGATGACATATAAGATGACATCCTTGATTAGCATTCTGTGGAAACTTCCTTGTGCAGCAATGTGAGAGGTATGCAGTGCCTGGAACCAATGAGCTGGTCCGAAACATCAATCCTGAAATTAAATGAAAAGTGTGGATTAGACATTCTGTGGTTATGCCCTTTGAAAAATGTGCCTTCCTTTTAAAGCAGTATTTTCTTTTATCCCTAATTTAATTAATCAAAATGAACAGTCTTCTAGAAAAGTACTAAAAATCAGCAGATTACTTTCCAATGCATGGAAAGTTGCAAGCTGCTTTTACCTGTAATGGACAGGCCATGAGAGGAACAAGGAGCTGATTGTTGAAAACCAAAAGGAGACCATTCAGGTAGCCTAGAAGCTCATTGTTGGCTATATCAGAAAATGTGGTGGGGTAACCGATGTGTACTGATATCAATTTCGAGAAGAAGAAAAAAGTATACCTCAGCTATCTGGATGACCACACGAGGGCTGCATTACAGGAAATGTGAGGAGAAAATTAAAAATTCCTTTGACATGTTCTTAAAGAAGGTCAGTTCATTCATCAACCATCCATGCAAAATATTACATATGATATGGCATTAGGGAAAAAGACAGTATTTTCCTATTTGTTCAAACTGTAAATAATTACAGAATTAATTGATGCATGACTTTTCAGGATTTTCTTGGCAACTCAAGCCACATAATACATTAAATTAAAACTCTTATTAATCTGTTCAAAGTGTTACTTTCCCATAAGTGTCAAATAATTTTCTCTGTCACCAGTAGATTTAAAGAGTAAAGTGGTGAAGAATAAACCACCAGAAGGGACAACACTATATTCTGTGGCTTCTAAGATTTAGACTGTACTGCAGTGAGGATAAGGCCATCATTAAATCATTCTAATAACCGTCCTTCACTCTGGAAGGTTTTTTCTTTTTCTCCTTAATACCCACCACAGTGCGTGCGAGCGTGTGTGTCTGAAAAGGGATGTTGCAGCCAGTTGCATTTGTTGTTCTTAAATTTAAAGTATTATGCTCTTGTAGCTTCCTGGTCCTTTTATAAATATTTAAAATCAAGTATTTATCATAGAAATACTGTATATCAGTGAGGATTTCCTGTGCAAGCAAAGGTCAGCAAATTAGTCGTCCAAGTGGGGAAAACTTCAGTACTTGGACTTAATATTTGTGACACTGATGACAAACACAAGATGTGAGTGACTCACAGTTCTTACACAAGGTCATCTTTTCCTTATATTTGTTAGAGATGTTTTCATTAAAAAACACGTAGTACCGCATTTATAGAGGTACTGTACAATGTATATGTCAGTTTGATATTCTGTCTTCATTCACCATTTCCTGCTCTAAGGCAGCTTATGGCAGTGCAATGATGCAGGCTAGCGACTGGTAATGCCAAGTGTTTATTGCACCATGCAATGTGCAGGTGACAGTCATTATCAGCAGATGACAGTGGCAGTCGCCAATGTATACCAGATGGTGGTACAAGGGTCATAAGGTTTGAGGACCATTACAAATATCATGATCAAAAACAATCAAAGATGACATTTAAAACTATGTATATTTGGTGGCGTTGGAAAGGGGAGAAAAAAAAACCTTCTGTAAACAAAGTTGAGCTAAATCACACGTGCTACTGTGATGTAGAACATTTAACTAAGCTTGTTGACGATCATCCCCCTGCATGCTAAATTAGTTTCCAAAGCATGCAAACAGTGAATCTAAGATTATGGAGTAAACACGTTTGTATACAAGCTTGAGCTCAACTGTAAATACTGCAGTGAACATTTCGGCCTCTCAGGCAGATACTGAATGCGATCGACACTAAGACTGTAACTCTTTATTGGTTGCATGTAGAAAGTCATTCTGTAGTGAACAGAATGTGACTGCTGTGCTATAGTCTGGGTTGGATGTGGCATTTGTGTTAATTTTGTACCAAATAGTGCAATTCTTGCAACTACCCGACTTTTAATGTAACGTAGTTCGGTGTACTCCTGCTGTTGTTGTTTATGTTGTCTTGTTTTTTCTGAAATATTGTGTTGTCTGGTGGGGCGAGTGGTTAGCGCAGGGATGGGCAAACTGGTCGTCAAGGGCCACTGTGGGTGCAAGTTTTTGTTCCAACTGATCCAGCACAGACATTGTAACCACTGGGGTTTCTGCTGAAACAAGAAGCACCTGAGTGCAACCCACTAATTGGACTTCTAAGATACCAGATTTGTGGAAAGGTTTCCTCTTTATAGGTTGGAATGAAAACCTGCACCCACTGCATCCCTATGTGGAATATTTAGCCCACCCCTGGGTCGGCCTCACAGTTCTGGGTCCAGCAGCCACCGCGAACCTTGTGAGGATAAGTGGCTCGTAAAAATAATGATTGAATATTCTGTTGTTTATTCAGGGAATGCCGTAGGGCGCAAAAAATGCTAGGGGTGGCAGAAGGAAATTAAAAAAAAGAATTATAATGATGATACAAAAACACAGAACTAGAGAAAACTGTAAACCTAAGAAAAAAAGGGCTAATGTGACCCATTTCATTACATGGGATTAGATGTCACATTAAATGCCACTCGTGTGTTGCCATTAGTTCATTTCCCTCTTGGTTAATTAATGTAAGCTTGTGACCTTTCCAATAGATAGGTGTAACTTCATCTTAAAAGTCAAGGTTACAAAACTATGTATCAAAACAGATTGATTACTGATCTGGAGACTTTGGCTAATTCCCTGACTCCAGTTTTCAAGGCAATTATCAAAGTAAAGTTTTAATCCTATCTAAGTTCCTAAGATAAAAAGTAGATGCTTTTTCATTCACGTGAAATTTCATGCCAGCAGAACGAACAGCGCATGTGTTTTGTAATTCGCTGCACAGGTGGTCTGCACTATGCTGGGCATACCATTACAGTGAAATCAATCTTTTTAATGGATAATGAATATTATCATTTTTATTCTATTTTTAAAATTATCCCTCTGGCTGCGAGTGGAGTCTTGGGCTGGTGGGGGTCACGCATGGACCCATATGACCAGGTGGAAGTTGGTCTCCAATTATCCATTTCAGAGCACATATCTTCCACTCCATAACGCAGGGGTGGGCAAACTATTCCACAGAGGCCTGCCGTGGGTGCAGGTTTTCACCAATCTGGTGTCCTACAAGTGCAATCAGTGGATTGCAGTCCGGTGCTTCTTGTTGTCTGCAGAAATTTCATTGGTTAAAGTGTCTGTGCTGGATCGGTTGGAACAAAAACATGCACCCACAGCGGCCCTTGAGGACCGGTTTCCCCACCCCTCTTATAATGTGTGCTTGTACTTTCTCATGCCGAAAGCAGGCAACATGAACGAGTCTTGTGGTTTTTAAATGACATGATAGGAAGGATCCTCATTAGTGCAAAAGAGTTGGCGGCACCATACGAGGTACATTCTGCCATTTTATTTTTCAGGACTCCTTGCTTTCCCGTTTCAAATCATTTACCAAAACCCTCTTTCAAAATTCCCCTTTTCTTGGCAATGTCTCACAGCATATGGAAATAGGAACTGCTTCAATCATAGGTTGTAAACATTTTTTATATGACTAATAGGACACTTTGATTGCCATCAAATGCACCCTACAAATAGTATTGTTATTTATTATTAGATGTCTGGGAATTGAAAACCAGAACTGGTTCACACGGATTTGCTGCTGTCATTTTCCTTTTCCAAGCATGAATAATCGACACATCCTGCCATCCGTTAAACAGATTATTTGAGCATATATCGATTAGATGTGTATTGAGTGAAAAATGGTGATGACATGCATAACCGTGAAGCCGGATTTATACTTGCGTGGTCATCAATGTGTAACCTTCAATGCAAGAGTGTCCTTTGCATTTTTCATCAAATTCGGGTAGGCATTTTTACTTAAAATTCAACTTATTATCCCCATGCTTGACCCGGAGGACAGCCATGACATAAAATAATGTAACACTGGATCCGCACTCCTTCCACCTATTCTCCTATTTAAAGAAAGATAGATGTCCCCAGTCTTGAGCCTCAACTTTTGTTGGGACTCATACACTTCTCAAAGCCACTGGCATGGAAATGGCACACTAGGAATTCTCTGACATGTTTGCATTTTTGATCATTATTCAGCCATCTATTTTCCTTTCCGCTTATCCTCATGAAGGTCACGGGAGGTGCTGGAGACTGTTATAGCCGACTACGCACAGTTGGTGGATGACAGCCTGATTTGGTTGCCAGCCAATCGCAAGGCACAAGAAGATGAGAAACCATTGTGCGCACTCGTGTGTGTGTGTGTGTGTGTGTGTGTGTGTGTGTGTGTGTGTGTGTGTGTGTATGGACGATTTGGGGTAGTCAATCAGCCTACCATGCATATTTTGGGGATGTGTGAGGCAGATGGAGCACCGGAAGAAAACCCACCCAGAGAATAAATAATATAAATTCGACACAGGAAAGTTGGAACCCACCAAGAATTTCAATCTTGATCTCAGAAATGGTAGGGAGATGTGCTAACTAATCAGTTGATGGTGTTAATTTTTATTGATCAAAGCTGTTTTATTCATGCATATATTTGTTTTTCGATGGAGAAGCTGAGCTGAGCAAAAATAAGTCATCACGCTTGTGACTAAATTGATCAATCACAATAAACGTGGCTACATGGCATTTGATGTGCAGCAAGAAAGTGTCACGTGCATAAACTTTCCCGGAGCCTAGGTAGAGGTTCAGTGCAACCCAATGCGTAGGTCATGTGATGCGATGTGACAGTTGTGCTCCTTTCAAAGCTAGTTATTTAATTCCATTTATTTTGACTTGCTTCTACAGACAGCCAGATTCTCATTAATATGTGGCTAATTGGATCGTATCTCAATAATTGATATTTTGCTTTTCTGCACACGACTTTGAACCATGGGGACATGCCTGTGAACAGTTTCATTCTTTCAGGTAATTTCATTCAATGGGCATTCAATCGATTGAAATGGGATTATTCTTTAGAAGATGATTCACCTCCCCATTGATAAAGCTCCTTTTTATTGTGGATTCCAGCACCGGACAAACCCATGGCAGATGGTTGCCTTCACATTTGTGCTCCAAGATGGAATGAGTTTCCTTCATTACAACAACAATCCATTTGTCGTGAAAGTTATCAGAAGTTCCTTCATTCATGCTTTTTCCAAACTGTTTATCCTCACAAGGGTTGTGGGGGTTGCTAGAGCCTATCCCAGCTAAGGGCACCAGGCAAGAGACATCCTGAATTGGTGGCCAGCCAATTGAAGGGCACAAATAGACAAACAGCAGACATGCTCACATTCATACCAATAGGCATTTTAGTGTTCAACAAGCCTACCATACATGTTTTTTGGGATGTGGGAGGTGTAGGCGGAGAAAGCCCACGCAATTCCAGGGGGAGAACATGTAAACTCCACACAGTGAGGACAGAACCGGGATTGAACCTTTGACCCCAGAACTGCGAAGCTAACATGTCATCCCACTGGGCCGCCCTTGCCTGAAGTTTTTAAAAGGTAGTTGAGTTACCGAACACATTGTTGAAGAATCTGTCCCCTTGAATGGGCTCCGCATTACCCTGACATCACACTTGGCGAGTTATTTTTTTTAAGTGGGGCTGTATCAAAAGCATGCCATTTAGCCCAGCAGTTTGAGGAAAGAGGGAGAAAATGGGTACAGTGCCCTGGAGTCATATAGCTAGAACTTAAGTCTTTGAAACATGAGAACAAATGTAGTGAGTAAGGCCACTTTGTTGATGTTAAAATATAAATAAACTTGGTTTTCATTCGGACATTTTTTATGCTATAGCATTACAATACAAGGCAACAACTAATCGTACCCATTAATAAGTGTTCATATAGAAAAACTGACTGATTTGCCAGGTTGTCAGATTTTGTTCTAAATGTTGACATTTGGCTGCAATGTACAAATTTAAAAAATAGTCCCACATCAGAGGACTATTGTTAAAAATATTGTCGTCATTTATGTTTGAGAAAAATGTTAAGCTGATTTTTTATAATATATATTAAACTGCAAAAGCTTAGAAGAGACAAGCACTCAAATAACCTTAAAACCCTTGTTGTGGTTCTATCCTTGAAATTCCAAGTGTTTACGAATTAAACCTGAAAATAGAATGATGAAACATGAATAAATATTGTCAAAATGGCTTGTGATTCACTGACTGGCTGTTAACATGTGCTTACAAACTGCACTGCACTTTTGTCTGGAGCCTTTTGTCATATCTCGTTGTTGATGTTTGAATTCATCACAGCTCCACAATGTTTTCATAATCTGGGTTTATTGTAAGCATCACTGGCCAATGTTGAAAAATGAAGTAAAAAATGCAGTCACAGTCTCTTCTGCTTTGCAGACTAGAACAAAGTGGACCACACACAGAGAATCATGAGAGCTTTGCATAAAAAGGGTATCCTAAAATTGCATTTCTTTAAGAGAAAAGGTTTCTTTGAAATATAAATAAAGTCCATGAGCAAAGTGACTTAACTCCACCCTCTTGCAAAAAAACCTGGGCAACTACATTTTTGATTTGTAGTTAGGACATCTTTCGCACATTCTCTGGTTCTGGAATCCAATCTGGGTTCTTCCACGCTTTCTGTGTGATTTTGTGCGTTTTCTCCAGGTGTGCTAGATTACTTCCACATTTAAAAAAATGTTTTTCAGGTTAATTGAGGATTGTTAATTGGAAATGAGTGGGAATTGTGTGCTGTTTCGATTAACTGGTGACCAGCTCAAATACATCCTTTAAATGAAACTAATTGAACCAAGTTGAATGTTATGCTTCAAGTGTATTTTCCTCCAACAAGGGGTGTACCTGGATTATTTTTTGGAAACCTCTCAATGAATAGGGCAAAAAATAAGGATGATGACTCCTATTTGATTAAGATGTTTTCGAAATTATAGATTTTTACTAGCGCCTACTGTAATTTGCCTAGCATAACACAGTCTTTTATAGCCCATCCTCTCACGCACCACAGAAAAATCCCCCTTACAAATGTTTTATTTTTCTCTGCATCCATAAATTGAAAACTGCCCAGATGTTCATGTTGAAAACATTGGCACAGTGTGATTATTCTCTGCAATTTATTTAATTTATATGTAAAAGTCACTTTTTGAACTTTTATTCATGTTTTGTGGTTGTTTCTGGTTAAAAATACATCCATAGATGTTTTCTGAACAATTCCCAAAAAAAAGGGGAGGACGAGAAATTGATTTTCATAATAGTTCCATACATACCAGCCTATCGGCTTCCCATGTGAAGTTTACTTGTTCTTCGAGTGCCGGTGTGGGTTTCTTCCAGGTATTTTAACTAGCTTTCCTCCTTCTTCAGAACATGCATGCAAGGTTGATTAAACACTTAATGGTCACATTATGAATGTGACACGTTGCTTGTCACTATGTGCCTTCCGATTGCTTAGACGCCCATGTTCTGGCTCAAGCCAATCGACAGCTGGTATAGGCTCCAGCACCTCCACAACTCTAGTGAAGATAAGCAGTACAGACAGACAATGAACAGTATAATTACAATTTTTTTTAAATTGTTTTCTAAAGATTGTAGTCATGTTCTTGCCTGTAAAAGCCACCACACAAATTATTTACTTGCAGTTTCAAGATTGTTGGAGTGTGAATGAGTTACTGATACTTTCACCAATTTCAACCCTGAACATCTTGTCCTTTTCTCTAATTTACCAGTTGTGTTGTTGAATATGCACGTTGAGTAAATAACTTCCATACTTTGAGTTTGGCTCACATTTTTCACGACTTAATAATAATGTGTGAGTACGTTTTGTATGTGTTTTTGACAGACACTGCATAATCGCTTTTGGCGCAGCTCAAGGTCAGAAGTCGAGAAGTTGTAGTGGCAATGGGAAAGTACCACACTTGTTTGTGTGTCTCGAAGCTGGGCTAGACGGTTTGAGAGATTCCTTAGGACCCTGCCAGCTCTGGTTGCCGGCACCGCGACCGCCGGGATGGAGGAGGCTAGCCACAGATCGATGGTCACAGAGCTCAATCCCTGCAATAGGGGGGCGATTGAATGCAGCGCACTGGGACTGAATGACATAAGCCCAGACGTCTAAGTGTCCCATTAGCAAGACAGCCGCACTTGTCCAATGCTGGTATCATATGGAAACAGCTCAGGTGTTCCCCACAACTGCATCAGGACAAACAAGAGACAGAGGGCAGCAATGTCCTCATCCTTCAATGCATTTTTTATATGCCTTATCCTTATGAGGGTCTCCTATGAACTGAAGCCCATTGTAGCTGACTTTAGATAAGCGTCAGGGTGCATCGACTTCAACCTTCTCTTAACATCTTATATAATTAATTTATCATGAAATAACATTCTTGTATATCGGTGTGCATTTGGGTCAGTTAAATGTGCATGTAAATTTACTTATTTGTGTATGCTTTTGTTTACAGCTAAACAGAACTGGAACTAACCAGCATGTCAGCGCTTTCCGCACATTGAACCCTAATCCAAAGGACTGCGGTCAGATTGTTGTGAACAAGACCTAAACATAAAAAATGATGACAAAACAAGGAGGCCACACACAGAGAAACTGAGGGGTGCATAATAGAGGCAAAGCCAAGTGTTAACTGAATTGCGTTGAATTGTTTGTGTGTTTAAGAAGGCATCCTATGTCAACTCTGACGTTGAATTACAAATGCATCTCATGCATGCAGTCTCATAAGGATGAGTTCATCTAAACTGTTTTATCTTTATCAATTTTTAGAGATTTTTTTTATAAGTAATGCTGTTTCAGACTTATTTGATGCAAGTTCCACGATTAAAAGCATGCAGCTTGAATCGGCACTGGGAAATGCTTTCCAAACGCTGCTTGAGGCTAAAATAAAAGGCTATAAATAAAGCTCCTCTTTTTGACTTCTCATCTTCTAAACTGCCCCATCAAATCATAAAAAAACACTACTAAGTAAATAAAAATGACTCCTGGACTACGAAACTTTGACACTGTGGAACATCCACAGACCTAAGTAGAAATGTGAGCCATACAGAAAACAAAGTAAAAATAATTTATGTGCAAATCTATACATTTTAACAATAAATATATCGTCACAGAGCGTGAACTCAGAGCAACTTATATATATATATATATATATATATATATATATATATATATATATATATATATATATTCCGTCATTCCTTTTCTGAACCGCATCATCCTCACAAGGGTCGCAGGGGAAGCTGGAGCCCATCTCATCTGGCTTCGGGCCAGAGGCGGGGGACACCCTTAATTGGTGGCCAGCCGAGGAGACGCACAACCATTCATTTTCATACTCATACATAAGGGTAAGAGTGCTCAACCAGCCTACCCTACATGATTTTTGGGATGTGGAGGAAACCGGCTTACCCAGAGAAAAGCCACAAAAGCCGGGGAGAACATGCAAACTCCATACAGTAAGGACTGACCTGGGATCGAACTCTCCCAGAACTATGAGGCTGACACACTAACCAGTTGGCTGGTGGGCTGCCTGACTTTGTCATATTGGTAAAAATCTTAGAATTGATATTGGATCGTCATCAAGGTGGTGAATTACACCATATGTGTTTAAATGCAGGACATACTGATTGAGCTGTATTCTGACCCTTACCTATTGACAAAAAATGTGCGTCATGGCTTAAACTACAAGACTTGGATTGAGAGGTGATAAAGAGGTGGTTTGTACATCTGGTTACCTCATGCTTCCCTCGAATGGTGAGATGATGCTAGCATATCCAAAATGTCCAAAAATCATCACTTCCAACTGAATATTGTTCATTGAGTTGTGCACGTTAATAACTCACAGTTTTGATATCACCCTCACTCAACTACACATGGACATACTCAAACTTTCACACTGTAATTTGAATGATATTAAGTCAGCGTAACTGGTGAGTTAATGTTAAAAAGATGATTTTCCAGTCTCCAGATCACGGATCTGAGACACTTGCTTACACCAGTCATCATCTTTCTCAGTGAGTTGGCCATTGACAGGAAGACTTATGTACTTAGGATAGACAATCTCCTTAAGATAGATTCTTGTGTTGTGGCAATCAGTAATATGCAACCATTTGTCATGCAGTTCAGGTTTCAGTATTTGTTATTTCAACTATGGAGACACATGTGTTTGTCAGGGTGTTAAAAATTTATCACAGGAAGAAGGTAGGAACAGGTATTGAGTTTTCAAGTTGACTCATTAAAAGCCATGTATGCACATTGTCATCCCCGGTCTGAGTCATAGCATTGCCTTCCATTCATAACCAGCGCTATCCCTCTCAGTGACAGCCTGTGGGGAAATAAGAAATAATTTATATGGCTTCCCACACAAGGAGTGGGTGTCCTGTGTCGGCCTTCTCTGCTTCGCTGCCTGTCTGTCATCATCTGCAATTGAGATAATCCTCGGGACGGTAATGCTACAGTTCAAAGAGAATATAGCTGATTATTGCACCAAAAAGCACCTCTAACACATCAAACCCTACCTTCGCTTCTTCTACAAGACAAAATGGTAAAATGTACACCCGCTAGACCATATAGCCAGTAGCACACATTCGGACATATATATTATATAATGATTGTGCTACCTGGCTGTGAACCAAATCTAGAGTTTATTTAGGACATAAAAGTTTTGCATTTTTCATATAGTAATTTATTTAGCCTAGAAAAACATTTTCTGGTAAATTCTTTTTAAATTGCTCTTTTGAATATTTTTGTATTTACTTTGCTTAGCCCTACATTGTTATGTTGTTGTTTTTTTTCTTTCATCTATTTTAGTAACATGAAGGTAAACAATCCAATAATTCATTTACTCTGGATTGTTGTTTTACAGTGGATAGGACAAACATTGAGCACATTACTGCCCAGTCTTGATCTATCATTTGATATAGGTACAGGGTGTCCAAAGTCGATATACACTTGCGTAAATATTACACAGAAAATTGAGTATATTCAAAATCATACATTAAAAAAAACTGAGTTCCGGCAATTTTATAGTCCAAAGACTTGACAACTAGTTGTATATTAAGTGCACGTCTTTATTTTTTTGACAATCTTAAGTACCTACGGACGCACAATCGCTCCATTCCACTGGAAGCAGTGCTGATTATTTTCTCAAGTTATGAAAGGTCACCGGGGTAAGTGGCATACATCATTCTTTTGGTATAGCCCCACGGGGAAAAAGTGGTGTGAATGGTTATAATACGATCATGAATTAAGATGACAAATACTATTCAAATACTTTTAGCAATTGGTATTACAACTGCAGTTTCAGAATAATAATTTATTATGCTTAGTTGCAAACTCATAGACATATGACATGTTTCCACAACATTTTGTGTTGCCAAAGTGCCGGCTTGCGCGTTGAACAGGGAATTGTCAACATTCCCATGATGAGTCTGCAGACACCTCTACAGCCTTGGGAGGGGTCACGATGAGGTGGGGGTTGCAATTGATTGGGAATGCTGAATTATTTAGCGAAGACCTCTGCCTTTTGAGCGAGTTTCTACGGTTACGTCGAGAAGAGCTTTCGTTGCAAAACAGACTAATATTATCTTCCACAGGCCCCTGCGGAGGACCTGGACAACTCTCAATAACAGACCTAAGCAAAACATAGACATCCAGATTAAAGCATACCGACAGATTTTCAACATCACAGATGTAGCGCAAAGTCGGCAGATGGTGTAGTGGTTAACTCGCCTGACTTCTGGGTGTGCATGCGTGAGCTCAAATCCTGCTGGTGGCGGTATGTTTGTGAGTGCGAATGGCTGTTTGTCTCTCTGTGTGCCCTACGGCTGACTGGCGACCTGTCTATAGGGTGTAGTCTGCCTTTCACCCGTAGGGTGTAGTCTGTCTTTCACCCGAAGTCAGCTGCGATAGGCTCCGGCAACCACCATTACGAGGATGTGCAGTACAGAAGATGATGATGTACTGTAGACAACCATCCATATAGTGGTGATATTGATATCGCGAAGCTGCAAGCCATGGCTGCAATTCAAGGTTTTTTAATTTGCTGCAAATGATTACAGTTGTGCTAGATATTGAAGGAAAACAATAAACAAATGATGTACACTCCAATTTAAGCACCTTCAGCCAATTCACACTGATAATTCTGCTATTAATGTACTGTAAATTCAAGTGAAAATGAGAGTCACATGTAGGAAGAACAGCTAAAACATTTAAATCCAAATAATGTCGAAGGGAAATCCACAGGCCATCAAATTATCCTAAAATATTTAGCGTTCCATATTAACAGTTTTATTTATGGTTTCTGCATCATCGCTGATCAAGGTATATTATATAGCATACAAACTCCTTGTTAATCACAGGACCAACTTCATTACAAATAAAATGAGCAGGAGCTCGATAAAAGTAATTAAATGTGAATGCCCTTCTTTACAGTGTTATGGACCTGTTAATACAATTCAACCTGCCTCCAATTACTGAAAATCCCAGTGACCTCATGGACCATCATAAATCTATCTGATCTCATTAAAGTGAGACAAGACGGTAGATGGGTATTGGATCTTTAGTGTACTTAATATGAAACAAAATAAAATGGCAGAAAATATAAACATTGAAAATGACAGCAAACAAGAAACAGGGAAATCTTGATTGACAGAAAAGCAGGCTAAAAGTTTAATTCTTTGATCACATTAAGTGCTTTGGCAAGAGGGCAAAGCCTGGAAATGTCATTTCTGCGTGAAGCGGGCAATAAAGAGCCGTCAGCAGGAGGATGCGCCTTGTTTTTCATCCCTGGTGTCTTACAATGGTTCAGGTTACTCCTTTATATAAGATGATGGGTATTTGTGACAGCTCATTTCACCACCCGGACATAGTCATTGTCTCACACATCTCTTAGCAGCATGAAATGAAGCAAGTGACAGGTCATACCACAGAGACACACAGACGAGTTCCACTATACATCAGAAGATCTTATTGATTCTCTCTTTAACCCTGAGCCTTTTGCTTTAATTTTGTTGTGACACGGGCTTCTGAGCCATCGAAAACACAGACATATACATGCACATACAAGTTTAACCTACAGTAAGTAGGTATGCAGTGTGTTCGTGTAAAGCAGTTCCTTGAGATATAGGTTTAGCTAATGTGACCAAACTCATAACGCAACCACCCATATCTACAATCATGTAATAACAAAGTAATGAAACTCTGATTCATAGTTTAAATGAACTTACCTTGGAAAAACAGCACACCGTAACATTGCACTTTTTGAAAACATAAAATAAATACCTGATTAAATATAACACATTCAGAGTTCTTTTTTTTTATTTTTTACTTGAAACCTTGTGTGACCGTCATGGCCACCTGGAGCCAGGATCAAGTGAACTTTATTTTTTCGTTCATTAATTTTTCGTACAGAGAATTTGGAACATTTCATTGACATACAAAACGTATTGCAATGTAGAATTACACCAGAGTACCAAGAGAAAATCTACATCTACACAGGAAGAACATGCAGAAGACAGTAAGGCCAGAGCCCAGGATAGAGCCTGTCTTTTATAAACTGAATTGTCATGCTTACCACTAACTTGCAACCCAGGTTTATTCATATATCACCTAAATATTCTCAAAGGCTTCACCTTAAAACCGTAATTGACACTTAAATGCTAATGAAATAATTAAGCTTGAAGGAAATAAGTGAAATGCAGAAATAAACATGCAGTGTGATTCAAAACGACTGGACAAAAATTAGCACACAATATTTATTTCATCATCTTCCATACCGCCCATCCTCGAAAGGGTTGCAGGGGTTCCTGGAGTCTAACCCAACTGTCTTCGGGCGAAAGCCAGACTACACCGTAGACTGGTCGCCAGTTAGTCGTAGGGCACACAACATAGTTAGGTTAATGGACTCCAGCACCCCCTACCCTTGCGAGGACAAGCAGTTCGTAAAATGAATCATGAATATACTATTATTATGTTTTTTAATTGATTCTTTTTTACGTTTTGAAATATTTTCTTGGTTTTATTGGTCATATGAGGAGCTCTTGATGACACCAATTTGGTTGTTTTGCATCATTAAAAATATTTTCCTACTCCTAGAGATAAGGCCTTCATGGTGATTTTGATTTCCGTGTTAACTCTTTCACTTCCAGACATTTGTCACAAGGCATATCCTTCTTTGAAGCTCAACAGAATAATGGGTTCTATGGCTACATGTAAAACAAACTCATACAAAAAAAAATTTGATTGGCATCTTTCTTCAGGAATTTTTTTTTTTACTTTTTGTTCTTTAGTTATGACTTATTACATCAAAAACATCATTGTTTATAGTATGTCTTTGGTAGTGAGGGATTTATTGCGTGATGGAATGTGACTAGCTGGTTGTGTGGGGTCTTTTCCTGGTTTTGGTAGAAGTTGTATAGTAGTTGTTCATACGAGCTCTAATTTGACTATTGTCATTCATCTCCATCTAATACTATTCCATAGAATAGTGGCAAAAGTATAGTTCAGAATAGTTTGAAGGGGTTTTTTGTCGGGCATTATTCTGATTTAGTATCGCTCTCAGCTTTCATGTTTCTAAGCAGTTGATGAGAGAACTTTGTTCTCTTTGATAAAATAATTTCAAGCTGTTCTTTAGCATTATATAAGTATGTGACCAAAAAAGAGGACATGACTAACATTAGGCACAAACAGGAGACATCAGGATAGAAAAGTCCTGGGAGATTTTTTTTGTTTATTTATTTTTTTAACTGTGACCTAAATGCAAACACTCTTAGCAAAAAAAACAACCAAATCATGTTTTTTTAAATCACTATTTTTATTAATGTTGGCACCTGATTGATTGGATGTGTTGAATTTAATGAGACCACAATGACATTTGATTGGTCAGAAGTGAAGTGAGTTGTGAGGATCAGAGAGGTCTTTCTGTGCTGGGGAACAAACATAAATCTTCTTCAACAATCTATTTTCCATCATACTTATTCACGGGGGACATCTCAAAGTGGTCCTTACCCTTTCTGTCAATGGCTGCCCCCATCTATCAATTTCATCGAGAATTATAAGCTGGGTCGATGTAGTTCAAGACCTGTGAACATTTGTTGAAGCACAGAAAAAAATGCTTGGCATATTAGGACCTATTTACAGTGCAGTGTTCCCTCTAAGCTGCGCGCGTGCGCAATTGCGCACTACTCTCGTCCTCGCTGCGCAGCAGCAATCATATGGCGCGCAGTAAAAAAAAAAAAAAAAAAATCGGATTTTTTTTTTTTTTTTTTTTTTTTTTTTTTTTTTTTTTTTTTTTTTTTTTTTTTTTTTTTTTACCCCTTTCCCCATGATGGCGCCGTTTAAGCGGCAGCAAGTGGCAGTAGCTCTGTCCACTTATGTTTTTCGTGTTTTACAGCATGTTTTACATGAAAAATGGACAGGTCGCCGAATGGACGTTCCGCCGAACGTTCATTCGGCGACCTGCCCGTCTGTCAAACGTCCGTCGGCGAAACGTCTTTAGGTGAATCATCCGAGTACCGATGATGTCGCTCACACTGGTACTCAGTGCGCTCAGGGAGGTTGACTTTCTGCTCAGACCAACGAAAAATTAGAGGGAACATTGTTACAGTGTGTTGCTAATTTCTAGACAGTCTAATACAAACCATCTTTTGCTTTTATTTTTCCATGAGAGACTATAATGGAGCCACATAAACTATATAATGTTCTAAACCTGACATTTATTTGACTGATAGTTCAAAGATTAAAACCCAGAATGAAATGTATCAAACAGTAATGTGCCATTTATTTCATCATCTTATATATTTTATTACTAATACACATTTCGAGAAACAGGAGAGAAGCATAGGTCATTAGACCTTATGCTTTCATTGCCCTTGTCCTCTGCTGTTGTCAGCAGCAATTATTCAAAAAAAAAAAAAACGTTTAACCTCCATAGAAGCACAACCTATAATGAGTGTTAGGGACAAGGCCTTGTCGAGCCATTATAGAATATTTAGCAATGCCATTACACACCCTCTGACAAAGATATTCAGGCTGAATAATGGAGCTCCGAAGAGCTGGGGCACAATGCATAATTGCCCCTGCTGAAATATTGATGAATTAAATTAGGGGGTGGGATCAAATTCATAAATCAGATTACAGTACCCTTTGCTTCTGTACACTTAACTGATCACTCCTGAACTCTCTTTTAAATGGTGAGGGGTGGCTAAAGTAAATGAGGTAGGCATCATTATGTGTATCTCCTCACTCCTGCATTGTCTTTGATTAATTTTTTACAACGGCGACCATTGGCTACAAACTAATACCAGTTAAGTCTCAGTAAAACTGAATTATTCAATCCGCGAGCCAATATCCTATTACCGCTTCCCTATGAATAGTTGATTTTATTTTGCACAATTGACAAGGCCCATCGCCCGCTCGCAACACCTTCGTCCAATGTAGCGGCTTTCAGTAGGTTCTAATGACTTCAGAACTGCTTGATGCAAAGACCATTCAAAGAGAGGGGTTACTTCTAACTGTACTTACTTAAACAAAACACTTATGCATGTTAACCTCCAAATGAAATACATTATCAACAATTCTGACTTTGCAAGGATGAAAATTAGCGCTCCGTACGAGTCCATCAAACCACATTGATTAGCCTCACGACAAAAGTCAGGAAGAAAATAATCCAATTATATATATGTACCTCCATTGTAGGTAAACCACATAGCAGTGGATGATTGTTGAGATTGTGAGAACATGGAGTCTGCTATTTTCTGTTTTGCAGTAGAATGTTACATTTATCCATGATTGTGCTACATTCAAAGGAACTCCACTACTTTAAGTCTTCTGTGGACATTTTACTACGCGAACGAACACTGGCATGTAAACAGTTTTTTTACAATATTAAGAACATTTTTTTAATTTTATTTGTAAAATGTAATGTCTTATCTTCCGTCTTCCTCTCTCATTTACTAGGTATGCCTTCCCAACATGACATTCTGTCAGTAAGAGTAGACAGAGCTACTACTTCCATTAGGTAGCATATGGTAAATATATCTACTACATATATTATTTAATGATTTTTTGTACGACTTTTATTTCTTCTTTTCTGTGTTTTTCCCATTCTACTTGATCCCCCCAAAATTAATTTCTGTCCAACTCCTTTTTATAAAAAAGCAATAGAATAAAAAACAACCACAATGGCTATGACCAAACTCCCATGTGACACATTAAAATTACAGTCATTCATATTCCCATTCTTCATGTGTAAGGGCCTGAACAAGGCAGGATTTTACATTAAAAATATAATTTAAGTCCCCATTAAACAATAGAATTCAGTTTGTGAAATGTGTTAATAAAATGATTTTGGTTGACTTTTTTTGTGTCAATTGTATACAGTTTGTTTTTCTTGTGTAATATCTATATAGTATTTGTATCTTGTTACATTTTTTTTCTTAGTACTTTGCAATGGACAAGGGTATTTGTTGAAGGAGCCTGAAATAATTCAAGAGGATTTTTCTGCTTAAAGCAGATGGAACGATCATCATCGTTGTAAATGGGCAGCTGTCTGACTTCTTTTCCAGCAACATAGAGTCTGTCGGTGCATAAGGGGGTGAGCTCTAGTTTGCCATGCTGCCTACTTAGAAGAAGAAGAAGTAGTGACACAAGTCATCAGGTAGATCCAGGAGGACATGGGTCCCTTCTCAGTCGTTTGGTTAGAGCAAACTAGTGCATATTGCTGCAACATTCACATACTCATGACCACTATAACAAAATAGAATTCTTCTCATATTGTTGCAGACCTTATATAGGTTTACTTTAATCAATTTTGGTTGAAGTCACTACAAGGAGTCATATATGTAGACTTGGGCAACTTATCTGAGTAGTCTCAAGAACCTCTTATCAGTTTGGTCCCAAGGAAGTTGACCACTGGTTTTGATCAGTTTGTAAATCTGGCCTTTCAGGCGAGTTTGAGATGGTAAAACCCGCAAGGTTTTCTCAACGAATACCATGGGCATTTCATGTCTACGAGGTCAAAAGTCTACCTTTAAGAGGTAAGTGTGCAGCTGTTGGGAAATTGTTGGTTTTACCTAGAAGTCTCAGAAACATTACAGATGGGAATTGCTAACTGTGATAGGAATAGGGATTCTGGCCAAAACCTTTCAGAATCGATGAATACACATGGGCACTATGTTCATGTGATAAACTCAATTGCAGAACCCATCACAAACAAATTCAGCCAACTGCATAACACCACAAGAACAATTACTCCTGAGGATGTAGGAAGTGCAACAAAGGCCAAGAGACAAAATTGCAAAGCAGCTATTCACTCTACAGCCTGGGAGTGGCAGTTTTTAGTTAATCTGGCTAATTGGTTTTGATTCTCGTAAAGCAAGACCAGTCCCACCTTTAGGACAGATGTACACTATATCTGGTTTCCACCGCAGTTGAAACATCTTCACCATGGAGCTGATGGTACCATTGGAAGATGGTTTGATGTAGGTTCCGCTAAGTAAGGCGACCAAATATTACTGTAGTAGAGATACCACTGTAGATCGTCATGAAAGTTGTACGTTGACTGATTATATTGTTTAATGTAATGAAACTAGTAGGCAATAAACAAGTCATGTATGGTTGTCTATGCTTGCTTATCAAATAATTTCAAATAACCAACACTTTTTCTTTTAGATATCATAAATGCATTCTTATCCTCACCTGAATTTAAAAAAAAAAGTCTCTCCAAGTCGCACAGGGAACAAACCCACAGTTAAGACATTAAGTCGCTTTGTGTACCAGGCCCCTGAGGGATATTGACATGTACATGAGATTGATGAAAATTACTTAAAGCACATTTGTTTCCTCTAATACCACTGAAAGAAGAGTCTGCACTCAGGAGATATTTGATCTGAATTAGGGAAACTGATGAAGCAATTGATTAATAGGAATTCAAGCCATCAGTCACCAGAGCCATCAACACCATCATTTACATTGCAAACAATCAGCTGATGGCCCGATAAGACACGGTGTAATTTGAAAGAGTCAATGTGATACTACCATCTCACCACCAACCCTTGTAGAAATTTACAATGACACATCTAATCCCCATTCAAATAAGACTTCATTTATATTGAGAGTCCCACATTTATTCAATAACTTTTATAAATTTTTAATCAGATGGGAGGAGCAGTACAGATGAGCTGTTGAGATTTATCTCTTTTCTTTCTTTGTGGCCAAACACAGGGGAACGACACAATCAATTTTTAAAAAAGACTTGCTATGCTCCATCTCGTGCTTTGCTGATGTCAGGGATATGATGCCATGCCTCACTAATTTAATCAATCACTTGACAGCTGACAAATTATTTTTTCAAATAGAGACAATGTCGGAATCGTGCAAAAGTATACAGTATGTATTTCCATCAGGTCTAATGAGGTTAGTTATTTTAAAATGGACAGGTCAAACACAAGAGAGGTGTTTGAGATTCTGCCTTTTCTGTATTATAACTTCAATTTATGACAACTGTTATAAAATTGTGCTTGTTCATTATTGTAGTGGTTAATGTGTCAAGTAGCGCACCAATGAAAAAGAAAACAAACTCTTGTCAATGCAAACTTTTATACTATTGAAAACTGCACCAAACATGTTGTTTTGTCACTAAACA
Organism: Stigmatopora argus; assembly: GCF_051989625.1. NCBI lineage: Eukaryota > Metazoa > Chordata > Actinopteri > Syngnathiformes > Syngnathidae > Stigmatopora > Stigmatopora argus. The sequence continues at coordinate 7,250,706 of NC_135390.1, forward strand.
CACAATGATAGTGTAATAAAAACTGCATGCATATCACAGTAAAGCGTGAACATTTCGATGAATGGTCTGCATTAATGTCAAAGCAGCATGTGTGCACCGAATATTTTGTGACTTGTGAGAATAGAATTAACTAGATATGAAATTACCACTTTGGCATCATAAGCAATAATCTTTTCATGACACAAAAATAACAGGCAAAGTCTGTATAGAGGAAAGTGTGTCCATGTTCTGAATCCTAATTTCTACATTGGTAAAATAGTTTCCTCATGCTTTGGGATAAACTACTCAGAGTTGAAAACATGAATTACAGGTTATAGTGTACTGTATGATTCACAGGGGCACCATTTTTAATAGAGTACTCATTTCCAAAGGCCTATCATTGCACCATCAAGTCCCCCTTCCAAATGACAGTGCTGACGCTTTCCCACTCCTACTTGACAGCAACGCCAGCAATGTATCCCCCACCCTTAATCTTCTTTCTTCCCTTCCTTGCCTCTCACTCTCTCCCTTACATTTAGCTGAAGAAGTTTGTCATTAGATGAAATAGCACTGTGTTCTAATGAAATCTACAGGCCACATCAATAGTGTTTTACTGTTGCCAATTTGCTTTGCCCCATGCTTTTCTAATTTAGTTGTATGGTTTTCAGTACAGCAATGCTAGTATTTTTTGCCATTGACTGCCATGTGAAGATGGGCATTATAATAGCATCCTGATGAAACTATCTTCACCTATGATTTAAATTAAATAAGTACGTATTTCCTTTAACATCGCGACTGATCAATGATGTTATGGTTGAATAAATGAGTGCTAAAATAAAGTAGTTTTTTTTCCTTTTTTTGTCGCTGTTACTACTCCTCCACAATAGCAGACATTAAAGCCTTCTTTATATTTATATTTAGTGGATGGAGTAGCATGTTCAAGGTGGACCCTTGGGCATTTAGTCATTTGGGATCAAATGCAAACCTAGTAGTTTGAAAAATTTGAATGATCACTGACTAAAATGTGTGAATTTGAGACATTTTCCTACACAGATTGAACATATCTGAATTGATCATGTTCTTTTGAACTAACTCCTCTCTGGTTTATTGAGATTTAAGAATTGTATTTATTAAAAAAAACAAAACAAAAAAACCCTTGTTTGCTTTTTAATGTTTAGGAGATGTTTGATGGCCACTTAAAATGTTAGGGCGTTAGTTATCGCCATTGTTTTCCTTAATGGTAATCCCACACCTTACTGTGTTGCATGTGTAGTTAACTAGCAGAGAACTATACAATTCCCTAATTAGGTTGCTGAGGCTGAAGAAACACCCAACAGGAACAAAATTAGTTGGGCTTGGTGTCAAGAGAACCATTGACTCACTGTGACTGTTTCACCAGACCAGTTTAAAAAAAAACAGCCCAGGTCTGCCAAATATCAAGGCTCTGTGCAGAAATAGGAAGATGACTTCAAAGTGGAAGGTTTAAACTTTTTTACAAGCACTCTTCGCACATACACATGCACATAGAAAATCTTTATCCAGTTTCATGTACATAACTTTTGCTGGGGTCATTTATCAACTTTGAAAGTAATACACTTATAAGGGGGTTTCTTTTGAGAAGAACAGATATTGGACCACTTCAGGGTGGCCTGTCACTGAATCACTGCTTTTAGTAAGTAAACAGTGCTCAACTCTTGTCAGATTAATGTTTACTGTTGTAATAGTCTCAAATGCACAGTATGCCATGCAAATGTCCTATTTTTGTGATGCTTTTGTTGTTATGGTTTAGGGACATTTATATACTCAAAGATAATACATAATTAAAATCTATTTCACAATTAAACATTTATTTTAATGTAACACAAGCAAAATCCACAGCCTCTTGGGTTCTTATTGCTAAAAAAAATAAAATTGCAAAGTTTTTAACATGTTTGGTCACTATAAATGAGCAAACGTGGACAGCAACTAACTATTATGAAGCACAGAAATATATAATCAGTATTCATTTATTTCCTCTAAGATAGCTGACATATTGCACTTTATTCTCACAGTTTTCTAAAGGCCAACTGATGATGAAGTGGTCCATTTGCCCAACTTCGGTACGGGGAGTGTAGGATGGATTACCACAGGTGTGGCCAAGTCCGGTCCTCGCGAGCCCCTATCCAGTCTGTTTTCCGCCCTGCTCTACCACACCTGACTCAAATGATCAACTCATCAGCAAGCTGTCCAGAAGCTTCATACTAATCCTGATTATTTGATTCAGATGTGTTGGTGGAGGGAGACATAGAAAACAGATTGGATAGGTAGGGGCTCTCGAGGACCAGACTTGGCCACCCCTGGATTAGTGCTTGGTGACACTGTGATTGTGAGTGCAAAATTGTCTGTCCCTATATGTGCCCTACTGACAAGCAACAAGGCTAGGGCGCTAGGGCAGGGGTGGGCAAACTGGTCCGCAAGGGATGCAGTGAGTCCTTGTTTTTGTTGCAACCAATTCAGCATAGAAAGTTCAAGCAATGAGGTTTCTAATGAAACACGATGCACCTGACTGCAATCCACTGTTTGCATTTCTAAGACACCAGATTGGTGAAAATTTGTCCTTTTAATATGTTGCAACAAAAAACTGTGCCCACTGTGGCCATATCTGGAGTCGTCTATCCACCCCTGGTTACGGTGTAGTCCGCCTTTTGCCTAAAGCCAGCTAGGAAATGCTTCAGCACCCCACGGCCCTTTGGGGTTGAAAATGAATGAATGAATAATTTTCTAAATTGTGTTCAGGAATGGCTTAATTTATAATGTATTAAAATATTTGTCACTCATATTTTAGAATATGAATTGAATGATACCGTATGTTTAACCAATTGTGAGTTCCCCAAGTGGTACTTTCTCTATGAATCGAACCAACTTAAACAAGCACAATTGCTTTTTATTAAGTATTATTACCAATTTTACCATGCCTAGTAGATACACATATGCATACATGTGCAGTTATGGGTAACACACCCAACCACCCAAAGATTAGTGCCAGATTGCCATCTGGTCAGAATATGATCATCATATGGAATTTGCCCACTCTGGCTGGCACTGATTCAACAGAGTAACACTCAAATTACATTCATCATGCCAACAGTAGAGCACAAATCCAAACAGGCTGCACGCTGCAATAAGACCCACTGGTGCCGTATAACGGTGGACCAATCACCAGATAAATATCTATGCCAATGGTGCCTGCATTGGAGTTTCCTAGCTAGATGTATAAAGAAAACTTTCTTTCAAAGAATCAGAGAAATGTAGTGGGGGCTTGTCAATGCTCCCATATGCTCAGTAATAAATACCAGGTAGAAAATCAATCACTAGTCCTGCTGATCAACGAGTACATTGAAGGGCACCTAAATTTATCAATGTAGGAATGTCTGTAATAATCTTATCCTGACTTCAATTATGTCACAGCTTTGTTGATAGAACACTCTTACGGAGAAAATGATGGTGACCCACTGAAATGCACTTTTGAATAAGACTAAACTAAAGTACATAGTAGTAGCTTTATGAATCGCTTCATTAAAACCGCACGTCGGACAATAGACAGTACAGTACACATTGTCCTTTGAGAAAACAAGTGTTTAGATTATCTTGGGATTCAAAAATTGAAATTGTACGTAATAATAGAAAATATAATTTGATAGATATATTCAATTTCCACAAAAATAATCAAGAGATCAATTCATTCTGGATTTAAGGCTCTTTTGTTATGCTTCACATAAACTCAACTTGCACTTCATCTGCACATGCTATTCTCTGCTACATTTTAATAGAATGAGATTTTAATTGCTTTAACCTTGATATATATATATATATATATATATATATATATATATATATATATATATATATATATATCAAGGTTAAAGTTATTTAAATCTCATTCTATTTTATATATATATATATATATATATATATATATATATATATATATATATATATATATATATCAAGGTTAAAGTAATTTAAATCTCATTCTATTAAAATGTAGCAGATGCAGATGAAGTGCAAGTTGAGTTTATGTGCGCGAGAGGTTAGCGCATCGGTCTCATGGCTCTGGGGTCCTGGGTTCAAATTCAGGTCACGTCCACCTGTGTGGAGTTTGCATGTTCCCCTGGGCCTGCATGGGTTTCCTCCAGGTACTCTGGTTTCCTCCCACGTTCCAAAAATCATGCACGGTAGGCTGATTGAACCCTCTAAATTGCCCCTAGGTATGGGTGTGAATGTGCATGGTTGTCCGTCTGCGATCGGCTGGCCACCGATTCAGGGTCAGCTGAGATAGGCTCCAGCATCCCCGCGACCTTAATGAGGATAAAGAGGTTCAGAAGATGAGATGAGATAAATTAATAATGAATTAGCTTTCTTTAGAAAATATGCTCAAAAGAAATTTTTAGCATAGGATCATATAAGAAGTATGACAATTGTATAACAATACAATAATTACATTTTATAATGTATAATCTCATCTCATCTAATTTTCTGAACCACTTTATCCTCGTTAGAGTAGCGGGAGGTGCTGGGGCCTATCCCAGCTGTCTCCAGGCCACAGGCGGAGGACACCCTCAATCGGTGGCCAGCCGATCGCAGAATTTATAATTTCATAATTTTATTATGTGGTACTCATATCAGTGCATCTTGATGACTTTTAAGAGGATATTCAAAGAGGCAAGATAACTGTTATTCGGCAAATCAGATAAAGAATTACACATAAAAATAGTCCATAGCTGGGTGCAACAAGCACTTTTATATCATAGTAGGCAGACCTCAAATCATATGTTGAAAGCTTGGCTTCACCTTACCTCAAGTCATCTGTCAACATTATCATATTGATCGGGGTTGTAAGTTCATGACCCTTTGAATGATCAATAAGCAAAAACAGCCAATGACCTCTTAGAACGCATCCATGCCTACTCATACAAACATTAACAGAAACTAAGAGTGCCACCATAAATCCATTTATATGCATGACTAACCAAATTGAGAAATTTGTCTCATGATCCTGACTTTTATTTCATCAATGAATCGCTGGACATTCCTCTTTTGCCCTCTATTAGGCATAAGCACACTGGCTCAACATTTACCCATCTTGCTCCTCGTTTCCCTTACTTATCTTAATTTTAATTTTGCCCTTTCTAACTTGTGCAAATTCAGCCCTTCTGCTGTATGATCCATGGACTGAAGGCCTAAGCATTACTAGGTGCCAGAAAGGGTCACTGTCAATTATTTCCATTTAATACCTACTTATGTCTGAAACGACATCCTCCTGCTGGGGTCACACGGACTTCGCCCTGCACTTTATCCAATAATCTCACAGAATATAGGCTTAGATATTCCAAAGGATCAATGTCATTAACAAGGGGGCACAAAATGCATTTGATTATAAATGTAATTAGTACAGGCTTGAAGGGACTTATTCCTTTGCACAAAGAGGCAAAATCCACTTAGTATCAAAAATACCTCCACTTTGGGGTAATTTTTGCAACTGATGACCACCATAATGTAATGAGTATCACTAATGACACAGAATTAAGAGTCATATACATAATACGTATGTCTAACGTTGACTTATTGAGAAGAGCATTAAGTGTGTTTGACTGGTACAGAATAGAATTTACAATCAACTACTCAGTGTTTAAAATTGGACTTGTTTATTCATTATAGATAACAAAGGGAGGCGAAAAAAGTAGTCTTCTTTGGTGAGTGAAAGGGGATACTGTGAAAGCATTAAGGGGATGAGCTTTTAATAATTCTGACACAGACTGAGAATATAAACACAGATAATACTTCAGCTTGACTCTGATCATTGGCCATGTTTTCAATTAATTGACTCCTATTGTATATATTTTTTTTATTCAGCGTCAATCTTTCTTCATAGAGTAGAGTGAATGAAAATAACCACATATAATATGCCACTAAATCTTTCAAATGGCTGCTTAGGACTTTGAATTAAATATTTACGAGAAGCTACCACAAGCTCTATGTCATACTGATGGTAAATCTTGTTGCACATACCTCCTTGCTGAGAACAGTCTTTGCCTCCTTTGGAACCTGGTCGCAAGTGATTTGAAAAGGGAAGAGACAAAATGACAGCACTGATGAGAAATTCTGTAGCTTGTATTGAATTGCAATGTCCTGAAACTCGAGCCTGCATAGTATCAGGGTACAGCCATTTAAGATCGTAAGATAGCCATGATGATGGATAGTTGTTTAATGGTTTATATAATTTACACATATTATATTCAACACTGGGATAGAGTTGATTGCCCCGCATATGAGCTATCTACAAAAGCAGTTAATTTACAACAGTTATTTTGGGGAATTTTCCTCCCAGTTTAAATCATTTAAACATCATCCAACAGTTAGCTACAAACAGGATGTGGCTGAGAAGAATGCATTTATAGGCACCAGTAATAATAATAAGTGTGCTTGTTTACAAGTATGTCTACTTTCAAAACCTCCCTTACTTCCACCGAATTTCACATGACAATTATATGTCAGTATATATGAGAATGCTGTGGGGAAAAATCTGAGACAGCAAATGGTCTCACTGAATTTTACTTTTTAGTACATAGCAAAACCACAGTATAAATGCATGCATGTAAAACCTTCTGTTTCCCATCAATTTGCTGTGCAGTGTCCATGTAAAATGTGGGTGGGAACCTCATTTATATAATTATACAATAGCAGAACATTTTTTTCTTAATGAAATGGAAGGCATATAATTGAAAACTTTCCCATATTCATTACTGGTTATGAGTATGGTATTGGGAAATATATATATATATATATATATATATATATACATATACATATATATATATATATATATATATATATATATATACATATACATATATATATATATATATATATATATATATATATATATATATATATATATATATATATATATATATATATATGTACAAAATAACAAAGATAATCCAATAATCTTTTGGTGTTCAAACAGCACGCATGATAATAGCAGTGTTTAAAAGATATTAAGAATGATAAATAACAGGTAGCAGCATGGTGGTCCACTGGTTAGCACATTAAGCCACACAGTTCACTGTGGGTTTGACTTATGTGAACCTCTATACCAAGGGTGTCAGGTTGGTTCGCGGGCCGCTTTTGGATTAAAAGAACTGGATTAAAATCCCTGAATATTCCGTTTTTATAGATCTAGAACAATGTTTATTTTAGCTCTTTTTAGATATATTTTTAGATTCTACTAAATTATTTTTGAACTAAAAACACAGAAAAATTGATTAAAAAATAACAATTATTGATTTAAAGGGGGAAAATCAGGAAATTTAATATACATCTATACTCTTCATTTTAATTTGATCCTAAAAGAGAAAGTCGGCACTTATGATTTACTTTCCCGGGCCACACAAAATCATGTGGCGGGCCATATTTGGCCCCCGGGCCGCCACTTTGACACGTGCTCTATACCATATTAAACCAAAACGTCAACATTTAGACTGTAAATTTTAAGGAAGTAAAACAACAAATGGTAATGGCAGTGATGCCCCCACGGAATACACTGAAGGGTAACTGATTTAGTTAACAATGAGGAGTGTCAGCTCCGGTCCTCCTTGCCTTGGCAGCATAGTGAAGTGCCATCCACGGCATAGAGAGCCACCTATGCAGGCTGCTGCCCCTAAATTGAGACACAACTATTATGATTCCACTCCATTCCCTGCCTGAAATAACATTGGTGTCTAATTGATGGTAAGCGATGTCAGACACTGCAGCAGTTAATGCCCTCCAACCTAAATCGCAACTTCCTCAAGAATTAATCAATGTTTCAAGTGATTTGGTTTGTGTCCATGGACAACAGAACACTAGTTTGCAGTCAGTTACATAACTCCTAGCGTAGGGGTGTCCAAACCTGCACCCACTTCGGCCCTTGAGGACCGGTTTGGAGACCCATGTCCTAGAGTCTAGAGCCTTTCAAAATTTCCAAGCAGATCTTATTCACTCAAAGGTGGTGAGCCTGTGGGAAGGGCTCATCTATGTACATGACATCATCTCCTCAGGCTGTGTTCTTCCAGGCCCTACGGGTATAGGCATTCCAGTTCCTCTGCACTGATGGCAGTCTTCTCTCATTCCGGCCTTGACTTGCTTTATTTGTGACAAAAAGATAGAAATGTTGTACCCAATCAACATTGTAATTATGTCACGCTTAGTATGTCATACTGATGCAATATTGTCTGGTTACACGGAATTGCGTCTAGCTGAATTGTTAAACTTTAGCTATGGAAACGCATGGCATTTTAGCATTATTGTACTGAAAAGTTATACTTCCCTACGTGTCCAGACCGCTTGCAAAAACGGCTTTTCAGCTTCGTTAACCATGTTTGTCACAACTTCCTTATTTCTAGGCATAGCTTAAATGAGCGAAGTCCAAATATATGGGATCGCTGTGACTTATTTTTGACAATGTAACCCAAGAGCCCGCTTTATGAAATCATCTCTGTTAATTGGCTGTTTCTGTGCCGGGCAGCATCAGATATAATTTGAAATGGTTCACATCAAAGCCATTTGTTTGCAGTAAGAGCAGTTTGCACACATTTAATTAAAATGCAGATGTTTATCACCATCTTGCTGATTGACATGAGCATACTGCTGCGAAAATGATACTGTGGCTGTCATAGTCGTTATGGATTCTTGTTAAAGAACAGCTGGGAGAGAGTAGCAGATGTTGATGTGGTCATACTATAAAATGGTCTTAACGACAACACATCAAGAAACTCAAGAATGTTATTTGTTTTACTTTTCATCTTTTAGACAATAATGAACCTTACTTTTTTTCATTATTCATCATTACTTTCCATTGGAGTTATTGATAAAATAAATAAGCATTGTTATTAAATTTTTGACCTTTAGGAACATGTGCACTGCTTAAAAAAAGAAGCGTATCTGTAATTTGAAGAAAAATTAAATAATGATAATAAAAAAAACATGTTGGAGACAGGTTGGAATTAATTAACCTAATGATGAAAGAGTCTAGGATGTAGTCTGCCTTTCGCCCGAAGAAAGCTGTGTTAGGCTCCAGCGACCCTTTTGAGGATGTTGTGGAAGATGAATGAATGAGTGAATGAATGAAAGAATATTGTTTTAAGCATCAAAACAAATTAAATAAATATTGTACTCTTTGTAAACATAATTACAAAGCTATCAATGCGTTAACATAAAACACATTTACTCTCATCTCTTTAACAAATAGGAGCATTCATAAGAAGAACATTTGAAGTTCATTACATGAAATAACATTTAACATTTATTTGAAGTTTGTCAAAATAAATATCATTGAAATGTCAAAAGCCTTTGTTTCCAAACTACTATATTATATCTTTCTTTACCAAAGTTAAAATGCAGCCTCAATGCAGTAAATAGCTGTAATGCTCCTTACATGGAGTGTACTTTTGATTTTTTTTACCTCTTGGCATTAGTTCGATCTTTTCAGGCACAGTGTGATATAGACCTGCAGTGCATATGCAGCTCATCAGCAATTGCCACTGTTTCTAAGGCGTGGCTTGGACTGCGATCAGGTCCCAGATGATTGTGCCAATCACCAAATGTCCTTTGGCCAACTAAGCCTTCTTGACTTCTTGAATTACTGGTTTTTCAATCCTTGACTTATTTTTGTTTTTGACTTCAGGACACCCACACAGCAAAATCCAAAAAGTCTCCTCTTTTGAAGAAGCCACCTGCCACAGCTGCCTCATCATCCCGGTTTGCCGCTCAACACCTTGTCATTGTTTCAAGAAAATCCCCCCACTTTCCATCTGCCTCCAGGTCTTAATATGGTCCATATCGGCTTCGCCTAACCTGTCATGACAAGAGCGGTGGACACACTTTTAAGCGCTATTTTGGGGTACAGATAGAATTAAAATACACAATAAGGGCACATACAGCCTCATAAGAATGATCAAGAATGTCTGCGACTAAATGCTAGCCGGTTACTGTGGCCAATTGATTCAACTGACACGATCGGCAGAAAAGAGTGGAGATACCTATTTTTTGTGATCGACTAATCACCAATCCCGAAAGATAATGAAACTGGCTTTGAACAATCAGTTGGCTGATCGATCGTTGTAACTTTAATATGTATGCAGGTACACCTAGGAAAACATTTTTCCAGTTTTATGCATTTTGTATTTGGGAAAAATGCCTTTATAGGTAATGTGAAAATAATGTGTTAATTCCTGAAGGAGAAATTCAACAGTCCATATAAACGACATATTCAGACTGCCGTGTGGTACAGCCATGTAGCAGCTGGAATTAAGAATTTATGGAATTGTGGAGAGAAGAACCTGTCACTGAGGGTGCTCCTTTGAGCAGGCATAGTGGAACAGGTTTATGGTGTTGTTCAGGATGCTCCACATGAGAATCCTCATCTTATGGTCCAGGACCGGTCCACAGAGCTACTCCCCCCCCATCACAGAAATACACCTCCTGATCAGCCTCTCCAACCAGTTTCTGTCTTTGTGGTTCATACTGTACCCCCACACCCTCACCCACTCTAACTAGACAATACCAAATAACACTGAGTGGACTACCACTGACTGAAAAAAATGTGCAATAAATAATGTCCTTGCTTACATCAAAAGCCCTGAGCCCCTTGGGAAATGGAGCCTATGCTCTCCTCTCTTATATATATAGCCTTAGCCTGTAAAGCCCAGTCGACCTTGTAGTTGAGATGGACCCCAAGTTACTTATGTTTAAACCACAGCAATCATCTTCCATCAATGATGATTAGTTAATGGTAGTGCTGTGATGATGATCGAAGATCATCTTTTTGGTGTGCCGGACAAAACCCCTTGTTCCTTTTTCGACTCTATAAAGAAGGAGAAAATGAATATATGAATTGTCCCTTTTTTCCCCTAAGTATACGGGGCAACCCCAGTTGTAGGTACGCCAATATTGGAACACCTTCTACACTTATGTCTGTTTGCTTGTTGCCCTTTGCACCCTTCTCCTAAAGTTTGTGTCTTTGGAATGCCCAACAACTACATGCTAACAAGTGGAAGATATCATATACCAATTGTTTAAAGGATTACAGTTCAGGTCACCAGTCCAAGTAAGATCAACAGAATAAAGATAGGATTGGGTTTTGACTCAAATTCCTCAGTGTGTAGTGTCAACTACCACATTTTGAGCATTCATGCATGTCACTTGTGCCTTTGTCCATTTTACAGAACAGCACTGGTGAGGTCACAGGTCATTGATATTAGACCCAAGAGAGGAATTCTGGCTTGCCATTTCTGTTCTAGTTCGCTCGAGTGTGTGATAATGTTTAGTTCAGACTTCTATTAAGGCACCCAGGTGTGTGTGTGTGTGTGTATTTGTGTTGTGTATGTCATGCTCAAACAGAAAAGGCCATTTTTTGGGTTCAGGAGGAGCAGGGGGGCAAAATGCAGGGGAAGAAGGAAACCAAACAAACAGGCAGCGGGTGAAAAAAATCAGGGTGTTATAGATGATATGGCAATGATTGGATGGCCGTAACTTGGAAAACATGATTATTATTGCGGAACTGCTTCTGATGTCTTCTGGTTTTGCACAGGTGATCAATATCCTGGGGTAATTTTAAGCGTGATTAGTTTGGATGGATTATTGGCAGTACTTTTTTTTGTATTGATCTTCACATCATGTCAATCTCTCACGGTGACAAACCAAATCTTCAAATTCTATACATCAGCATTAAAAGCTTATATTCAGGCTGACTCAAAATATTTAATGACTCAAGAGACCCAACGGTGGCATTTTCTAATTTAAATGATTTGGGTGTGTTTATTCACTTGAATTATGCATGATTTTGTGTTTTTTTGTGTTTGCACTTACGTTTGGGTACTGAAGGTAAACACACTATTTTGGAGATATGACCCTCAAATCTAAACATAGGTTAACAGGTAAAGAAATTTGAATTTAGAATGTAATTTCTTTGGTAAGTATACTACAGTACTGCTTGGAGGATGTGCTATTTTTTTTTTTTAAAGACGCGATTCCGAAGGAATTAATGTCCCCTTTACTAATGTGAACTAGTTTCTGTTTCTAGTTTTGAGTTGATCTTTTGCCCCTCCGGGAAAGTGTCAATCGTATGTATACGCAGCATGAACAGCATGGCCAAGCTGATACTATTTTAAACCATTCTGTGTAATTATAAGCATTGTCTTCTTGGATGATTGAGTTTGGTCCCACAATGTGGGATAGTTACTCATTGTACTAATACATCATCTTTATATTGTTCTACATTGGTAATGACTCTTTTCTCCAGTGCAGATGTTGTTCTTCATAAACTCATTTCCTCCACCAAAATATGTTACTCTATCAGTGCAGCATTCAATATAGTGCAGTCTCTTCTTCCTCTCCAATTGTTAGAGTGGGAATCTTGACTCGCTGATAAACTGATTTATCCACGTGTTGTGGTGTTGAAACTCAAAACAGGAGTGAGTAGCAATGAAAAAGATGATGCTCACCCCATAAAAGATACTCCTTACAGCCAGGTCCCCATTTATATGGGAAATTAAAGAGTGTATATAGTTTATTTACCAAGATGTGGAGGAACATGATGATATAATGCAGCAAATTAGTCCAGGATTTGCTTAATTTTTATTTTTGCATTCCTGCTCACAATTATCCTGATAAGGTTTTGTATACAGTATGCCTCATTGCAGAGAAAACATTATTTGTGAGTCTCGATAAGTCAGAAGGCCCTTAGCATTATTGAAACTGACAGTCGAAAGAAACAATGATTATATTTGTATTATTCCGTCGGAACAAAACTTAGTGGGCTGTAATGATGAGGAAGTTATCCATTTGAGCTAAGTGCCTCCTAATAATCACTTTATTGTTACAGTACATCAGAACTGCGTTGGATTTCATAATTACATAGATCAATACCAACCAAGCAGCAGGCTTTTCATCGGAGAGATTTGAAATAATTGTTTCAGTACCTTGGAGTGGAAGTGATCATAATATGGCATTCAACGTGTACGTGTGACTGCATATGGAAAGCCTTATTAAAAAATCAAAAATATCTTCACTGAGAGAAAATGTTAATGAACAAAATCCAAGAAAACAGTTTAGACAATTAATCCTCATCTGAGAATTAAACACCCCTCCAAGCCCCCCCCCCCCATTCTTTTAGATCTCTTTGCTTAGAATGATATAAGGCTTGAAGGAGCAGGTTGTGAGATAAAGGACCACATCACAATGATGATCTCTATCGATTTGCAACCTTGGGCACACAGAGGAGGTCCAGCATTTGTCACGTCAAGCTGACCCCAATAGCTGATCCATGCCGCACTCTGATGAATTGGCCCTGTTTGCTCAGTTTGTTTAATTGATGACTTGTTCTTCTTCAGGTGGACCAACGCTATCTTCCATGCATTTATTGATTTACCAGGACACCCCCACTTTCCTTGGGCAACCTTTTTTCTCATTTTATAAACCCAAGATAAACTCACTCTGGGTTTTAGGCCTCAACAAGCATGCAAACTGTGCCCTTTATTGAACATCTCCTACTCAATACCTAAACTTTCAGAAGCAGTCAGAAAAAAAGTTACATTTCCATTCTTTCTTGTATCTAATTGGATGTGGTAAAATTGTGTCCATGCTGATTTTATTCATTCATTCATCTTCCGTACAGCACATGAGCTTCTCGCCACCAATCTGAAACCTTAATTTACAAATGTGTCATATCAAGCCACTACTTTATGTGTCTTAGGATATTCAATGTAACACTTCTACTTTTTCTGTGTGTTCCATAATTTTCAAACAATATTTTGGGATCCCTGACCCTTTCCAAACATATTCTTTATATCTACCATCAATTGCATGAAATTTTACTGACAACTTTTGGTAAAGACACCCATTTGTGCCAATACAGAAGAATATTCAAGACTTCCAAAAAGATAGGCTAAATATCCACACTATGGTACGGTATTGGGAAACTTATTAAACAATGCAAGATTAAGTTTTTTATCCACTTTCGCGTTTTTACTGATGATGAGGGCTTTGTCTGCAACAAGTTATGACAAAAAAGTTCTTACAAGACAGGAGTTCAAGGAATAGTGGATTTTGTACCTTCTTTTTCATAATTGTAGTGTGAAAGTAGTTGATAAAAAACTGGTTGGAATTCAAACTGGCTGTGACAAACCATAGATTTGCGAATGCATATAAATGAGGAGGACCGCTCCACTTGTTAACTTTGTGAACAAATTTAAACAAAAAGATCTTCAATGGTAAATTTCATATTTAGTCCTTTGTATTCATTATTTGTATTTATATTTTACTCAAAGTAAATAAACCTTCACTTTAATGGGAAGTTTTGTTGAAGTTGTACGGTTTTGCACAGTTCCTTATGGGAAAATTACAGTATGTTCAATATGATAATAATATAAGAATAAAATAATTAAATAATCAATTACCGTCGCAAATTTGGGGTTAGCGTTAATGACTGTTACCTTAAAGAATTTATTTCTTCATTTTTAAACTTGAGACATGTATTCCGTTAATATTTTTTTGTACTCTGGCAATATTCACAAATACTGAAATGAAAGCACATTTCAATCTTTATCAAACTTATGAGGTGTGCATTTCGTTGTATTTGATGAGCATGTTTGGGGTAGGGTTTGACAGGACTATTAACATAAAGCTGAATTTGTTGCATCCTCATCATAGACCTTCGAATTAAAACCAGAATAAAGAACGGCTTCTGAAGCGCCTCAGCAAGCTATTGACTCTACAGCTGAGGCATGAGGTACAACACAAGAGAGGCAGCACCGACATGAAGGGAAATTCTGCAAAAAGACACACTTTTGGATTTAAAGCACCTATCTCAGATCCCAGAGCCTTGAGAGTGGGATTGGATTACTGTCGGCTAGATTTACTCCTGTGGCTCTTTGCCACTACATCATCATAGGGCCCCCTGCCTCTGGATCAATGAGGATATTTACTGCACCTGTTTTAGAGAGACTTTCTCAGTCGGCAGGGCATTAAACAAACAGCCTGGACAGCCGAAAGCCCTGTCTCAGCCCAGGCCTAACTGTTCTGACTTTGCCATGCCCAAATGCAACACAGATTAAGTTTAAAAAGACAACACTCTCTGTCATTCACACAATTGCACTAAAAATGATCATTTGCCATGTTGTCAAAAACAAAATAAATAGAAACGAATAAATTAGATGAATTAAAAAGTACAATGAAATGATAAGAAACATATAATTTACAATCGTTTGCATCCCCCTAGGTAGTTGCTCATTCAAATCTAAATTTACAATTTTATTGAATGGGCATTGTAGGGAGGGCTGAAGATGAACTTAAATTATGGACAACTAAAATTCTCAAGTATTATGGTTATAAAGAGTTTATTATTCCAAACCATGTGACAATGCAGACTCATAACTGAAATTGCTTTAGGGCACAACAACGCTCCCTTATTATCCTTGTGAAACTCTAGTTCATTAAATTATATGATAAATTTGAGAAGAATTGCCATTTGAATTGTTGGACAAAAGTCTGTACAGAAACATATACTGGCCTTCTCCATTTGCTAAATGCAAGCACATGGGTGAAAGAATGGATGGAATGTATTTTGTTCCCACTCAAATATGAGCTCAATCATGCCTGCATGGAGAAAAACAGTCCCTATGATTTTTTTTCATTACTTGACCATCCCACTGACCAAGCTTGTGCCATTAGCTGACAAGGCAATGTCAAACAATGGGCCTCTGAAGGACACAATGTCTTAGCATTTTTGCCTTGGGAGCACACAATCGCACACTGGTCACTTATCAGCAGAGTTGTCCATTGTTACAGTACGAATATGACTTCTGACAAGTGGTAATCCATCCATCTATGTTCTTCTACTTTGTCTGAGCTTCTCTCACAATGACAGCTACCCAGTTTTTCCAACTTCTCAAGAGCACATTGTTCTCCTAGCATGTCCTGTGTTCTCCTTGGGGCCTTCTTCCAGTGGGACGTGTTCAGAAAACCTCACTACGACGTTTAGTAGGCATGCTAATAAGATTCCCAAGCCACCTAATCTGACTCCGCTCAATGGAGAAGCACCGAGTATACTTCAAACACATCCCGGATAACAGAGCTTTTCTTCATATCTTTAAGGGGGAATCAAGAAACCCAACAAAAGACAATGCACAATAATTATAGTTGTGTTGTGGTAATGCTGCGTAGAGTAGGTATGTCTTCCATTCCAATTGATTCCCTTGTATCTATTGTATCGATTGTTTGGCTGTTGACAAAAGCAGGAGGAAGATTTCTTAAGTGTTTGAGATAATATCATCCGCTAATGTTCAGGCAAATGAAGCAAGTAGAATTCAATGGATGGAAAACTGACAATGACTTGACGTATACTGAAAAAGCAATCAAAGGAATGTTAGGGCAAAGGAGTGGAATTTTATGCACTCCCCAAGTCCCCTGTCCTCTATCTCATTGACCATGTATTCAGTTGTTAAAGACAAAATTGAAGGTAAATTGCCTCAAGAAAAAAGATTGTTGGGATGAAATCCACTCTATAGTAATGTATGTGCATTACAGACTTCAGGTTGTAATGGACTCCAAAGGATTTGTGCCAAAATATTGAAACGTGATTGGTGCACTAGTAGTTAGCATGTTGGCTGAGTCTCAATTCTGAGATCAAGGGTTAAATCCTGGGCTCTGTCCTTCCTGTGTGGAGTTTGTATGTTCTTTTAATACCTGCGTGTGTTTTCTCTGGGTACTCCCCTTTTTTCTATCACATCCCCAAAACATGCATGGTAAGTTGATTGAATTCCAAATTTTCCCTAGGTATCAATGTGCACGAGAATGGTTGGCTGGCAACCGATTCAGGGTATAACCCACCTACTCCCCTTAATTAGCTGGAATAAGGTCCGCCTAGGTTGTGAGGACAACCGACTTGGAAGATGGATGAACTTATCCCATTAATTTTGATCACTTTGAAAACAAAAGCCATGTATCAAAAATGAACTGTTTCGAGATCGTTCACCTCATTTAGACATATACTATTGTGCCATCTGTATCGCTTATTACTACATTTATCATGAGCCCTGAATGCATTTTCTGTATTAATGGGAATTCTGTTTAATCAGCTTGGTGTTATAAACTGCATTTAGACCGATTGGTTCTTCCTCGTCGTCACAGAAATCTTTGGCTGTTAGGGATTAGTGTTGTTCGTTTTTTTTCACCTCTGTTACCTGTCCTTGTGATTGCCCAATGAGTTCACCTGCCGGTTCCCCACCCCTGGTGTATTTCCTGCTCGCTGCCTCTCGTGTGACCCAGGTGTTTCTGATTATCTCATCAACCCATGTCTGCCTATTTAAGCCCTGCGTATTTGTCAGTCCCGGTTGGATTGTCTGTGTACAGGTGTTTCCATGTGCTCTCGCTATGCCCTGTGCTCCTTGTCTCCCCAGTAAAGTTGGGGTTTGTTCTGTTTTTCAAGTGCTTGTTACCTTGACTTAACTTTGTGGAAGTATTATAGTTTTGTTAGTGCACCCTCACTCCCTGTCTTTGTCCGCTACCTTGCATTTGGGTCTTACCATGCTTCACACACCGCCAAAAATTGCAGTGGCAGAGAGATCAATTCAACCATCTCTGTAGCAAGAAAATTCAATGCTTTCTTCTCAAACTGGCAACTGGCCAGTCGTTAGCCCACACAAATACATTGACTTTGTAAAGGTACCATTACACAATTATAAAAAATAAAATAAAATAAATAATCTGTCAGTTCTAAATGCAGCATTGGAGAAACTGAGGACCTGCTCATATAATGTTTGGATCAGCTCTATAATGTGCCCAATGCAATAAATATTAAATATGCAGTTGTGTACTAACCATCATCCTTACATCCACCCTAACACCCACAATGACTGAAATAATCTTAGTATGCATTCTTTTCTATTCCCTTAACAAATAATACACGCTGCTTTCATCAAAATCATTGACAACAAGAATGTCATGGATTTTTTGCCCTAGTGTTCAGACATCAGTCCTCATTCTTATGTGTGAATTTTTTAATCATTGTTTATACTCGTCCGCCTCATGGGTGCTGGAGCTTATCCCAGCTGATGTTGGCCAAAAGGCGGACTGCACCTTAAACTGGTTACCAGCAAGTCTTAGGGCACACAGAGACAGACAACCATTTGCACTCACAATCATACCGCCACTCAGAAGGAATTGATCGGATGCGGCCTGCACTGAAGTTGGGCGAATGTACTACTACACCATCTGTCGTATGGATTTGTACTATTATACGTGCAACTGTATAATGTGTTACAGTACAGTAATATCTTAATTTTTGCCCTGAGATGTGAGACAAATTTGACATACAAACATAGGCGAGGGGCTCCTTTTAATATGGATAAAAGAGAAACAGTTAGCGGTTAGTTAGTATTTTATATGGGAAAATGTACTTTGCGATACGTGTAAATTGATATACGAGTTCGGTCCCGGAACGTATTAAGCTCGTATCTCAAGGTATTACTGTATATGGTTTTATATCAGTTTTTCACAGTTTGGTTTATAGATGGTATAAACAGTAAGACACTTAATATCTGTATGCAGAAAAATCACATCTTCACTTTTAATTTTTCCTTACCTTGACGCAGTTGTCAAAAAAAAAGAACTGAAGGACAAATTTCAAAGGGTTCTGTAATGTAATTCACTTACGTAGATGGTTACCCTCTTTTATTTTGACTACTTTAAAACAGTTTTAAAAACACACTGATCCAGGGGAAGAGAAAAAGTCAAATGACACCACTGTGGTCATTATTTTATTCTTGAAGATTTTGATTGACTTATGGGTTTGCACTCCAAAGAGTAGCACTGATGCAATAACCAACAGCAAATTCTAGGAGTGATAAGCCGAAAACAACAAAAACAGCACATAGATAGCTCAGTCAAAAGGTTAACATTATCACCGATAAAATGTCTTATTTTTAAAAAGTGCATTCACAAACATGACAAATACTTTCAAATCATGATGTCTATCATAATGTGATACAAAATATGCATACCTGTTTTAGATTTGATGGTATTTCTATACATAGATATTTTTTTCCAAAAAGATCACATGTATTTTTTCCTCATTTATTTATTTATTTTTTTATTTTATTTTTTTACAAAGGTCAAAAGCAGGGTCGTGTTCATAGCAGCTTTGGACTTCTTTAGCCTCACATAACATCACTTCCATGTATTGAGACACAGAGTCGTATCAGATGTCCAAATAAAAATCTCAGAATATTCTCTGTTATTAAACTCAAATAGTTTTTCTTTTCTTTTTTTTGCAGAAAGAAATATTCATTAGTGAATCCTGAAGAATGAAAAACAAAAACAATATAATCAATAATGTTTGGGCCATTAAATATATTTTTGTATACCCGCTTTTTTGTCAATATCATAAATATTAAAGACACAGAACAATATTATAAGACAATGCTTGGAGACTAACTGTAAAGATTAAAATAGTTAAAACATTGTTTTTTTTCCAACTTTTTTTTGTTCATGAGAAAAAATATCAGGCAAGCACAGAAAGACTATACCGTGGTCTATTCAGGGCCCCTTTTATCTGAAAGAGCACTGAAAAAGAAGATTTACTAAATGCTTATGAACAAAGTTTCAATGTTTTGTGTTTTAGTCATGTCCAAGATGTTTGCCAATTTTATTATAAGGCTCGATCACGGTTTTCAGAGGAATTCTTAAAAGCAGTCAAACATACAGATAAAAACTGTAAGTATCATGCAAATCTTGCAAGACAATGTAATGTATTCCCAAAAAGAGACAAACCATCTCTCATAATATCAAGTGAACAGGGAATAGGTGAAAGGCAAAAACCCTCTAATCAACAACTAATTCCAATGTTTCAAAAAGCAAAAAAATATTTAATCTGTACATAATATAGTAACATGAGATTTAGACTGGATCAGCAGTTTATTTCCACATTTGACTTTTAGCCTTTGCTCATTGTTTTTCTCTAATTTATTCCAATCTCTTTATTTTCCTCCATATACCTTGAGAAGGGGCGACTTGAGCCGACCTCAAGTGTAGCTTTCTCAATTCCAGTCATAGGAGAGTTGCTACCTGTGTGCAGACGGTCAATTGCACCAGGCATTGCTCGCAGTGATGTTATTCCTGCACCACCGAGGCTGACGGGTAACTGGGCGATGCCTCCATTTTGAATGACCGAGATCTCATTGTTTTTAATTGCCAAGCCATTGGTGATAGCAGCTGCATACTGGTTCCAAAAACCGGGGTCAACATTCATGGCCCGAGCCGCTAAGTCCTTTTGGAACATTTCACTGAACTTCATTGCATCCCCGCCCAGTAGGGCCATGGGATTTTCCACCGATAGTCGCCGACCCCTGCGTGCTGGTGCATTGTTCCACATGTGTGTGCCCATGTGCACCTAAAAGTAAACAAACATGACCAAAGGACACAAAATTAAAGAACTAGAAACATTTTAGACAAGAGATACAAATTTAGAATCATATCTCATTGACCGATTGCATACCTTAAGATTGCCTTTAGTAGTGAAAGCCCGTCCACAGATGGAGCAAGCGAAAGGTTTTTCTCCAGTGTGTGTACGCTCGTGGATTTGAAGCGCACTGGCAGAAGAGAAATTCTTCCCACAAGAGTGGCAGTTGTGCTGCTTTGGGGTGCGTCTTGGGGGTGGAGGAGCTAACATAGGGTTGGTGCTAGGGCTAAGAGTGGTCTGGGGGGCTGCAGCAGGAACCTGGATGCCCACAGGTAGGAGGGAATTGTCGCTCAAAGACATTGCCTTGTTGTGCCCATTCATTTCCATTTTGATCATATTTGATGCAGTGCTAGCCAGGTTTTGAGTATTAAGACCTATAATCAGAGGGAAAAAATGATTATATATACAGTCTACTTTAAAAAAATAGAGAGACTGTAAAATCTCTAGTTTTTAAGGTGTTTATACTATATAATACTTTTTTTCCGACATACCCTGGGAGTTCGAAAAGTGTTTTATGACCTGAGGTTTATTTTTGTCTATGATTTTAGCATCAATAATGGCATTTTGCAGTTTTACTCACTACTTGCTCTGTCATTATTCAAATACCGCATAGCTCTACACTTGGACACTTTCTTGATCAATGGGTTGGTAGAAGGGGGCGTTAACAAATAGCTTTGCATTCCCCTTACTTCACACCTAGTGATTTTTTTCTTCTTTTGGTCCTCTAGCAAAACAAAGTTGTATGCCACTAAGCACAGTGACCTGTTACAATTACAAGAAAGAATCTGCCCTGAATGCAGAGAATTCGGGGAGAGATGCTGCAAATGTTGAGCAAGCTTGCCTCTAAAGGTGACTGAAGATTTACGAAAATGGAGGCATTCATTTGGAGTTATATAATTAGTTAGAAGTCTTCAATATATGATGTCAAATTTAGTCTTTTAAACTCATTTGCATGCTGATGCAAGAAGTATGATTAAATACAATTTCCCTTGAAAGACAGACAGATATATTATTTTAAATCATTTGATTACACTTTTTCCAGCCTGAGTATAAACTGAAAAATATGTCATCTCATCTCATTTCATTTTCGGAACCATTTTATCCTCACGGGGGCCGCTGGGGGTGCTGGAGCCTATCCCAGCTTCATTAGGGCCAGAGGTGGGGGACATCCTGAATTGGTGGCCAGCCAATCAGCCTACCATGCATGTCTTTAGAATGGGGGGGGGGGGGGGGGGGGGGGGATCGGAGTCCCCGGAGAAAACCCACGCATGCCCAGGGAGAACATGCAAACTCCACACAAGATGGAAAACATTATTGATATATACCTCATAAAATAATTCTGCCTTACATCTGCAGATAAGAGTTTTAACTCTATGTATCATTGGGATTTTTTTTTTGTATATATCACTACTTTTTTTTAATAACTCACCTCGGTCTCTATTTAGAAACAGCATACTGAAGTGACTCTCCTCCTTAATAAAGTGCCTGCTTGGTTGAATAGCAGTCAGGTCCAGGGCCCCATTGCCTTCTATTACAGGAAGTGGAGATGGGGTTTCAGGTTTTTCAGACTTGACTGTTGCCAAGCCAGTTGCATTGTTTTCATGACTCTCCTCTACTGCCATGGCACCGCTGTGATTGTTGAGACCAACTGGGGACTTGGATCGTTGGTTTTCACAGTGGCTATAAGCTGGGGACAATTGTTGCAAAGACCCAGAGGACTCTGATAGAGCAGGGCTACCCAAGCTTTGAGATTCTGCATCCCCAACTGCAGACAAAGAATCAGTAGGAAAACATTCGTTCTCGCTTCCATAGCTGGAGAAAAGTTGACTTTGCTTTTGGACAAATGAACTGGTCATCTTTGCAGTAGAGTCAATCATTTTCATCTGGTTCTCCATAGCAGCAATGCTTGACATTATAGATGTTGGTGGAGAGCTTGCAGGTGAATAAGGTTTTAATGGATCCATTTCACCATCTTTTAAGTCAACTTCATCATCTATAGCCTGCTCCATTTCATCCAAAAGATCGTCATCATAATTGCTCATTGCATCTATACTCTTTTCATCAAAAGATAGGTCTGTGTCCATTTCTTGGAGATTCTCAGTAACTGGGGTGTTTGGGATCTGACCTCCCATGTGCATGCGAATATGCTGTTGTAAAACAACTGCATTGGTAAACTTTTTTTGACATATAGGACATGAATGCTGGACTCGAAGCGGGGGTTTGGACCGATGAACACCAAAATGTGTTTTCAGATTTCCCTTGGTGGTGAATGCACGTCCACATATCTTGCACTTGAATGGGCGTTCCCCAGTGTGGATGCGGTAGTGCATCTTGAGAGCACTCTGACAGCTCAGAACACGATGGCAAATGACACACTGGTTGGGGTCGGTCATTTTCTTGTCAATGTTTTCAACAAGCTGTTGCAACTTTGATGTCTCTGAAGTTTGCATAGAGTCTAGGAGACCTCCAAAGGGAAATTTAGCTTTAAATTGATCTGAAATCATGGGGAGGACAGGATGTGACACTGGGTTTGAGGAAGAGTTTGGACTCTTGTTGGATTCAGTAACCTGGGAACTATTTGACACTGTTGTGGAGGTGAGTGTGGTAGAGAGAACAACTGGAGATACTGTTGTTGTGGCAGTGGTGGTATTTTCTCCTGGCCGAGTAAGGCAGGTTGGGGGCAGGAGAATGCCTTCAGGCTTAAGGAGAGGTGGTACATCACTGCCTGGTGTGGGTTTTGGGGAAGTTGAAGTAATGGTAATTCCAGAGTCAATCATAATATTAGGAGACAAAGATGCACATTCACTTGATGGGGGTGATGGTCTTTGCGGAGACCTATTTAATGGACTGAGGCTTGCAGAGTCACCAAACCCGCCCATCATACTTGGTAAGCTGGGAGGTAGTTGGAGCCCAACTGATGTGGGAACAGTAGGGAGGACAGGTTTACTGTCAAGCCATGTGGTAACAGGTTTTTCTGGAGGCAAAGACATACCATAAGGAATGCCTGAGCTTGTAGGAACATTGTCTAGGTACTCAGGAACTGGGTATGGGTTCATTTGAATATGTGGGTACTTTTCTTTATGCCTCTGGAAGTGAACTTTCAGATTTCCCTTAGTAGAGAATCGATTACCACATATGTTGCATTTGTAGGGCCTCTCTCCAGTGTGGGAACGCAGGTGGATTTGTAGTGCACTGTCACTGCCAAAAACTTTGGCACAGAAACGACACTTGTGCTTAAAAAAAGGGTCTTCGGAACTTGGCTTTGTGTCAAAAACGGACACATTTGGGGGTTTCCCTTTGCGATGTTTCATTAGAGCAGATAGGGGGTCGAGTGCATTGGCTGTGGCTGCTATGCTGGCTAGTGGGTTTGGGAAGATAACGCTGCTCGATGAGCTGTGAGGTATCAGCGGCATATTCGAAGCTGAGCTTAGGAGGCTGTTGTGACTGAGTGACGGTGGAGTGCTCGAGTTCCGTGGATGAGTAGTACTACTACTACTGATTCCACAGCTTCCTGTCACAGTACTGCTAATGCTTTTGTTGGTGACTGATGATGAGCAGGAGGGAAGTAGAGCTGACAATCCAGAGGCACTGGGTGGGGGAAAAATTGAATTATTGGAGGAAGTATTGGGCACTGCCGAGCTGGAATGCTGACTTCTGCTTGATGTTTGGGAGTGAGGACCTTCTAGTGCAGAGGTCAGTGGTGAAGAACCTTGGCTATTCAGAGAGGCTGGCAACCGAACAGGCAGCTGATGGACAGGAGGAGTGATAAAGTTGTGGAGCTGAAGTTGACTTGCAACAGAGGGGGCACAAGTGGAAACCGGTCCAGAATTTCCAGTCCCTGTTTTGTGGTGGTTGAGTGCAGGCTGTGATGCTGACTGTCTGTTCATGAGAGCCACTTGACTACGTATTTGTTCTATCAACTGCAGCTGGTGTATTTGCTGCTGCTGAAGGGCCATTAGCTGGTCCAAGATTACTGGAATCGCCATGGTTGAAACTCCGCTACCTGCTGCTGCCCTTATGCTCTGAGAGAACTGGGCAACTGCCACTCGGGTGCCATGCAGAGTTTCCAAGGTAACGTTAGTGCTTGGCAAGGTATAGCTCGTAACACTCGGGGGATTAACATCATCGGGCTGAGGTAGAGAGCCATCCACTTCTGGCGATGTGACATCTCTTTCCCCAAGATCCATGTTTTTTTCAGAGGAAAGGTCTACCTCCATCTCCTCATCCTCCTTTTCAAGGATCCTGACCCCATTTGACACTGTTATCTCTGGGACATCCTCACCCTCACTAGCAGGTGTGCAGATTCCATCCCTTGCATCATAACTGTCAGCTTGCTCACTGGAGCAACTGGGCACAGGGGATGGTTCTGGGTAGTCCTGTGAAGGAATGGGTGTTTCCTCATTGTCATTTACAATAAGCACTAGCGGGTTTTTGGTGCAGCTTGTTAAATGTTCGCAGAAATCTGCCCACTTGAAGAACTCAGCACAGCACTTTTCACATACATGAGTCTCCTCACTGCCACTGCGGCTCTCATTCCCACTGTCAGCATCATCCAGCGTATCACCTCGAGCTAAAAGAGGAGGTCAGGGGTTTTAGATGGGATACAGAAGGAGGGGGAAGGACAAAAAAAATAAAAATCATGAATAACAAATCAATAAAAGAAACCACATACTATATTCGGCAGTGCAGTGATGAATAGATTTATCCTTAGATTTTCTCTCTCTCTTTGAAAAAAAATCAATTCTTACATGTTTATATTTTTTACTCCACACAAACTCTCCCAGTTCACCAATTGTCAAGACTCAGGTTTATGCATTCACTCCATGTCTCTAGAGCCAGCTAATAATTTTCTTTGTGCAATCCATCAAATTATGAGGGCCTATCAATTCTGGATACTGCCGCTTAATGAAATTCCATAGAGCCCATCGATTTCCAATATTTCATACAATTCACAGCTGCCTCGTCTGTTGGGTACAAATCAGGACTTTGATGGCCTTATTAGGATTCCCCTCTTATATCAGGCTCCTGAATTTCCCGTTGAATTTCAAATGCAAAGGCCTTTTCATCGTGTGTTACAGAGCAATGTATTTGGTCGAAGTACTTAAAAATCCATAGTACTTTATCTTACAAACAATTAAATGACTTTGACTTTTAACTAATAGAATAAAATAAAATCTCAATTAATTTTCATGTTAAATGTTTTCAATAGTTCTCACTCTCTCTTTCTCTCTCTCGCTCTCTCGCTCGCTCTCTTACTTCCCCAAGCTTTCTAAACCAGTCTCTACAAATTTCATGGTAGTGTAAAGGCAGCAAAGTCTCTGATTAGTTACACATGTTTAATCACAGTTACATCAAGCCACATCCTCCTGCTCATGCGAACAGTGGAATCTAACAAGGCGATCCATGTTTTCAAAACTGACCCATGGAACACTCAATGAAAAATATTGGCTTTTGTAATTAGATTTTAATATTGTTGTATTATTATTGTTTTTATATCCGAAAGTCAATTTAGTGTCATGTTGAACTAATGTTTGCTTTTCATTAACAAGTATATTACTGTTTTCAAAGGCATGTGTCTTACATAAATTTCATTTTTTTGGCCTACTCCATGACTTCCCAGTGCATATTTGATATACTAACTACTTTTTTTTTATGTAAACATCTTATTGATTTAGTTGCTTTCAACAGTGTGAAACACTACTTATTTTCAGGGATGATTTATGGGTGTTTTCAATTTATGTTCAGTTTTTTTTCTTTCTTTCTGATCTTGTTGTTGAAGTCCACAAAAGATAATTGATTTGAGTGCTGTATATTAATAACCAAAATGACTTTGAACTAACACTGTCATCTTTATTTGAATATTGGCTAAAAACATAAAATATACATCAATGTTGAAAGACCTCGTAATGATTTTAGCAATAATAAATACAATTTACACTTTTAGTTAAAAACAATCAAACATGGAAGTAATACTGATATGCTGCCACATTTTTTACACAGTTGTCTTATTACACCAAAAATATTATGGATTAATATGTGGAAATATTGTGCATTGTGCCTCCAAGGGTGTATATTTAACTATGTATTCCCTAATTTAAACAGAATAGCAAAATGATTGATGCCTCATTCATAATATATACTTATATATCTGTTTAATAGGAATGCGGTCCATTTTTAAATTGTACAAACTTTTATACATTTCTCATTATTTCCCCCCTAAATGTTAGAAGACACAACATTTTTTTTCAAGGTGGTTTTACATTAAAAAGTACAGAATTATCTAATTCAAGGAAAAAATCTGCAAATAAAAAACACACGTGAGTGAGAAGACGAGACAGCAGGTAGAAAATCTTCTTAGTCCAGCAGCAGAAACTAGAATCCATTTCCATAATTGAGAGCTGAAAGGTCAACATAAATGAGCAGGCAATGTGTTTAGATGATTAGTTATTACAATAGTATAACTGTCAATCTTTTTTACACTCTCGAACAAATACAAGTGGAAACCTCTGAAAGCCTGTGTTCTTACGCTCCCTCTCATACCAACACACACACACACGCACATCTTTGTTCAGATATTTCTCATTTATAAATTATCAAGCTTTTAGCAGCGCTAGAAGAAAATAAAAAGGGAAGGAAAAACAAACAATAAAAACATCTTACAATGTTGCATGCAAGTGTTTGATGTACGCATTCACAGTGTGGAGGCGACATTTTGTGGCTGTGCATATAAGACTGGGTGTGTACATTTGTGTGTAAAGGTATTGATTTTCCTATAACATAGAAAAAAGACCGGGGGAAAAAAGCTGGGGGAAAAAGGCATGAATACGTTTTTTTCGTTTGAGCTTCGAGATTGCGCTTTTACTCCGAAGCAAATATTAAGATGACCAGTCAATAGGGTGATTGTGGACATTGAATATGTGTGTCTGCTATCACGCTTACAATCTCTGGCATGCTAACTGAAACCACTAATCTGACATATCAGATGAGGTATTCACTTATTCTGTGAAAACCATAGTGCTGTGCACTGAATGGTGCATTGCATATTGAACAATTACAAATGGTGCCATTCTTGACCGTTCCCAGACTCCCTTAATGAATATACACAAAGGAAACCATAGTGGTAAAATTTGCTCATTACAAAAGAAAAACTCATATCTCATATAACTGTTTAGCTGTATTGTGTCCAACAATTTGCTCCTCAAATTTGTCTTTGAACTTTTTTTTTCACTAAAAAGCACACGGAAATTATTGTAGTTTTTAAATCTTCGAAAAGGTGCCCCTCCCTTTTTCCCATTTAAAATGCAAAAGTCTAAGGATCGGTAGGATCGATCATTGGAATTGCAGATGTATGGATCAGCAATACAGGTGTTGTAGGATGAAAATGAATGTGCTAAGATAAGTTTCTATATGAGGGCTGGATGAGGAGATTTTTCATTTAAAAAACATTATACAACTAAAATGTTTGAATGAATAATAGTATTAGCATAAATCTTTTTCCATTTAGTTTTCCACATGAATTCATTGAATGGCATGTTTGTTTTTAAAATGACACCCACT
This sequence comes from Stigmatopora argus, assembly GCF_051989625.1. Lineage (NCBI taxonomy): Eukaryota > Metazoa > Chordata > Actinopteri > Syngnathiformes > Syngnathidae > Stigmatopora > Stigmatopora argus. The sequence goes on from NC_135390.1 coordinate 7,278,775, forward strand.
GAGCATCTCTTCAAATGTCTTCATGCATTCTCGGACCTGCAGAGGCTCAAATGGGTGTCATTTTTCTGGTTAGCTTGCGGATTAACAGAGAGGTCTTTCTTATTGTGTGCAGATGCAAAGCAGCCAAAACCTTAACAATTTGTTAATGGAAGATTTTGAAAATGCAGCATTCAATGACTCACTTCTGTCTCACAGTCAAAAACATGTTTGTGTTTTGGAATAAGCAGTGATAATGAATGAGCTTCTTCTACAGGCCCAAACATCTGAGATGGTTTTGATGAGGCCTTGTTTGATAATGTTATCATTTCATAATAAAGTCATACATGAACACCAGTATCACAGACAGCAATACATAAAATATTCATAAATGGATGGGGGAAAAAACGCTTATGATAAAATGTTCTTGTGCTAGATTTTATGCATTAATACAGTACGTGTTCTTGGTACAGAAATGTAATTAAAAGAGCTGTTTTAAAGTGAGTCATATTTAAGTGCTTTCTTGAAGACATTATGGCACTGTGTGGGTGGTCTAGCAGCTTGCACCCATCGGTGAGAGGGGATTAAAACAAAAGCCAAACAAAGCCTCAATGCATGGTTGGGGGGGTTGCATTCATGTTAACACTGTCACCAGGGGTCCTCTCACTACATTATACCGATTGCATCCGAGGACTTCTTAAATATTTCACGTCACACAAAAGGATTTGCATTTTTTTAGATATTATTTGGGAAATTATCGACATTGAATGTGAAAACCATGCAAAGGAATGTGTTGCTCTGCACAAATGTACACACCACGATGGGGCGTGAACTATGGTTTTCTACAGGTGATTAAGTGAAGTCGAAGGAAATGTATGTTGAAGTTGTGTTCACCTTTATGGAGGAAATCACTTTCAGGTATTTTAGAATACAAGAGCTCAAAGTATGTTTGCATGTGTCGTGCATGTCTTCGGACCTAATGCGCCACATGCACATTTCCAAATCCGCTGTCTGCACAGGAAGTGGCGACAAGATGAAGAGCCTGTGTGTGTTCACAGTTTCTCAGACGCCAGCAGCTTGTGCAACCAAGGTCAACGGCATCCATGTTCTAATTGTTTAAGGATCTTGACACCAAGCTGCAGGACCTACTTGGCTGGGCTGGACAAAGGTTAAATCAGCAAGCCTTTTAAAAGCACTTCTAAGCACCCCCAGCCCCCAATCCTAACACACACAACCCCCGGAGCAGGGCAAATGTTCAGAAGGACTGAGGGTCAGATGATGTGACACATCTAAGCTAGATGACACCTGATGGACACTTCTGTCATGTTTGGTTGATTCATACATAATTAAGATGAGCTCAAATTGACAGTCTTAAACAAAAAAACAAACAAACAAAAAAAAGAAACAAAGTTAGGGTGGAATTGTGTTCACTAAATTTCACAGGTACTTTAAGTCATTGTGGTCATAGGGGAAAATCCACTAAATCCCATGCTTGATTTACTGAACTCATATGCAATATATTTTATGACTAAAATAACTCAAAATCACATTCAAAGATCATCAAAGTTAAGGATCCATTGTGCTGGCCTGGAAATGCCGCTGAGTGAGATTACGCGCCAACACAGTGACGTGTAACCCGTAAGGTAGCTTCGGAGATTGTTCTGACCGTTGTGTGTCTCTCAGTTTGGGGTGCTCGTGTGTGTGTGTGTGTGTTGGGTTAAAGTTTGCGACTGTTTCCCAGAAATTTCAGTGTTGCATGAAAACAAGAAAGACTGTTAAGTACTCAAATCAGGAGAGTGGGGGACATTCCGCTGCCACTTCCAATCTAAAATACAATGGCAAACACAATATGTGTCTGTGTGAGAGTGAGAGTTGGGGTATGTGCATATGCACGCCTGTTTGTATTTTCGTGTGTGTGTGCCAGCTATTCATTTTTTAACTGCAGATACACATCAATGTAGCACCAGGTAATCAAGCAGTTGAAAATAATCTGAAGAAATTAAAAACAATTCAGGACCGGATTATTTTGACTAGACAAAATAAATAAATAACTTAATAATAACATTTCAGCATTTGAGCCGTCAAATATTCATCGGGACATTATTGAAACAACTAAAGAAAAGCAATGTTTCCATGCATAAATTTCAGATTTTCATACGCACGTATAAAACACACTAGAATGAGAATAGCAGGCCACAGGCATAAAATACATCGAAACACACACGCAAAAGAGAGAAGGTCAATAGACTCTCACACATGTATACTCTGGTCTAAACAGCCAGCAGATCGAGAGTATTTTTAAATAAATGGCTCAGGCTTAAATTAGCAGTAAACATTAGAATTTCAATCAAATTTACGATTAGATTAGATAATTATTTTGGCAGTTGAAAAAGTATATACTTTACATTTGTGGATTTTCTTTCATCATTTATTTCAATATGCGATATGTTTTAAAGAGAGGCTTGCAAAAAAATTGGGGGAGGGGGGGTGGTTTAACAGTATAAATAAAAATATACATTTTAAATTTACTTTATTTTTTTCAAAACAATAATTCTCAATGTTCCCCCAATGGCAAGATGTGTCAAGCTGCAATGCTGACATAGCAAGAGAAAAGGCAACACATCAAGTGTGCTAAATTTGTGTGAGCGGGTAAACAAAAAAGATTTACATGACAAAACACGGCTTCAACCTGCACCGGAATTAGTGCTTTTTGTATGGTCCTTTTCAAGACAGAGAGGCACGGGGGGAGATGAGGGTGTGGGGGGACAGCACGCTCTCATGCCACACACTAGCCATCACATTTTTTAAATGTAATAATTATTAAATGATGGTTTATATTAGATATTGGTTAAAAAGTGCATAGGAATGTGACGATTATGTCACAACCTTAAGTCATTTTCCCCTTTATTATAACGTGCATGTTACAGTAATAATCAACATTTAATAAGTATTACAATTGTACACAGAACTAATTTTAGCGTATATCCCATCATTACAATTGTTCAGTAAAATGACAGAAAATATTTTCATTGCCACTGTATTTCCTGAAGGCCTTTAGAAGGCCCATGCTGTGTGTAAGTGTATTCCTTTTAATAAATCCTAAAGCACCAGCAAAAAGATGCAAATCTATTTAAACTGGATTAAAATACTACATTTCAACATCAACACTTGTCATGTAACCTTGGAAAAAGGCTTTCAACTTCTATTCAACGTTTATAATGAGCTTTACTTGATGAGTGCAAAGAAGAACTAGAAAAAAAAGAATCACTTCAATATAATTACTAGAGGTGTATAAAAATATAATGTGGGGAAGTTAAGAGTTTTTTTGCTTGCACTCACCGTGTTGAGAAATGATCCCGGTCATTGGCGCATCCTCTTCTGACTTGAGGTGCTGCGGCTTGGCTTGCTTGCGCCGGGACATGCTCGTCCTGGTTGTGGTTGCGGTGCTGGTACTGGTGTCCGTACCGGTGTCCGTCCCGGTGTCGGTTCCGCCGTTGCTTCTGTTTTGGGGCTCCGTGGCTGTGAGTGCGCGTGCGGCGCAGACACATCGGCGCAGTGCGCACCGGTCGACTCGCCAAAGTTCTTCTCCAAAAAGAGTGTGCGGGCAGAGTGAAGGGGGCCAACTGTAAAATTAGCCGCTCTCGCTGTCCCGGCTCTGCGTGGGATTGCGCATGTCGGTATAATAATTATGATAGTGAATAATGCTTGGAGATGAGTGGCACCGTGTGACGGTGGGGAGGATTGGCTGGAGTCCAGCGGACGCGCATTGGATATGCTAATGAGGGAGCGACTGAGCAATTAGCCGTCTCACTCTCGGACTTTATCCGTCTCTTTCCTCTTTACCTCCCCCCTCAACAACACGACACAACACAACACACGACTCTCTTGTTATGCCCAGCACTTTCGTGTGGAGGGTGTGTGTGGGGGGGCTGAGGGGGTGTCGTCTCAGTTCAGTATGGGCTCTTCTTCTGGGTAAGCGCACGGACTCACAAAGTGCTTCTTCGAGATGTTTTCCTCCTCTTCATTACTTTGACATCTTCTTTTCACACTTTTTCAGGCAACTTTTTTTCTCTCAAATTGTTTTTTCCTGCGCAATTCAACCTTGTCATTTCAAGCGAGTTAATCATGAAACACATGCTTAGGGCGAATTAAGTTATTGACGCGTTTTGTTGTTGTTATTTACCAGGGTTGTCCAAAGTTTCCGACCAGAACGTTCCACGCTTTCGGAAATAAATGTAAAAAAAATAATAATAATGATCAAAATAAAGTAAAAAGTTTCATTTGAATGGCTTTCGTAGACAGCTCACCGTCCTCCTTCCTCTTCAAGTGTCTTTGCTCCCCTTTTTTCGCACATAAAAAATCAGGTCGTTTCTTTCAGCTTGGCTTTTCCCAACAATTGAAAACGTCGCGTTCGGAGACTCGGTTGAGGCCCTCTTCGAAGTTCTCTTGGAGCGGCCCGGCGGTCCTGCGGATTGTCGCGCGGGGCTCCGCGTACTCGAGTGCGTGGGGACGTGCGGCGAGAGTGAGTGTTTAACCCCCACCAAAGCTGCAGGCTCAGCCCATTGCTCCCCGCCGCCGCTAGGATGTACCACCACGTTGCTGTTGAATGGACCGTCCTCACACTCGTGTCAACACCCACATTTCATTTGACCTCCCATCCCAAGATGCCCCTAACACATCCCACCAGTCATCCTCTGACAGGCTGTCACAAATGTTGTGTTATTTTTATTCATGGCCTATTGGGCTGATTTTGTGGCAGTTCATCCGTGCCCTAAGAGTTTTATAAGGTATAATTTATTGTTTTTATTTGTTTGGTTGTTTTTTAAAGAAAACACACCATTTTGAATTTTATTGTGCACTTTTTTTCTCCTAATACTGGTATAATGATAGTAATACTCAAATCATCATAGTAAGATCATCACATATAAATAGTCTTACATCGCATTGTGGCAAAAATGTAAGTAATGAACCCTTTTAGTGATTAAACAACACTTACACTCAAAAGGATTACATTTTGGCTCATGTAGGCCCAAAGAGTTTGATATTATTAATATTAATCATTAGTGTGTTCTTTTTTAAATATGTATTTATATATTTTTTGCTTATTGAGGAGTAAATGTCAACATAAAAAATGTAACAAGATTAAAATGAATAAAAACAAAAAAGATGCTCTGGTTACGGTCCCCATTGACACTTTTTAATCGGATAATATTAAACTTTATTACTTGCCATTGTAGACATCTAATTAATTTATACCTGGAGGACTGATCCAATCCGTGTTGAATGGGAGGGATGGCAGCGATCTTCCTCCGTCAAAAGTAATTGGACACCTAGCGCCTGGCAACCAATGATGTTAACCAAGATTACATGTACGATTTTAATTCCCGATTAAAAATAAATCCGAGCATCATTTTAACATATTACCTACTATCAAGATCCTTGCTCGTCATATCAGAAGTTGAGTTAGTGCGTTAATAAAAAGAAAGGGGAGGAAAAACCTCAATGTTTTCATTCAGAGGGGCTGTTTAACCCCCCCTCCTTCGTTTGTTTGACTTGCCCTGTCTCCACCTCATACGAGAGACAAATCCGCAGGCCACAAGGTCGTCCAAAGCAAACTTTTCTTTCTCCTCTCATTCCATCATCCCCGTAGAAGTTATGTCCAAAAGCCCGTTATTATCTGGTATTAATAGATGCAACCCCGGGAAGACAAAATCAGCTATTGATAATTGCAAAGAGTCCATGGTGGCTACTGTATCGATCGGCTTGTCCTCCTCTACCCTGCTACTGAGAGATAAGGAGACACACTCTTTAGAGCAATATAATTTCTTTTGACCTATCTGCTTGCTACAGACTTATGATGAATAGCCGGGGTGGCTGAAGTCCTTTATCACCAAAGTTGCCCCCTTGATATAATATTGATTCTTTATAACAAGCTCGGCACACAAAAATCAAACTGTCCACTTGGCCATCATCATCATCAATATCATCACAAAGGCGGGAGGAATGAGGATCCTTTTTCTCTTTTTCCCTTCCCTGCGCTTTTTTACAATCTTCTCGCAGGCCTAATCGCGATTCTGCTGATGATGAAAGGAGAAGAGAGAACGTGTCTGTTGCCATTCAAAGATGCGAGGGGCCATTTCATCTCAGGCTGGGTGGGCCACACGCATTTGTGCACGTGTAGCAGTAGAAAATGATCGTGAGGGAGAGGCTGGGCTCATCCGAGATAATATGGGAGTTTTCACATGACATTAAGTTTAGTTTCTTACTTTATGTGTATATCGGGTTGTGTTGTAAAAAAATACTGTAAACTTTAAACATAAAGAGCATTTTTTTAAATTTTCAAATTCCAAAGCTTTAAGCAGGCTGCAGCATAATCGGACCCCTATCGCAGAGGCTCCACTCCGGTGAGGTGGGGGTCGGAAACAAGGATGCAGGAGTGAAGGGAGGGAGAGAGAGAGTCGGAGTAAACGTGTAATCACCCAAACAAACATTTTTACCCATTTTCGCCTCCTTTAAAAGTGTTGTGCTATAGGTAAATCGGTCTACTTTTGCTGTGCAACTGAAAAAGCAGCGGCTCACATCCCTAGAGTAGCCTCTTCTTTCTCCTGCGCATCATTTTGCGTCAAATCGTTTCTCCTCCACTCAGGATACAGACCCGAGGTGGGAGGTGAAGAAGAAACCAAAGGTAAATTCATATATATATATATATATATATATATATATATATATATATATATATATATATATATATATATATATATATATGTTTGTCATCATGCTCGAAATACCAATGCAGAGATTGATTAGTCAGTGAACATTGATGATGAGACGTATTGCGTGACTGGTGCCATGGCGCATGCGCGCATGCACACACAGCTGATACGGTAAACCTTTTGGAAGCTCCAGACAGTGTAAGCAAAGTCCGCTTTGGAATGATTGTGTTATTAATTGTGTTATAATGTTTGTGTTTCACATGTCATTTGAAAAAACATTTAGGAAAATGCAAAACTTTTGGTACAGATTTATGTTGATAATAATAATATAACCACTAGTGCGAATTTAAGAGCAGGCGTGTTGTGGTGTCAGGTCGGCCAAACGGCTAGTTAGTGATTTAATGAACATTGCAATCAGTTGCATTTGAAAGAAGGAATTTTACACTGCCTGGGGCTTGATTGTTATGAGATACATTTGCAGATCATGATCACCCACCTTTACACTCCCTTTAAATTTAGTGATCTGCTTCTGGTTCTTAGCCTGGTGGAAGAAGAAATTGGTTTATTTGAAAATCAGGGAGGTAAACGTGTGAAAGTGTTTGGAACTACAAGCTGACTACAAAGGGAAGATAAAATTAGGTTTACTAAGAAATTAGCAGCTCTGCAGGTTGAAGTAGAAACTATAGGAGACCAGCTCCCAACCTGATATTTTATGTCTGTGTGTGGTCATTTTATCATACATGAGATGATTTTTGAATTATTGGCAAAGGAAAGGGTCACCCATTGGACAAGTGTTTTGTGTGTTGGTCTCATAGCTCCACGTAAGAGCGAGGGTTCTATCCCAGATGAGTTACGGCCTTCCTGTGTGAAGTTTGCATGTTCTCCCCGGTCTTGTGTGAGTTTACTCTGGGTATGCCGTTTTCCTCCTAAACATGCATGGTATGCTGGTTGAAAAAAATGTGGTGAGCTAGTCAGTTCATGACCTAGTAAAAAATAGATACTAGTAGTTCCACATTACATATAGTGGACATGATTTGGGAAAGAGCCTGAATGAGTGCCTGAGGTTAAGAAGTTCTGGCTCGATGTAGTTGGCCTCACCTTTACGCACAGTTTGGGCTCTGGTGCCTCCTCTTTACAGGTGTTGGACACTCTTCCACCCTGGAGTCGCTCAGGGTGAGAGGCGCCAAGACGATGTGGGCATATCTATGTAATCGGTGCCTGTACATTGGGGTTCACCCTGGAAGACTAGATTGATGGGTAATGGCTGACAAAGCGACATGTGCCTCTGGTGGTCTCTGAAGCAAAAACTCGGACATGGGTGGAGTTCTGGATGTCTCCCTGGTCAGGTGTTCCTGGCATGTCACACTGAGAGGAAGCCACGGAGCCACCTCAGACTATGTCTGAAGACCTTGCCTGGGAACGCCTTGGCATCCTCCTGGATGAAGTGGCTAGGGAGAGGGAAGTCAGCGCTTTCCTGCTGAAGATGCTACCTCCGTGACCCGACCTTGGCTAAGCGTAGGAAGAGATGAGATGAGATGTAGTTGTACTACTTTACTAGATGTCTCAAATGCCCGTGAGAATGTCTTGAAGGTTGAGGTCTTAAAGATGCAAAAGATGTGTCAAAGATCAGGAGGTGTAATATCATCTGCTGGTGTTTCCTCTTTGAACAGTGGATTTCGGACACATTTATTATTTCAGTGGAAATAAAAGGTGACAGATTGTTCCCACCTTGAGATAAGCAAAATTTGATCTGACTGGTTCAATCAGAACTAATTGAAATGAATTGAATCAACGTATTTCTTTGCCTACTGTAATTAAGTTAGAAGCTGGAACATCGAGTTGGCACTTAAGAGGCACTGAATTTTTTTTCTTTGTTGCCACCAAAGGCAAATGTGTCAAATTTAGTGTCAAATGCTCTGCACCAAATGCTGCTTGACACACTGACAAGATTGGCACTTAGCAATAAGGTGATCATCCTGACTGAAATCATGTCCCAAATTCTGTCATGATTGCTAAACAAGCTGCCAGCATTAAGGACTAAGTTTAAATCATTCAGGCAGTGCCAACTCAGAGCAGGATTTATCCTCTGTGTACTTGCAAGAAAAATGATTGTTTGTGAATGGTTAAAAGACGCAGAACTGAATCTCAAGCGAAATATTTAAGAAAAGAAACAGATACAGACTTAAACAGTTGGTTGGCTGGTTGGCCTTTTTATCTTGTACCTCAACTAAAAAATGATAAACACGCATGCTCAACATATATATATATATATATATATATATATATATATATATATATATATATATATATATATATATATATATACATAGTGAAATATGTTTTAGCCCATCAATCCTTTTTCAACACCACTTATCCCTATCAAGGTCATGGGGTGCTGGAGCTTATCCCATCTCATTCCGGCAAAAGGCAGACTACACCCTAAACTGGTTGCCAGTCAGTCGTACGGCACAATCAGAGACAAACAACCATCCACACTCACCACTGTATGGGATTCAATCCCATATTGTCTGCAGCCAGAGTCAAGGAAATGAATCACTACACTGTCAGGGACCGTTCATTTTTTATCTTGTTTTATAATATAGAATAAAGAGATGTGCTCAAATTGGCTGTCGTTTTATTCTATACCTCTGCAACTTGCCTAGCTCTAAGGCCTTGGTCATCTGCAGCTTGAATGCCATTTCCAAGAGCAATGAGAAGAAAAAGACTAACACCACACTGATGACACTTAATCTCATTGGAATTCCTTGTCAGGTTTGACCTTGGAAAGATATTAGCCATTTTAGCAGTGACTCTGTGTCAAGTTGTTTGTGTCAGGGGAGCTGGGCCTACCTGTTTCTAACAGAAATGACATGATTGAATGATTATACTCACTTTGTGATGCCAAACAGAGATGCAATTTAAAGTTTACACTAGAGTTAAATATCCTTGATACGTACATGCATGGAAATGTCTATGTGCAGTGAGCATATTCTCGCAAGCCATGACAACAGAGGACTGCTGACTTATGTGGTCCTCTGATATGTGTAGCACACTGTCTGTTCAATAGAAGCCTTTGCATTTTTAAACAGCATCAGTTACTTTATACTGTCATTGTTTTGGCACTGTTTGCCTTTCTTAATCCCGGTAAGTGCATAGCTCAATGACAGTGTTGAACTGGGTTTTTGTAAGTGTAAGGATGCTGAGCATGGATTATATGATGTGTGTTCTGAATATGGGAAATTAAAGGCTATAATTTGCTGATTGTTTAAAGCCTAGTGGCCTGATGGATGAGTGGTTAGTGTGTCGGCCTCGCAGTTCTAAGGTTGAGGTTTCGATCCCTGGTTCATCTTCAGAGTTTGCATGTTCTCCTCAGGTACTCCGGTTTCCTCCCACATTCAAAGACATGCATGGTAGGCTGATTGAACACTCTAAATTGTCCCTAGGTATAAGAGTGACAGTGAATGGTTGTCTGCCTCCGTGTGCCCATGCAATTGGCTGGGCACCAATTCAGGCTGTTCACTACCTGGTGCCCATAGTTAGCTGGGATAGGGTCCAGCCTCCCACCCATGAGCATTCTGAGGATAAGTGGTTTTAAATGAATAAATGATTGTTTAAAGCCTATTTAAATAAATATTTTGGGGTCAGATTTCAACTCATCAGACATTATCTTATGTAGCCTATTTTGCATAGTTTATTATTTTTATTTTTAACAATGTCTTTGCATTTTTGACCTGCTTATCTCATTCATTTTTTTTCAAGATCCGCTTAGAAAAGTGAGATTTTGACAGAAAATTACAGAAACTCCCACAAACTTAACAAGAATAAAACAATACGTTGTTTCAAAATTGCATTTAGCATTGAAATTATACTTAAGAGTTCCGATTTTTTTTTTTAACGCACTAATGTGTTTGGTTGTTTTAAATATTACTGTTACGATATCACAAACAATTTGGAGTACTGCAAATTACAATTCTAATGTGGCATTAGAGAGATTGCAGAAGGATTTCTGTATTCCTCAATTTTCTTACAGTGGCTAATTTTTGGTGACCCGCTTAGAAATCACACCAACCGAATCCCTGATCAATGCTTTGCATGCATTCTGCTTTGGTAATGTCTTACGTCGCTTCCAGGCTGTTGTGTGTTTTGGAGCACTGCCAGATAACTGCGGAAGAGCACCTGCAATTATTTTGAGGAGAGGTAATCGTGACACCGTAGCCTCTGATTGCCAGCATCTCACACTTTGAGGGGCACAACTCCCTGTACGGTGCAACCGACATCCTGATTACAAATCATCTTATTGATTTGATGGGTGCAAGATGTTTGCTAATAACTATTCTCATGCAATCTGTTAATCTTTGTTGTGATTAAAGAGGTAATCCCAGAAACCATTATTCCCAGTGACAAGGGTAGTATCGTGCACTTACACAAGACTGCCTCATTGGTCAGGGCTGGGATGGTAGGGGGCTCAAGGGGTGAGCAAGACCAAGCATATCAGAATGTTTGCATCTGCTGCAGCCAAACAAAACACATTCAATTAAAAAAAAGAATCAAGTAACAACAACAAAGAGAGAATTACACCTCTTCTAAAAATCAATTACGCCGCATAATCACCCAAAATGATTTTTCTTAAATATGATGATAAATCACAGCCAGGATCAATAGCCTGTGAAGCAACTGCCCTGCCTTGATAACATATCGATCAATATTTAGTATTTAATTAATACCTCAAAGGAGCTTTGAGCCTGTTAACATTGAGTGAAATATTACCAATGATAAAAATGGACCGAAATAAAGGCAACGTAGTTCTGTTAGAATTCTACAGCCCTTCCTCATATGTGTCATTGATCAGTCGATATTTTAGGTGTGATTAAGGAGCCTTTCAAAAGGAAACCCACATGAGTGTGTGTGTGTTTTTAGGGTAGCTGGTGTGGATGCGTGGTAAAACATTCCTCGATCATGTGTGATAGGGATTTGCAACACTTCAAAAGCCAACTGCTGTAAATTGTGCACACTTGGCCATATAAAAGTAATGCGCCCGGAGGTTATTAAAGAGGAGAGTTATGCCAAAAGAAGCATTTATATTATAAAACCGACATTGAAATAATACACTGTAACTCTTAACAATGTTTTCTTGTTTATTTTGTCGCTTAGCTGGTTGTTTATTTCTCCTTTAAGTAGAGTAATCCTAATCTTCGCTCTTGTGTTTAAAGCTTGCTCTCCTGCACTGTTGCTCGTCTTTAGGGGCTTTATGGCTGATTCACTGAACTGCTCGGCACCATATTGTAAAGACCTTCAATTAATTGGCCACTGTGCAACTCTGACAGAAACACTTAGGCAAATAGTTCCAGAGTGATGCTTTTAACTCGACACATTGCGAATATGCACGCGATGGTCCATCTGTAATCTTTTCTTAAGGTTTTAAACACGAGACTGCCAACTGTTTTCCAATTGGATTGACTCTTGGCCTTTCTAATTGGAATCCTTTTGGTTTTGAAAGCGATTAAAATGTATGCATACTGAAACAGACAGGAAGAGTTTTGTCTCTGGCAGATACAACTCAAGATGTGAAGATTTGTCTGTCTGTCGGTCCATCCGTCTGTCCGTCCATCTGTCCGTCCGTCCATCCGTCCATCCATCACTTATCTATGTAGCTAGCTTTTAAAAAAGATTAGACTACTGATTCGGATCACATATCTTTTAATAGAACACATTGCCTTTGTTATGGATGATTTTAAATGTCTCAAGGCTGTTTGGGTGTCTTACCCAGGTCAATAGGAGATTAGTGTACAACAAGGGTCAGCCCAGGTGGTGAGTTTCTTTTAAGCTGATCCTTGACACATGTGCAGCCACACACACACACACACACACACACACACACACACACACACACACACACACACACACACACACAAACACACACACACACACACGCTGGTTGCAGTTATTTTTATCATCATTTGTAATCATTAAACATTAAAAGAAAGGTATAGTAAACAGTGGAGTGAGGCATCAGAGTACAATAGAACAGAGGTGGCCAAGTCCAGTCCTCGAGAGCCTCTATCCAGTCTATTTTCCATGTCTCCCTCCACCAACACACATGAATCAAATAATCGGGATCGTTATCAAGCTTCTGGACACCTTGCTGATGAGTTGATCATTTGATTCAGGTGTGGTATAGGAGGGAGATATGGAAAACAGACAGGATAGGGGCTCTCGAGGACCGGACTTGGCTACCCCTGCACTAGAACTATTATCATTAACATGGTGTTTTTTTTGCTGATTTTGTAAATTAAGTTGTAACATTTTAAATCATTTAGACCAATCATTCAGCCAAAGAAGTCCACAATTTAATTGATCTAGATTTGTAGTAAATAGTTTTGTTGGATTAGTAAAAAAAAAAAGACAATTTGTCTGGAATCAATTATATTTTTATATTGTTTAAATAAAACAGGTATGATATAGGATATGTTTGAAATCTGCACAACATCTATCTCTTGGAGAGATTTTAAAAAAAAGTGGTAGCTATGGGACAATCTTGAGACAAATAGGCAGCTCATCCAAATCTTATCTTGAGACAGTGATTCCAAGTAAGGATATCAATTTGTGACATAATGAATTTTGGCACAAATTCTCAAACATGTTTATTGGTCAAATCAGGAAAAGGGACAGCTGTGAGACATTTGTGAAAACTTGTGTCATTGAACTATGAGAAGCTAATTTCTCACAAGACACATCTGAAAAGTAACACAAAAAAAAGAAAAAAAAAACACTGATAATACCACTTGGGTTTTAATTGATGTTCTTTCACTTCTCGGAGATTTAAATGAGACATGAACAAGATTTAATCTTCAATTTTGTTGTACTAAGGCAGTGGTTCTTAACCTTGTTGGAGTTACCAAACCCCACCAGTTTCATATGCGCATTCACCAAACCCTACTATAGTGTAAAATAATATATGTTTTTTTTTCAAATTCAAGATATATAAATTCCTCGCAGCACGGATTGGCCAAGCAATGTCACGGGATCATCCACAGCCAGTGATGGTCAAGCGGGGCATGTTATCATGAATAGACATGATGAGTCAATGTGTCTTGACCTCCACAGGTGGAGCAGAGGCTTTACTAAAATTACTTTCCAAAGAGATGACTCAAAATGAAGTGTCGCTGCTTCTATCATGAATTTCTGTTGCACTGACAGCACTTAAATGAAAATGGGCAGAGTTTCTTACCTAAAAAAAACATTCACTTCATCAATTTCACCCTCACCACAATCTATAATTTGTTTGTTTTGGGTCAAACTGTGTGGTAGCAATTACACACCTCAACTATGGACTTCAACTGCCAATCCCAATGACTAATCCTTAAAGTTCACAAGGTGCCAAGAGGGCCAATGAGGGTATAACATGAGCTGTGCGGTTCAACTGTCGATGGCATTAATGTAATTGAATTAGAATGGGTGTGTTTGTAGTTCAGCACGCAATAGGTGAAGACCTGATCAAGATTACAGACGCTCCCCTACTTACGAACGCAATTGGTTCCGAGCGATTGTTCATAAGTTGAATTTGTTTGTAAGTTGATTCAGTGCTATATTTTGTATTATAATTTATGTTTAAGGCCGATATAAGTATATTGAAGGTTTATATAAGTGCATTTGTATGTTTAAGGCTTGTATAAGTAACACGCATTGGTTTGAACTGAAAAAAAAAACATTTAATAAAATGGAGAGAATATGTACAGTACTGCAGAGAGAGAGAGAGAGATTTATGTATTAGAAACTGGCCAAAAGAAGCGACCTAATGACGATTGCACAGTTTTCTTCTTTTTTTTCATCATAAATGATGCGGTAGCACTGTATGGCATCATTCAATTGATTTGCAAACTTTGTGCAACGTTCAATATTTGGGTCCTGCTGGTCGATCTTTCTGTTTATAAATGGTACTGACGGTCGAACGATTCAATGCCCGTGAAACGCTCACCACTCTCACGCGCATCAAGCTTCGTTATTATTGCCACTCGTTTCAAATGAAATGGCTTGCCTCTTCCTTGCAACTCCCTCAATAGAAGCCTTTAGCTTTTTACCAACCATATTCAATATTGGATGCATGAGATATTTAATGATACAAATGAAAAAGGTTCTTTGCACACTGGAGATACATTCACGCACTTCCGCATTGCAACGAAGAAGAAGGTAGATGCTGGGTGAGCTGAGCTCTCACAGCGCCAGGCGTCGGTATTAGCGGCGGAAAGAAGTACTACTCCGAAAAAGGCGCGAAATACAAAATTGGACTTGCGAACATTTTTGGACTTAAACGCAATTTGCAGACATGTTCGTATGTACCGTTGTTCGTAAGTTGAATGTTCGTGAGTAGGGGAGCGTCTGTACAGTGAAGAAATTAAAGGCAACTTTGATGTTAACCATTTGGAAAGAATTACTCAAAGAAGTATAATTATTAATTTGTTCAAATGTTACAATGCAGATATGATATTTCAAACATTCATTGCTAATCCTGTTCATTTTTATTTACATGCATTTGGTTGACTGTAATTGGCTGGGAAACTGTTTCCTCGTGGCTGTCTTGATTAGACTCCACCATCCTTGCATCCATCATGAAGATAAGCAGCTCGGAAAATGAATGAATGGATCAGTGGATGAATCCACAATGTTGATAGAAATTAGGTATAATGTCATGAAAGATTATAAATACCTGGCCATGAGACCATGAGTAAGAGGATAATAGGTAGGGACACCCACTAATAACAGGTTTTATTTTGATTTACATTTGTTTTTATTTTTTACTTGTCCAATTTACAATTGCAAATATAGGACATTATGAACATAAATAGATAAAATAAGTTAAGGAAAAATATTCAAAACTAAAGAACGCAAATGCTTGAGGGTAATAAACAATTATTCAGACAGGTTTGTTAAGTTATACAGGCCACTATTATTTATTTATGATGGGAAAAATTTACTATATTCAGAATTACAGCTCTCTAGATGCTACAATTTTATCAGGTCCTGTGAGCCCATATTGATTTTTTTATTTTCTTCTCAGGATAAGAAGACGGAGTTAAAGAGTGCTGGTGAATGGAGAACTTCTCTCAGATTGCTGCTATTCTCCAGCTTATTGCATCCTGTCGTTTGCAGTTTCAGATGATGTCCAGTATGCTGCAGCTGCTGCAGCCAATAAACAAGGTGACTAACAATGGAAGGGAGCTAGGGTAGAAAAAGGGGGAGATGGGATAATAACCGCAGTACACATACCAAGCTATATAAAGGGAGAGGACATCTTACAAGTTCCTTTTGTTATAGAACAGTAGGAGTACATAGAAATGTGTGTAATTGTTTCACAACACATCTGTAGTTTTATTATATCATAATTATTTCTTTAACACATTCTTGCTCTAAATATATTTTCTATATTGCTCAGGGAATGTCATTTAATTTGATATTTACTTCATATTTATTTATAAAAGGATGACTAAAATTCCAATTTACTTACAAAATATGAAACAAGTCAATTGTAATTATCAAAATTATTTTATGATAAACTAATACCTGGCAATTGTGCTCGCTTTAAATCCCTGATTTTTTTTTCACAGTTGCCATAGCATAAAATGAAGTAGCTTTTCAGGACATGAAGCAAAAGTTGTAGGATGTGCTTGTTATTAAAGGATGTGTCCCAATCCCCCATTGTATGTGTCCCCCTTAGACAAATTAATTAATACCGTTACCTCCAGGAAATCCAATCAAAAATTTAATGAAATGGGACAATAGTTTTGTCTCATGTTTTTTTCTTTGTTAGTTTGTTGTGCTTTTTTTGGTAGTAAGTGTAAAAGACAAATTGTGGTTGTAGTCAATAACAGGGGAAATGCTGTTATTGAATACAACCACAATTTGTCTTTTACACCCTTACCTGTGCAGTAGAATTTCAGGTGATTGCTGTAATATGTGCTTTTGTGTAGATCAGATAGAGAGATCAGTGTCAACTTGATAAAAGATCTTTCCTAACTACTA
The DNA here is from genome assembly GCF_051989625.1 of Stigmatopora argus. Lineage (NCBI taxonomy): Eukaryota > Metazoa > Chordata > Actinopteri > Syngnathiformes > Syngnathidae > Stigmatopora > Stigmatopora argus. Next base: position 7,295,481 of record NC_135390.1, read on the forward strand.
ATTAAAATATCCATGCTAATACAATGAAATTTATTTTGAGAAGCTATTACAACACTTTAAGAGCCTGCAGGCTTCCTTTTGTTTTTCAAGTATTCTTTCCATCTTTCTTAATTTCAGAAATGAAGGCATTGTAGTATACCAGGTACTCAAAATCTCATCCGATTTGCTTCCATTTTCCTTTCTCCTCCATTCTCTCTGAGTAAAGTAAAAATCGAATTGATTAAATGAAAACTATGGAAAATGCACTGATGAGATTATCACTGTCAATTACAAAAAATAACAGTTTCTACAAACAATTTAAACAAAATTAGAATTTTTTTCGGCCCGATCTTACCTCTAGGTTAGCGTGACCGGACGTTTGGTCGCCGGATGTTTGGTCGCCGGACGTTTGGTCGCCGGACGTTTGGTCGCCCGGACGTTTGGTCGCCCGGACGTTTGGTCGCCGGACGTTTGGTCGCCCGGGTGAATATAATTTTGAGAGCTGGTTTCAACAGTAGATATTTAGATATTAAACTCTCTCTCTCATGAATATAATTTTGAGAGCCGGTTTCAACATTAAACTCTCTGTCATGTTACCAAACGTCCGGCGACCAAACGTCCGGGCGACCAAACGTCCATGCGACCAAACGTCCGGCGACCAAACGTCCGGCGACCAAATGTCCGAGTACCCTAGGCTAGACTCTTTAGGTACTGTAAGACAAATGGATAAATTAGATCCAACTGCCTTGCTTGCAGAGCTATGAAGCTACACAAAATCATTACTAGTAGTGGCTAACCATAAGCATAAACAGTTGGTCTTCAACTAAGCGGAGATCTAATCCATTGGTACCATTTGTCTAACCATTGGCTATCAGGATAATACTAATTTGTAGGATAACATTCCATACACAAGAAATATCTACAAAGTGTGCACCAAATTGCTTTGTTGTGGATGGTATGCAATGTCAAACAAAGACAGCAGATATGTTGTGATGTAATTTTCAGAATCTCATCATCAATATGTTTATACTTGTTTTTGTATAACCACATGAATTGTGACCTAAAAAATGTGTTCGGCATCGTCTTACACCTTTTTTGAGAATTGACTACTTTAAGGTTATCTTTGGTTATATCTAAAACATGTATTTTAGGCCTCTTTACAGTTAATGAAAGATTTTAATCTGTTCATAGGTTGAAATGTGAGTTTAAGTGTTGTTTATATCACTACAGACCACTGTGAGTTAGGATAATCTCAAGCTTGTCTGCAGCTCAGAACCTACCACAAGCAGAAAAGGATAGAAAAAGAAAGTGAATTCCTATGAGTATAGAAGTGATGCACTACACTGTATGTCAAATAATCTGCAGTCCATGCCATGGACCTATTATTTGTAGACAGTATATCATTATGAGTAATAGCAGAAAAATCAAACTGAGGTCTAAATTCAGTTGTAACAACTATGTTAACTATTATCCAGTAGGGTTAGCTGTCAGAAAGCCATATTTATTGAACCTTACTCAAAGCACACTCTATAATCATTTTTACATGTTTGCCTGCAGGAAGAGGAGGAAATTGCCTTGGCTTAAGCTAGCGTTCAGTCATAAGGATATGGTCAATTTGGTACACAGCCAAAACCATGGCCCTGAGTCACTTTACTGTATGTCTGTTTTGTCAACCATTCCCAGAACGGCAGCTGAATCATACTGTAAAATTAATAGGAACAAATTCGTGGGAAACAACAAGAGCCCTGAATTTGTATTATTTGTGTTCCACTATAGAAGTTCTTAATATGATTAATATTAATTATTTTAAAAATATATTTATATTTTTCTTCTATATTATTATTTGTTAATTTATTAACATGCTCTTTTACACAATTATTCTTTATAATAACTAATTAATATAAACAATTTAACAAATTCGGGCAATGTGGCTAATTGTCAGGTGCACTCTGACATCAAGAAATTATAGTAATATAATGTAAATTTGTACTACAATTATGATTACTCCTTCTGAAATATGTCAACATTTTGGAGTACCTCTTAATTCAGCATCTTCAAGTGTGCTTTTAAGGTAGAAGTACTAATAATCCATCCATCTTCCATACCCTGCATCCTTGTAAGGGTTGCGGGGGTTGCTGGACTCTATCCCGTCTGACTTCAGGCGAAAAGCAGATTACACCCTAGTCTGGTCACCAGTCAGCCACAGGGCACACACTGAGATCCCATCCGCTGATCCGCACTCACAATCATACTTCCAAAAGCGGGAATCGAGCCCACGCCTGCCCCCACCGAAGTTAGTTTCGTGAACCTCTACACCAGGGGTGTCAGAATCGGGTTGGTTCGCGGGCCGCTTTAACGTCAACTTGATTTCACGTGGGCCGGACCATTTTAGATATAATATTTATTATAATATACTTATTTTTTCTAAATGGATTAAAAGAACTGGATTAAAAGCCCTGAATATTCAGTTTTTTATAGATCTAAAACAATGTTTATTTTAGCTTTTTTATATATATTTTTAGATTTTACAAAATGATTTTTAAACTAAAAACAGAAAAAAAATATTAAAAAATTACAATTATTGATTTAAAAGGGAAATTTAATATACATCTATACTTTTCATTTTAATTTGATCCTAAAACATAAAGTCGGCACTCATGATTTACTTTCCCGGGCCACACAAAATGATGCGGCGGGCCAGATTTGGCCCCCTGGCCGCCACTTTGACACATGTGCTCCACATCATCAGGCGGCCTATTACTAATAATGACATTTCTAAATAAAATTCCTGCAACTACCATATTTTTTTTACTGTGTGGCCATTGAGAATGATTAAAACTCTCCCATTCCCTCAATCATTTGACAACAATTTATCTTATTCATTTTTTTTCCATAATAATTTTGAAGGAATTTTGGTTTTACATTTTTGTATGTATGAAGCACACATGTTTACTTCCTATGGACCTGGTAAATGATGTGAGCCAGCCAGAAGACAGAAAGGTCTTTACCAGTGTTATTGATGCTGTATTTCTCCCATTATGATGGAAAAGCTCACAACTAGATAAAGGAGCCCTTGGAGATTAGTGTAGAGCACTGGCATTAATAAAGTGCAGGTACTTTCCACTCAGGAACACCCTTTTTGTTTAGCTCCCAGGTACTATATACGTATAACATTGATGCACGCGAGCGTGCTTTCACATCTTCTGGGAAAATTAGACTTTTCCGTTGTGTTTATAACCAAAATACATTGTAAAAAGAAATCCCCTGCCACAATCGCCAGGGATCATTTGTTTTGGACTCTGACAGAGACCACTCAGAGAGCCTATGACAACAAAATAGTATTCTTTCTGACAACTTGTACAGTTATTGTAAGAAGATATGTCAACATTTTATTTTAGGAGTAGTAGTGTGCGTGATATGAAACCACAGACAAAATACCTCAACTTGAAGTTTGTGTTTGACAGCAATTTTTATTTTTGGATTCATGTTGCAAAAGACTTCACATCTAATCTAGCTGTCTTCTTTCAGAAGTTAAGAGATTTCTCCTCAGCTTGTTTTCTTCTAAAATGATAAACATCTCTTCCCACTTGTTGTATATTCAGTTCCCACAATTACTGTATTTTTCCCCCTCACCATTATAAGACAATTATATGACTGGTATTCATGCTCACCACTTCCAGTTGACGTCAAATCTAAATAGATCTCATAAAGTTTTATTCCCACAGTGTACGTCAAGCCTAAACATGCACACTCCTTTCGTTTGAATATTTCCCAACTGTGCAGGAGAACAGAGGTGACTTGTCATTCAGCTGACCCTTAAAGTGGCCGGATAGAGGCCAGAAGAGGGGTGGGGGGTGAAATGTGGAAGGAGGAATAAGGCCAAGGTCAAGAAAGCTAATTTGTTTCCTGCAGAGGCAGACCACACACTAGTTGCACAAGAGGCACTTTGATGTTGTTAAGGGGGCATAACCTGGAGCTTAGTTCATCAACCACCGGGTTCATTGCATTGTACAGGAAGACATTTTCGTTTATTGTTGTTTCATTTGTTGTTTTTGCTGCGAATATTTAGACAATAATTGCTTAATGTTTAAGCATGTCTTAACAAGCCTCACTTTCAGTCAACATTTCCCAATGTTCCTATCCAGTAAAATGGAACCACTAAGGATGAATTCAATGCGTTCCAGAATGCCTCTAAACCTTTATTTAGTCAGATTTTAATAACAACAATACAAAGAAAAAACAATGAATAATAATGGAAAGAGAATTAATCCATCCTAAGGCCAAAATGGGAAATGCCAGTTTTCATGTCATGCAACCTGGCCAAACCTGTCTTCTTTTGTTGAATGCACATATTCAGTAGATGTAGTATATTGGAGGCACCCCGGCGGCTGAGTGGTTAGTGCGTCGGCCTCATAGTTCTGGGGTACTGGGTCCTGGTCCTCTTGTGGAGTTTGCATGTTTTCCCGGGCTTGGCTTCCATTCAAATTTCATGATGCACAAGTAGTTAACTGTCGATAGTACATATAGGAGTTGTAATTTGCATTTCCAAATGAGGGACACTGTTGTCAACTCTATCCTTAATCCTGCCGGCGCAAAGGTTGCCAATTGTAGCTGCAAAGTATACAACATAAACAAAAATATGGCAGAACAAGAGGATGACGTTGTTAACATTTTATCTGTGATACAACCACATGTTATCTATCAAATGCTCACTAGATTATATGACATGAAACACTGTTTTGGTCAGCAGCTTGCTGCTTTTACAGTCACCGTCAAAGAGGAAATAAATGTATTTGCCACCTCTAGGGCACACATGGCAGGTTTGTGTATCCTGTAAAGCAGTGGTTAATCACTCTCTGCATAAACCTCGTAGCCTTGAGTGGGGAAAAGCCATCAGCCAGAGAGGTAAACGTTTATGCTACCAGGCTCTTACACGTAAAAAAAAAATGCCAGAACCAGTAATTCACAGACAGTACTGTTAATTTCCATAGGGTAAAACCTATGTCTCTAAAGGTATCAATGTTCTGATGATGAATGCTGTATGCGTAATAATGGACCAAAATTTTAATTTGTAGCTTTTTTGTTTGTTTCTTTATAATTAGCACCTTTGAGCTGTATTCCATTAGCACTCTTATAATCTCTGCTTTTGCTAATTAAGCAAAGTGAAAATAGATTAGACACCTTTTTAGAACAAAGGTCAACGATGGCACTGTCTCAACCTGTTTGTTTGTTTGTTGTTTGAGAGAGAGAGAGAGAGAGAGGGAGAGAGAGAGAGAGAGAGAGAGATGTAGATAGAGAGAACAAGAGATATATAGTATAGATATAATTGTGTTTCCCTCAGTCCTAAATTTCAACTTTTTCGTTTCTTTTTTAAATACTCTGCTACCGAAAGGACCATGGTCCAATTTTTTGGGGGGTGGATATTGTAACAAATGACATGTAAAGTCAATAAAAGCTTTATGCTGAAATATTGGCACAAATCAACGACCTTTCTAATGAGTCTGTAAGACATGCCATGGCTGTCAAATAGGAGGAATAAGGACCCTCATCCTTCTCTAATCTCCCTTTTCTGACCAATTGATCGCACTTTCATATCCATTAGGATAGCTTTGGAGCTGCTGTGATGAATGGCCAATCACAGGCACACATTTTCAAGGCCAAAGTGGACCGAATTAAATTAAATACAGTAATACCTTGACATTCGAGTGCCCCGACATACGAGCAATTTGAGAGTAAAATTCCGAGCAAATATTTACCTTGAGATACGAGACACATTTTGAGATACGAGCATACGAGATAGCCAGGTGGCCGACGCGAGAGCTTGCTTATGATTTCAGCACACCGTCTTTCTCGCTACATTTCCCTTGTGTAAAGATCTCTACGAGAACTGGGCGGAGCGTTGCATATTCCCGTGTTTTTTCCCGTTAGGCAGTGCAGAATACAAAGGGAACAACAATGGATCCAAAGCAAGCAGGTGGAATGAAAAGTTGTACAAAAGAAGCAAGCACAAAATAATAATACGAGAGTGGTGTACGCGTGGCAGAGCCTGCTCGCCAACACGAGATGAGTACTTCTCGCACAAGTTGTGTGCATCATTTTTGGAATATTTTGAAGGAAAGACAAAGGCAAACAACCCTCAATAGGTTCCTTTTAAGTCAGGGTGGAGGCGGGGCAAAAAGAGCCAAGAAAGGTAAAAAATTATAAAACAAATTTAGAATTAAGTTTAGTGTAAGGTTAGATTAAATTTATTTTTGAATGTGTCTGTATAGTAATCGAAGTTTATTTAAATGTGCTTATGTTACTATGTTACGAGCCTGTTGACGTGTAAAATCTCTCTCTCTCTGTAATCTACCTGATCAGGAACCACAAAATGTAAGTTTTGGTTAGCATTCTTTTATTGTATTCCATACTATAGAAATATTGCCATTCTTTAAATAACCACGCCCCTTTGACTTTTCCAACATTGATTTTCAGTTGGATTCAAAGTGGTGCACTATTGTGAGCATGATTATTACCCAAACATTCTTTCTACTTCAGCACCCTCATCCACACCTCTGTCAATGAAAAAGAAAAAATATGTGTTATGCATGAGAACCAACTGACAAAAGGGGATAAACAGAGCGAAACAAGAGAATTTAATAAAGTGCAACAAGGCAGAAAGGATTGCGCAAGTAGTGAATGGTGACTCTGCTTTCACCTCCTTTACAACTTCTGCCTGCTTAAACACTTTTACATGTGCCCCTTTATCTGCGTCTGCATTCTCAGGCCAAGGAATCAGTTGAAACAGAGAGAGAGACGCTCATTTAGCTTTTCTTCTTTTTTTTATGTTGACCAAGGATGGCCACCATCTGTGCAAACTGTCTGACTCTTCTGCTTCCCCAGCCCCATGCCTTTTTGTCTTTTTCTAGGCTTTTGTGTTATTGTATATGCCAAAATAGCACTATTATATATATATATTTTTTTATTAAATTGTCCAAAAGTAATAATTCACCAGTCACTGTGTGTGACCATTTAGTGGTGTTTTTTGTCTTGTTCATTGTCATTTTATCCACAAATTCAGCCTTCAATTGTTTTTATTTTCTCTCAAATGTGGCATCAAAAGCCCTCCACTAAGATCAACACCAACACAGAAGTGTGAAAAAGCTTTAGATTATGCAGTTTCACTAATGTGCCTCTTTATTCCTTAAAAACAAAAGTGCTGAATGTTGTCACATCGATAAGCCTTCATTTGCTCCTCTAACAAAAAGTTGACGATTGCACAACAGTATTATATTTCTGAATAGACAAGCATCTTCATCAGACCAGCAGGGGGGCCATTAAAAAGGAGAATGAACACAATAATTGTCATTTTCAAATAAATCCACTTCCAAATGGGATTCCGACTGAGGAATTGTTGTAAAAGCTATAATTTTCTGCTAAAACATGACACACTCACAAGGGACTTTGCTAATGAACTCAAGAGTGTGCAAACTCATTCCAATGTCTAAGATAAAGTATTGCAAATGCATCCAGTGAGGTAAATTGTTTACCAAACTTTTTCGTATTGTGTCATTGCTATATTTTCAATACAGGGAACTAATGATCTTTCTATGTGTGGCTTTTGCGTGGCTATACGTAACCACAAAATAGAGTATTTTGTATTTAGGGTTGATTAGGTTTAGATGCGATGAATTTCATTAAGGTTGAGGTTCACTTCCCTCAGACATAGTCTGACATTGTTACCATGTGTCTGTCTGTAGTTGTGCTATATTTGACTTATGACCAATGAATTGGGTTGGTCAGCTTTATGATAGTATACTAGCATGTTAGATTAAACTTACATTTTAAATATGGCAAATGTGGATTTGAGTGTAGATGTTTGTGTGTTTACACTGAAGTCTGTGCAGTTAGGGTCGCAGGGGGTGCTGGAGCCAATCCCAGCTATCTCCCGGCCAGAGGTGGGGGGGACACCCTAAATCGGTGGCCAGCCGATCGCGGGGCACAAGGAGACGGACAACCATGCACAGTCACACCCATACCTAAGGGCAATTTAGTGTCCAACCAGCCTACTATGCAATTTTTTGGAATGTGGGAAGAAACCAGAGTACCTGGAGAAAACCCATGCGATGGTGGATTCATAGGATCGACTACAATATTGACAAGGGCCCGCTAAATTTTAAGCGAATTCTATGTTTTTCCATGACAGAAGATACATTTTGATGATGGAAGTTGCCGCTGCTGCACCTGGAAGTAAAGCTAGAAGTTCAGCAGGCCCAGAGAAACCACAATGCATCTAATGTCGGTAGTATGCGAGGAAGCTGCAATTGTGCTTGGCGCAAAGCCATTGACAGCCAAGAGTTCCTAGTAGTTGTGGGATGGGCCAGAAAGATAGAATTCTAGGTGATGTCACCCTAGGCCTAGACCATTTTCACCCTGCCCAAAAAATCCTGGCAGCTCTCACAAAGAAAAAGTTTCTTGTCATAACTAAGAGATTCAGCACTCAATTGTTCTTAGCATGTTTAATATATTTAGAAACAAATCATTAAAATGAGCGGAATCTCCCTTTAATACGTATAGAATATTAAATATTGTACAATAGGAGCTTCTAGAATATGGGAATAAATAACTGGAGTTGTCAAGAGAAAATCATACAGAAACAGGGACAGAATGCAACTCAACATAAGCATTTGAGCCTACAATATCTGAACTGTTAGGCAGATATGCCAATCACTCACCCAATGTGCCCCCAGCAAACATGATCAAAGTGAATATCTGTGATTATTTATCATACTGTACACCTAATAATCAAATGCGATTGGCTATTCAATTCTGTGACAGGCAATTGACGTTTGTGCATTGACGTACCTTTAAAATTCTTCAGACTGTGTAAGAGAATACATTCTTTGATGCTTTGGCTTGATAATAAAACGTCTAGACACCAACTAAATGAATTTCCCTAAAGAATTTGTGTCATCGGTTTGAGAGCTAGACTCTGTACTCTTGGGTGCTGTTTAAAATACTGTCTTTTAAATCAATGCTCTTCTCCACTGTTCCTTTAATTGAGCTTGGTGGCATGCAGTGAAGACCATTTGTCTTTTGGTGAAAGAGGAAACAGTTAAGTCCTTAAAGCTAAGTACTACATGTACTTTTTTTAAAGGTGTTTGTACTCTCAAAAAAATACATATTTTGATTTATTTTGCTGAAAGGAAAAGCTGACATATGTAATGTTCACAAGGATGTACATGTGACTCTCGATATTACAGGTGTATCTCTTTTATAACGTCACCCATTAACAAATTCCCTAATTGCGAAGTTTTCCCAGGTTCGATGGAAATGTTTGGGGTTTTATTCATGACATTCTGGAAAATAAATGAACACACAAACCTGAGAAAAACATTTGGCATTTTTTTATTACATGTAAAGGCAAATGTAGGCGTCTGAGTGATGTTGTTATGCACAATTCTTTTTTATTATATTTTATATTTATATTGTATTATATTTTTTATTTTGAATTGTTTGAAAAGATGAAAAAACACCAAGTAACATAAGCCCTCACAGCTCACACAAGGCAAAACTGCGTTATTAATATTTTTATTTTACATTATTTTCTCACTATAAAGTTTCTCTTCCCTTTGCTGTTATGATTTACACTACATTTTTCATTCTGTCTTCTCCATGAGTGGTAGTGAGGACTTGAATTAAAGTCAGCAAACATTAGAGTGCTGATGGAGCTGATGTTCAAATACTAATAGTTTTTATTAATTGTTATATTTCTACTGAATATATATTTTGTGATGTAACATAATAGACTGCCAGTATTATCATAAAAAGTGTAAAGTGCAAACCGGCCTTCCATAAATATTTTTTGGGATGTGGGAGCACCTGGAGAAAACCCACGCGAGCCTGGGGAGAACATGCAAATTTCCCACCGGAAGGACCTGGGATCAAAAATACACCCGCATCTGATACAGCGCCCTTTCAGGTGCACCGCGCCTATAGGTTTGAAAATATAGTACATATTTCATTTTTTTATGTTTATATTTATCCATTCAAACCGAGAAAGTAGGGTGCTAGATTTCAATATGTTTATGTCACTGCCTGAATCCTCTAAATGGCATGGCAAACTGCCCCGGTTACCATAGCTATGTGAGGGTTCAAACACATTAATCACAAGGATTTAGGTTTCTCTCTGCTCTTTTATTTTTCAAAAAGACATTGAATCTCCCAGACATCCTTTATGAAGCAGATTTATGATGTTTAATATATTTGTGTGTAGATCACGAGCAGTTCCTCTGAAAGGTAACAGTTTATGAGGGGAGGAACAGTGCATGTTGTGGTCTCTGTCAGCAGACTTTATGTCTGTTTGTGCCCAGTGAATACTTAAGGATGAATACGGCAAAGTCTGTCTTTGCTACAAGAATTTAATATGTGGCACAAAGACAATGTTATCTCTCATGTGCAACAAACCCTTGCGAATTGATTGTACTTTAGTATTGTCGTCCATTAGTGTTTATGACTGAAATACCGACTAACTCAATAAATGCATCAACAACACTACAAATAGTTTGTAGTAATGTGTTATTAGGGCTATAATTTGTGCCTTTAGAAACTGAATCTGAAAAGGCTAAGATGAATCTAAATTGCTTAACTTGAATCTGACTGATTTAATTTGAATCTGAATTACTTGACTTGTAAATAATGTAATTTGAAATTTTATTTTTTATTTGAATCAATGCATTATAAACTGAATGTGAATCACTGGTTTATGATTTGTTAAATAGGTTTAATTCCAAGTTTACTTTTTCAAATTCACTTTGTCAAATTTAAATTCAACTCAAAAAATTCAAATTGCCCGCTTGATGACGTTAAGGTTCAGTCGCCTGACTTTGGTGCAGGCAGGTATGGGCTTGATTCCCGCTGGTGGCGGTATGAATGTGAGTACGGATGGTCATCTGTCTCTTCGTGTGCCCTACAGTTCGCTGGCGACCAGTCTACGGTGTAATCTGCCTTTCGCCCGAAGTTAGTTGGGATAGGGTCCAGCAACCCTTAAGAGGATGCACGGTTTGGAAGATGAATGAATTAATGAAAAATTAAAATTGTAAATTTTAAGTTCAAGTCTGAAAATTCAGATTCATATTTAATTTCAGATATTTATGTCTCTTATCCAAATATTTTTGGCAAAAACAATCAATCGTGAGACAATGATCATTACATCAGCCAATGAATAATTTTGCTGTTGAGCACATGACAACATTTAAGTTAAATAATTCAGATTGAAGTTAAGCACACTAGTAACTCTAGTTACGAATGTCTCTAAATACAAAATATTCAGGTTACAAAAATCTTCAATGGAAACATTTTGTCTCTAGGTACGAAAGAAATTACAAGTTACGAAACAGAATTTTAAATATTCTACCGACCCCTTGTAGCCTCCTGGAGTATTTTATTTTGACATTGCCGTGACAGAGTTGCTCTCCCATTGGCTATTACTGGGGTAGTGGCCACCAGCATAGTTTGACTGTGCCCATCTTTTTGTGTTCCACACATATTTCATACACATTTGGTATACTTTTATCATTTTCAGGTGTAGTATTGGGGATCTTAGAATGGTTGGAACAAATCAAAGCTTTTACATGTAAAATGTTTCTACTTACAAAAAAAATCATGGTTATGAAACCACTACTGAAGCAAATTAATTTCTTAAGCTTAGATAACAGTGTTTTTCAGATTCATTTTAGAATTTTCAGACTTGGTTTCAGATGGCAAACATATCAGGACATATGCACACACTTTTTTTTAAAAAAAATCATTTACTTATTATCACAAAAGTTATGTTTATTTGTCCCGCTCCCCTCATCTGTAGAGAGGATGTCGCCATAAATATCCTAAGTAAAATATCCAAGTAACTTCTGGTAACAAAAATAGAATCACGATGTGATCTTTTTTTCTTTTTTTATTAGTGATCAGTCAGATTATATTGATATGGTCTGACAGAGTGACATGACAAATTAGGGAACAAGTTCTTTCCTTCATTTTCTGAACCGCTTATACTCACAAGGGTCATGGAGCGGACTGGACCTTATCTCAGTTGACTTTGGGCACCAGTCGGGGGACACCCTGAATTGGTGGCCCGTACGCATTAGATTAAAATTTGAGATTTACGGATCTGAATGTCAAATAATTTACTACCTTTGACGGTGATATAGTACTAGATGTCAATGATTTTGACTGGGAGATCTTGCATTGAATGAGTTAATGCTTAATGCTGTTGTCATGTCAAACTAAACAGGCTGCTCTTCAGAATAGTAGACATACTGACTACAATTTAATGATTGTAATCTTCAACATTGTAGCAACTTTTCGTGGGTCAACAGGCTTCGGTCACTGAGTGGAAAATATCTAACCCCTCTTTTGATCCCCATAATAGGAGCCATGTTTCTTCCTTGGCTCTCTTTTTCTGCTCGAGCAAGCTGGCGGTTAGCAACTCCAGCAGTGTGTCATCTTCTTCCCGTGTGATCAAACTTGCAGCGTGTCTCCCTTGCGGGATCTTTGATACACCAATTTTGGTGTTAATTAATCAAAAAATATTTATTTTTTCATTAGCGATGCAGCTGGTCTATGCTCTACAGAAGTTTCTCAGAGTTTTGTTTTCAAGCTGGTGCTGATTTTTACTGGGTATGAATTTAAAGAGGCTGCTGGGGGATTCTGCGTTAGCACAGTTACACACAATTATTCGAAGCACACATGGCCACAGATATGCAAATTGCAAGCTATAGCCACACACTGAAATAAAAGCAACATTGAATAAAGTACAAATACACAACTTATGATTTTCATTCAGGACCCGCAGTCTTGGTTGGGAATGCTGTGTTGCGTTTAAGGTTTTATCTCACAGATAGCAGTGGTAGCTCTGCACCGTTTCTCTAATGTGCCTCTCCTTGACTGGCTCGATTGTTGACAAAGTCAGGGGGTTGAGCCACACACATTTTCTCTCTGGGTAGCACCCTTTAATCTCGTAACAGCTTCTGGTTCTAGTTCCTGTTGGTTGTAAACAAATCTAATTTTGCATTTCCTGTAGTCTAGACAACATCCAACCAGCAAAATTGGTAAGCATGTGCAGCTCAGTGGCAAACATGCTTTACCACCACACCAAGTATGAAATTAACACGAATACACTAAAATTCATTAAGATATAGAGATAACTGGAACGGGTGTAGGGTTTAGGATTAGTTTTGCAAAATTTTCAAAGGTGATCTATCAATGCAACTTTGCCACTTTTCCACCTCAGGGTCATATGTAAATTGTAGCCTACGCCACTGGATTTTCAGTGATTCCTCACTGAGCTGGTTGCCAGTCAGTCAAATGGCACATACAGAGAAAAGCAATCATCATGGTGTTGCCTTCACTGGGTGAGAATGTAACCCATCCTGCATCTGCCAAAATCCTGTATAGTACACTCTCTGGGACAGATGCTATTTCCAGTTGAATGGAATCGAGCTCAGTTCAAATCAGTTTAGATACTATTAAACTGTCTTAGCAGTTTTTTCTCTGTAAATATTTTGTAAAGGAAATGATCAAGTAAAATTATATGCATTTATTTTAGTTCACTAGAGTGCAAGTGTTCCCACCCACTGTTCTGCTCAACTAAACAGGAAAAGGAGGATGAAGAAGAGAAGCAAAGGAGCACAAACAGAAATTATTATTGATTTAATCACATAATCAGTGGCGAACACTTGAGGCCAGATAGCAAATCCATAATAGCCTCCCCACATAACCACCCTTACAAATTTACCATCAAAGCCCTCCGTGCACACACAGCAAACAGAGGAACCTGGGGTCACCTTCAGTCACCAGCAAAATATTGACATTCCTAATGCTTCTATATGTTTTTGAGTTAAGCGTTATCAATCACCGATAAGAGCTTTATGCTTCTAAAGCATAACTCCTATGGCAGAAGGATTACAGCATCACTTTTTTTTTTCTTGAATAACCTTAACATATCTTGTCAGACAAAGCAAGAGCAAGGTAAAATCAATGTTGTCACAGGGAAACGTTTTCCCATAGATGTTAGTTTAATGTGTGTGCAGATTAGATGCAGGAATACAATTCACAGGTATAAGGGTTCACAATTTGTCTGGTTAAAATAATAGACAGAGGGACTTGCTGGATAGACGACTGGGATGTAACAATTGCATGTACAGTCAGTTCACAAAACCCTATTTTTTTCAAAGTTTTGCAGGCTTAGTTTTATACTCGGGTCTTTAGTATGTGTTTTGCTCCCAGCCTGCATAATGTTTGTTCTTGGTCTCATAAAATAAAATCTCCCACAAAATGCAGCTTACACTCCAGTGCGTTACTGTTACTGTGTTGTCCAAATATACTGGATAGGCTTCAGCACCTCTGCAAACCTTGTAAGGATTAGGTTTAAATTGCTTGCAAATTTGTTTTGTCTGGTATGCCAATTATCCAAACCTTCACTTACTTTGAATGCATTGTTATCGGCCAGTCATTGTATCGGTCAATCCACTGATTGGTTGGTCATAAGCCTGATCAGACAAAAGCATCACTAAAACAACAAATGTGTCCATGTTTATGCCTTTTTTTCTTTTTTAATAGAAAGATGTTCTCGATAATTATTGAATATCCAAAACCATCATCCTTATAATTTGTCTAAGTGTAGATGAGAATTGGCAAAATTGACACAGATTTAAATTTGAAATCTGCCTCAACAACCATCTTCACAGTCATCTATCTATTAGCTTGCCTATCCTTGGCCATCTTGCCCGGGGCAATGGAAGCCTAATTGTTTACCAAAGGGTTGCGGCTCATTTGCTACTGGAGATTGGGCCTAATTAACACTAACTTGTCTGAACACAGAGGAGTGCTGTCCACTCCGCTTTAATCTAATCTGTACTCTTTCAAAAATAATGAGATCATTTACACCTCATTAACGGGCAATGTAATGTCGCTGCATTAATCATAATGATTGCTTATCATTTCACTTTGCAATATTATCTCCTCTAATGAAACTGTTCACACAACTGCCAAGTGGGCCTTAATTGGTCGTGTAAAATCACAGTGCACGCGGCAGATTGTCACCACGTGTGAAGTTCTAATTTGCATCGAGGAAGGAGTATATATCAAAAATGACTAAGGGTTTGATCAAAGATCGAATGGGGCTTTGAGAAACTTGCATTTGAAAACATATGGACAATGGGAGAAGAGTAATGATAAGTGCAGACATGGTATACAAAAAATCATTTCAAATGACTGTAAACGTTGTCTCCTTTATAGGAGAAATATTGAGCATATGGATGTGACGTTGCCTTCAATCTGCTCCCTGCTTTGGCCTAACACACTGAGACCAAGGTAAGAAATGTATGAATGCAAAATTCCACTTATTCCACTCCAAACCTACTCCATCTGCTTCATTTTCCCCAGTGAGCCAGTCTTTACAGGTTTGACTGTTAGTGGTTAATAAACTGCTCAAACCAGTGACTACACACCATCCGGCTTCAGCATATGACCCATTTGAAGAGGCCATGCTCGACTGCAGCGGCAACATTGAGGCTACTGGCACTTTTGGCTTATGAAGATTTTGTTGGTGTATGTCATTTGCTCCTTCCTCTTGGCCAGAGAGTCTAGCTACTAATAATAGTGGTTCTTGGCATGATGAACCAACAGGAAAAGTTTGGCTAATTGAAATCTGAGTAGCGTGTCACAGATTTGAGAAGACGGATGCTTAATCAAACAGTTATACTACAACAAAACTTTCATTCATTCATTCATTCATTCATTTTCTGAACCACTTATCCTCACAAAGCGTTGCGGGTGGGATTGGAGTCGATCCCCATAATTTAATGTTAGTATACTTCTGGCGGCCCGGCGGCTTGAGTGAGGTAGCTTGTTGGCATCACAGCTCTGGGGTCCTGAGTTCTACCTGTATAGAGTTTGCATGTTCTCCCCGGGCCTGCGTGGGTTTTCTCTGGGTACTCTGGTTTCCTCCCACATTCCAAAGACATGCATGTTAGGCTGATGGGACACTCTAAATGCCCCTAGGTATGGTTGTGAGTGTGAATGGTTGTTCGTCTGCTTGTGCCCTGCGATCTGCTGGCCACTGATACAGGGTGTCCCCCGCCTCTAGCCTGAAGTCAGCTGGGATAGGCTCCAGCACCCCCTGCAACCCTAGTGAGGATAAAGCAGTTCAGAAAATGAAAGAATGAATGAATAGTGTACTTCTTTCACCATCCATTGTCTTTTGCCTGCACTAAACATTCCATTCCTTGTACATTAATTAATTTCACCCTTTAATTGAACCCCTCCAAATTTTGGAAGCAACCTAAAATTGTAAATTGTAATTAAATACCAAGGAATATATATTTACAATATTTAACAACATCCAAGTTAGCCCATTAAATATGGGAATGATTTGGAGCTAAAAAATTGATAACATTTTTGGTGAATTATGAATTTAATATACAAAAGGAAGACTACCATTTTACCGCCTCTGCAGTTTATGAAAGGCCCTTGTTAACATCCACGGTGGAGTCAGGATCAAACGGAGTGCTGGCATCATACTCGTGCTGATATGATTTATTCTCTCCCAGAGGACCTTTCTAATGAACAGAGATGTATGCTCAGCTGCCCTGTACATGTAACCTCTGTGTGCTCTGTGGCTTGCTCCGCTGTAATATGATAAGTGCCTTGTCGATAGCTTGTATGATATGCTAATCATACTAAAACACTGTGCCTCAGGCGGTCTCCTTGTTTATTTATGAATGTTTGACCTAAGGGAAAGGAATAATCGGCTTTTCTCTGAACTCTCTAACCCTGGGGGCCAAGAGAATTGCCAATCACACATATGGGAGTACTATAATTCCACAATCCCTTATTCTCACTCACTCTGCCACCACAAAACCTACAGGTATAGTTTGAAATGACAGATACAGGCAAATGACTTACCATTTCCTCCTTCCGGTCACTGTACCAAATTGGCAACTGATGTCCTATGAATAAAGAGGCACTTAAACACATTGCTTATAATGTTCAGTACAACATTTTCATTGAGTTAATGTGGTGCAATATGACTTCTTAATTTTAAATTAGTTTCACAATATTAAAATGTCAGAAAACTGAGGTACCAATTTCCCTTTGAGAAGAAACTGATTGCATGGATTCCGCTGGAATTAAACATAGCCTTCAAAAGTTTGTGATGGATCAGATCATTTTTGTTTTCAATTGAAAGTCAAAAAGTCAAATCTTATTTCCCAATGAGATGCTAAATAAATAGAACGTATAGTCAAGACAAGTCAGTGGACCCTGAATTACTTCTGGTTATCGTAATGTAAAAATGAGTCATGGATCGACTTTAATCTTGTAATTTTACGACTTATTTCTCCCGATATTAATTAAATGCCCTCGTATTATGCCAAGACCTGTTCTGTATTCACACAGAAAAAAAAACCATGAAACCCAATAACTACCGGTTCACATAATGTATAAAAAAGTAACAAAACGACTTTAATCTCTTAATATTATGATTTTTGTATTGTAAAATTATGATTTAGTATGACTTAATGTTCGTATTCTCATCATTGTAATATTAGGAGGCATAGTATTACGGTACACGGTCGATTGGTCGCTGATATTTTGGTCGCCGGTCTTTTGGTCGCCGGTCTTTTGGTCGCCCGGAAGGTAAGTGATAATTACCATTTAAATTGTTGCTCAAATTCCCTAAATACAAACTGCGAATTACTATTTAGTCATACTTAATGCCCTAGTAATTATTAGTCTAAAGAAAAGCTCCACATTTCCTGGACTTATATTGTTTTTTGTTGGAGAACTTGTTAAGACCCTGACTGACGTAACTTCTTAAAGGGACAACACATGTACATACAAACGCTTATACACTCACACGTCGGCTCAGTGAAACTGCTCATGGCCATCGTTGGCTTTTATTGATGCGTAGACCATGTTGTTTTACCTTGTTTTGTCGCCGGTCTTTTGGTCGTCGGTCTTTTGGTCGCCTGTCTTTTGGTCGTCGGTCTTTTGGTCGCCTGTCTTTTGGTCACCCGTTGTTGCGGTCGGGGCGACCAAAAGACCGCGACCAAAAGACCGGCGACCAAAACACGGCGACCAAAAGACCGGCAACCAATCGACCGCACACGAATATTACGACTTTTCTCTCACAATATTGCAATATATGACCTCTTGAAAGAGAGATTTACCACCTTACAATCTGTTCCCACTCTGGTAGGAAAATACTGCTGAAGAGTGCGTGATGCCTTCTATCTAGGATGGTGGAGGTTAGTGGTATTTTTTTGGTTTCTTGGTTGCTGGTAAAGGGAAAAAATTATAGAAGGCTGAGGGGAACTGTTGTGCAATGCATTGCCATACGCTGTGGGCAATGCTTGATTGGAGCCAATTCCAACCTAAAACAAGGCAATGACCCAAAACACACTTTCAAATTATGCATTTGCAATGCAACTATGCCATCATCCATGAAAGAAGCAGGCAGATCTGTCAGCACAGTCACCACATCTCAACCCAATTGAGTAGTTGTGGCAAGACCGTATGGTTTGCAAAAAGTGCACATCAAGCCAATCCAATTTATGGAAGTGGCATCTGGAGGCGTCGGGTGAAATTTCTCCAGATTCCTTCAACAAATTACCCACTAGAATCGCAAAGTTCTGCAATGCTGTATTAGTTGAAAATGGAGCAGTCTTTTTGGAGAGTAAAGTTTTAATGAGGCAATTATTTGAAAAAAGGAAAATAAAAATAAATCCAACTCTGTCAATGTCGACTATATTTTTATTCATCTTGCTACATATTTAATAAACATGGAAAAGACAAAATGTTTTGGTGACCCAAAACCTTTAACTATTTAAGACCCATTGAGTATCTAGTGGGGGTCTCATTATCTCATCTCAGGGTCACAGAGGGTGCTAAAGCCTATCCCACCTGATTCCAGGCCGGAGGCGGGGGACACCCTGGATCGGTGGCCAGTCGATCGCAGGGGACAAGGAGATGGACAACCATGTACACTCACACCCATACCTAGGGGCAATTTAGGGTGTCCAATCAGCCTACTATGCATGTTTTTGGAATGTGGGAGGAAACCAGTTTACCTGGAGGAAACCCACGCAGGGGAAAACATACAAACTCCACACAGGTGGACGTGACCTGGATTTGAACCCAGGATCCCAGAGCTGTGAGGCCGACGCGCTAACCACTCGCTCCACCGGGCTACTATCTGTGGGGGTGATTTCACACATTTGTGTCTGCTACTCTAAAAAAAATACCCTTTTGAGGATGAGCGGTTCAGAAAATAAATGAATGAACAAGAAAAAGAAATACTACAGGTGAGTAGTAGTTAAATTGAAAAGTATCTTTCTCAAAGCCCAGTCTTTCTTACATCCAACTATAGATGGAAATATGGAAAACTTTTATTTACTTTTTTTATTTTATTTTGGGATTTACTCCTTTTTTAATATCAAGGAATTGTTTAAAAATGTGCAAATGTGAGTTGAGGTGCAACACAAAAAAAATCGGAGCCCATGCTTTGCATCTGTGAGCTTCAGGAACAAAGGATTATTTGTGTGCCTCTATCACTCTTGGTCATGAAAGCAGACACTTGAAAAAAAGTTCTCTCTCTTTTTTTTTCCAGGGAAACACTCTAAACCAACATCCTGGGTATAAATTTGCAAAACGCAATACAGGCCTGATTGTGTGTCGAGTGGATGTGGGGCGCATACGAATAGACCATGTGCCCCTTCCTCTCCTCTCCTCTCCCTCCAAATAGTACAACTCTTTCTCTCTCGCTCCCTTCCTCTAATGAAGCCAAGTAAGTAAAAAAATAACTATAACTTTATTGTTTTCTTTCTTATAGGACTGAACTATGATTTTGTTTAATTTTCATCAGTAAGCAGAAGGAATTGGATATAAATCATTTGTCTATGCATACAGCATTTCCAAAGAATCCCATCAAGTTCTTAGCGGAAAATATATGAAAAATATTTTTAATCAATATTTGTATCTTGTCCCTTTTTGCCGTTATCATCTTCTCATTCGCTTGTGCCAAATGGCAGCACAGTTACATTTGCACAATCTGCAGCATCGGACTATGTTGGGAAGTGTGTGAATGGCTGGGAACAAGTGAAGTCTTGGCACTGTCACCAGGTCAGCTTGAAGCCCTCTCATAGCCCAGCCCCTCAGGACCAGGTGCTCTCTGCATTCAGATGATACGCTTATTCATAGACTGCCTCAACTGGAGTATTAAAACTACAAATTTGCAAGTGAATGCTGATATAATCCTGGAAATATATGTCTCCATTAAAAAGTATCCCATTTAAAGGAACAAGACAGTCTTTGTGTGAGGCTTTATGTATATTTATCAAGGCACTAAAAGGGATTCAACTGAGAGGGGGGCTAAGGGAAAGGGATAAGGGGGTAACAAGGCAGACTTTCCAACTGTTTACATGTTAATTTCAAACTTAACAGCCCTTGTCCTGGAACTATTTATACACCAAATGCAAATTGATTTTTTCCCCTATTATGGTGTTTTTGGACACTTGACTGTTGAGAAAAATGCAAATTTAAATGAATGGAAAGTTTTCAGAAGGCTTGGGTTAAAGTGGATGGTTCAACTTTTTGCATCCAGTCTGCCTTACATAGAACAGATGCTTTCCATGTATGATCT
Source organism: Stigmatopora argus (assembly GCF_051989625.1). Classification (NCBI taxonomy): domain Eukaryota; kingdom Metazoa; phylum Chordata; class Actinopteri; order Syngnathiformes; family Syngnathidae; genus Stigmatopora; species Stigmatopora argus. Next base: position 7,316,137 of record NC_135390.1, read on the forward strand.
GGTTCTGGTAAGAATCAGTTTCAAGCTACCTTGGTGGAGTTTCAAAACTCTCACATGGAAACATTTGACAACTTTGATTAGATTTTAAAAACATTTGGAGAAGACTATATAATATAGAACTAAATAGAATGAAAAAAATTGTGTGGAGGACCTTCAGTTGCTGAGAATACGTTTTTTTTTCATGGATGCATTTGCAAAAGTACTGAGTCCACTGCATGCTCCACATGCACCTGCGCACTAATTACTGATTGTGATTTGACGGCTTTGCAATGGTAAAATATTGACTCCGAAAAATCAATGTTTTGCTTTTACATTGTTGTCATGGAAGCTTACTTCCAGACTTTAGGCTGCTCCACAATATCAGGCATATGACATTGGGTGTATGCTGCGAATTGGCGCACTTCCACAAGACAGTGTCAAACCCTTGTAATTTTTCACAAAGATGCAAAAAGTATTTAATAGTAAAAAAAAGGTTTAACAAATATTTTTAACATATTTGATAAACATAGATAAGGTATTCAATTTATTATATGCTTTAAACATTTCAAATCACCTAAAGCTTGACGGTAACATTTCAAATTTCCGATGTACATATTTATTTATTCATCTTCCATACTGTCCATCCTCAAATGGGTTGTAGGGATTGCTGGAGCCTAATTCTTCGGGCGGAAAGCAGACTACGTACACCCTAGACTGGCCTCACAAATTTCCTAATTCCCTTGCCACCAATGGCAATCAGTAAAACCTTAGTGCTATACTGCTATGTTCTAAACACGTTTGTGGAGAGGGTCAAAACACTCAAGTTTAGATGAAAAGTAGAAGTGTTTATTTGGTACAACCATTATCATTCAAGTGGTACAAGTGCTCTTCATTAAAACAATCTAACTTAAAATGTGAACTGACACAATTTGCAAAGTTGTTTGATGGTGTATGGTTGTGTCTTATTGATGTTTCTTTTTTTCCCATTGAAAAACATGAATATGCATTGCTTATCCTTACCGAAATCTGTCTGTCTAATTATCATGGTAATATCACCACTCTAAACAAAGAACATTGCCAAATTCCCTTGTTCACAAAAGAGTGAAAGTACAGCAGTATTATGATCGCTGCAAGACTACATGGCAGAGGGCAATTCCTATAAAGTGGTTGCATCCCTCTACAAACATGATCACCTGAAATGCGCACGTTCCATTGTCCTAAAATATCATAAATTGGCACATGCACAACCCCCTCTCAAGCATGGGACAAAATTATTATTTATTTGGCTACAAAGAGACAATTAGTCATATTCACATGCTGAAATTAATTGGCAGACATGCGGGGGATGAAGAGGGAGAACAAAGACAGCTTTGTCTCACTTCTTTTCCATCTGACAGGGATAATTAAATATATGAAATAGGAATTCCTCACTAGGGGTCCTGTTGACAATCCTATTTTGTGTCTTATTCCTTTTGGCCATTTTCTCTCTTTTGTGTTCCAGTTTATGCTAATGTGGACTGTTTTTGTTTTGCCCTGACAGCTCAAATAAGTCTTAATATGTTTACCCCTATGCCCTCCTTTATATAATGATCCCTTAGACTTAGAGGGGGCTAGTAACGTTAGCTTTATATTTACTTTGTTACAATTTCCAGTACTTCTGTAACTTTTTGAGAAAATGTACTCCCATTAGTAGGTTTACCATGCCATACTTTTTACTTTTACTTGAGACCGGAAAAACTGAATGAACTGGCTGGGGCAAGGGAAGTGTGGTCTTCCCTGTTGAAGCTGCTGCTCCTCTTACCAGACCACAAATAAACTTGAGTAAATGAATGAATTAATGAATAAATGAATTTACTAACAGTTCATTTAGATGTCGTTGTGCAGGGAAAAAAAACTTTGGTGGTGGCTGTTTTTTTGGGCTGATCTATTGGCCTATCCCAGCCAAGTATGGGCATCAAGCAGGGTGCAACCTAAATTGGTTGGCAGCCAATCGCAGGGCACAAGGAAACAGACAACCATTCACACTCACACTCATACCTCGGAGCAATTTCAACCAGCCCAACAAGCATGTTTTCGGGATGAGGGAGGAAATTATAGTACCTGGAGAAACCCATGTACACCTTGGAAGAACATACAAACTCCACAGAGGAAGGTCGGCAGCCAATGGGGATTGAACCCTTAGTCTCAGAACGGTGGGCCGGATGTGCTAACCACTCTGTTACTGGCCTGCCAAATTAAAAAAAATAAATGCTTATAGTAGCTGTGGTCCTCTTTTCTTAGATAACTGTCTTTATTTTTCACTCCATTTAGGATGAATATGTAAATATTAAGGTATGTTTCCTTTCCAAAAATGTTTATTATTTTACTTGCCCTTAGATAAGAGTAGGGACCTAAACAGTCTGCTTGCCCTTAGTCCCTGATAATTCCTAAGGGATTAAAGAGACATAATTTTCATAATATTACAGATACATATTTTTATCATTTAATCTGATAATCAAAGTATATTGTTGTTTTTTACATATATTTTTATAATATGAAATCTCTAGAAAAGCTACATTCCAACACTGGTCTACATTTTTGTCATGTGAAATCCCTTCCCAGTCTTACACACGGGAAAACATTTGATCAAAGAACATTGTGGTTAGTGGGGAATTATGGGTTATGTCACCTTTCACCACAAAAGTAAAATGGGGCCTCTTGCCGTGTTCCGCTTACATGAGAAACCGCCGTTGTCATGTTTCTCACAACTAAGAAAACAGTAAGTGGCACATGTGACAGTAAAAGCACTCAAACAGTTAGATTTCATTTGTACTCACAACGTGATATTCAAGAAACTAAATAGTGTTTTTTCCCTGCACATGTAGAATCATTTAGTCTTGCAACTATTTTTTTTTCGACTCACAAAACTTATGCCACTAAAAGCAACGTTCAGTTTTGCATTTATTTTCTAAAAATAATAACCTTAATGGTAAAAAATATATTCTGATATAAATGATGTTTTTTGCAAATACTGATCAAGGAATTTATTGAGCAACTTGGATATTCTAAGGGAAATTGGGATTCTGCTTTATAGTACATCTACAAAGTAAACGATCTGTTATTGCTTTCTAACCACTAACCTATTCATACATGAAGAGCCTTATGTCTAATGTTTGCCACATTTGTACTCGAGTGTACATCTAATTGCCCAATGCTATTTGCTGGTGCCAGTGTTCCCAGATCCCAGCAGCCTCTAGGCCTATGCAGGCATGGAATATCCTCTCCAACACCAACATAGTACAGTAATAGCTGGACCATCAGGGAGCCAGATGAAAGAAGTGGGAAATGGTGCCAGAAGCCCCAAAAGGATTTAGTGCTGTGAAGAGTCTTTCACCCTCAGATAAGCTGTGTTGTCATAGTGTAGTTTTTACAAAGGGACAACACAACATAACATGGAATTTGGCCACTGCCTTATTCATTTCTGGTAGTTGAATTAATTCACAACACTCCCCTTTACCGTTAATCTCAAATGACAAAATAGCTGGATTCGAGCTTTCAAGCCTGGAAAAAAATATGATGCCCACACATTCATTGTCATTTCTCTCCAATACAATTTTGACATGATCAAAATTCCCATTTTTTTAGCACAAGTGGAATAAATCATGTTACATACACACGTACTAATAATGTCACATACACTCATACTAATAATGCAAGCACGTAGTATAAAACAGACACAAGAGTTTGAAATATGAGAAGTTAACTTCCATCAATAAAATTAGGGCAGACATTTAAAGAACAACAACAACAACAAATAGAGATTAATGGATCTTCTCCCAAAACATAAAATGTTCACCATTGTTGAAACACACTCACATTCACCCATATCTATGCAAATGTATTTATTTGTTTGTTTATTTATTCATTCATTTGTTTGTTTTAATTTGGATTTATCCCTTTAAAAAGGTTTCAATATATTTACCTTTGTTTGTCATTTTCTGGAATTTAAATAACCATACCCGTACTATTTAGTTCAGTATTTATTGCCATACCCGTTTTCCATTTGTTTGCAAGTCTGATTTTGAACTTTTGTTTCCTCGCACGGACATTTACATTTTTATTGAATTTTTCCTCACTTGCCTTTTCAGACTCCTGTCAAATAAGACATTTGTGTCCTATTGGTTGAAGGCTTTTCACTTTTTCATTCTAAATTTACCGCTAGTTTTTGATCGTTTTCTATTAAATGACAAATTTCAAATGAGGGTGATGAGAAAAAATCTTGTTCAATTATTTTCTATTTGAGTCATTGTCTTTAATACTATGAATTGCTAAGGAATATATTAAGCCAGAGTACCCTTGAAAAACTCAAGCATAAACTCGGGATAAAATGAATATTCTGTCTAAGAAAGCTCAGAGCTTCAAAATGTTGGTTTATCTTTTAACCATGAATACATCGTCTCTCCACCAGTCACATTTCTTTCATGTCAAAATTAAACCCACTCACTAATTAGTAAATATTGTTCTGAAATTACAACATTATGCTCTAAGACCAAGGAGGTGCTTGATCTGTGTGATCAAGTAATCATGCAACTTTTTGCATAGTGAATACATTTGTGAATAGCCTCACAAACTGAATTTTAATTTTCACCAGGAAACAGTGGCATAATTTGACAAAAGTGAGTAATATAGTGTCCTGTGTGGAACATGTGTAAAAGAACTCGATAGGATTTGACAAAAATGTAGCCAGAAGCTAAAACTCCCACAAGCGTTGAAAATCTTCTGCAATCCTCTCGGCAGGTATTTTGGGCCATTCATTCTGAGAGAGAAAAAAAGAGGCTTCTCCAGTCTACATGTTTTTATCTCTTTCCACAAATGGGAATTGTTTGTAGAACAGAGAACTGGGCTCGGAAAAGACTGCAGAAGAATCTGATGTTTTCTTCTAAGTTTTAGGTTTTTATCCTTCTTGGAGGACCCTTGACCTGTGGCCAAGACCAAACATTCTTTCACTTGGCAACATTATTTGCTTCAAAATGCGATGCTTGTTGTGTGATTTCACCGTTCTTGAAAAACACTCACCTCTGTGCATCCATATAGTATTGTTTAGCCTGTGCTATTGATGTTGTCTTATATAAACTTGCAACAGTAATTATATTCATATGTGCTTATTGCAGCAATAATATGAACTTGTTGTATAGATGTTATCCTCTTTTTTCTCTTTTTATATTCAAGCACTGTGAATCCAGTCTTTGTGTGTAGTTCAAGTAATAAACAAGTGAGAAAGTTCATCGTTACGCTAGTGGGGCACCTCACTAAAACGCTCCAGTGACAGAAAATGAAAAGAAGTAATTCCTCTTGTGAAGTGAAGTCTGACTTGTCAGAGTAAAGCACTTCCTATCCTTTTGTTCACATCTCAAAGGGAATTAAAGGGGAGCGAGTTAGATATGGCTGTTAATAAGACCACCAAGAGCTGACCAGATGAATGTCGGTATGGTTAAAACTATTATCAATTCTAATAAAAATGATTGTGTAACACATCAAGTATTTCACTCAATCATGAAAATGCAATGGTCATTTTGTGAATATGACTAATATTTTCATGATTAAAAAAATCCCCAAATGAATGCAACATTTTTCAGTTTACTAATGAGGAAAATCATAGTTTTTAGGTATACTCATTTATACTGGTTAACAAATAGGAAGCATAGGGTTGGCTTGAGAGCTCCAGGGTGGTGGTGGGTGCATGGAGATCAATGGGCTAATAAAACAAATCGATGAAATGAAACCACGGGAAAAAAAGTGAAGTCATTAATTTGCAGAGACAGGATGATCCCACCAACCACATGCATTGATTAGAAATAAGGTCTTTGGAGAACCTTCAGGGGGTATCATATTAGTAGAGGGACACAATGGATGAGTTTGATGGGGGAAGGGTCTTTGTGCTGTACCAATGCAGGAAAATAGGTTAACTGCTGGATCAATGGTATCTCCATAACTCCAGAAAACCTGGTAACATGTTCGCTCTCCAAAGCACTATAAACACAATAAAATGTTTGTGCAATCCCCACAGCTTATCTGCACTCCGACTCCTCTCGATATTTTCCAGCAAAGTGTACTGAGGCATGATTATGATATTGAATACATCATCGAGTACAAAAGGTCTACAAATAAGGTCAAAGGTGAGGGCTAATGTTCCATTTTTATCAATATCATTATTGTTAATCATGATTTTTAATCAATATTATTGGGCTAAATTATACACAGTGAGGTCTTGAATTGTTGGACTGTTTTGAATTGAAAAGATACATGATACTATATATATATATATATATATATATATATATATATATATATATATATATATATATATATATATATATATATATATACCACAATGGGTATTCAACAGGTAAAAAGTATTTTACTGTAAGGCAATGACAACAAAGTTGTCTTATTTACTTGACTAAACTAGACAACATCATTTCTGATTTACAAAGTAGATCCTCAAAATAGAAAAGCTGGAGATCTCTCAAGTGTCTGACAGGTCAGAGTTCTTCCAATCTGCAGACGCAGCATAGCTTTTCACCTGCCATTTGTGTGAAAGAGAGAGAAGAAAAGAAGGTGATGGGAGATTGACGACTTAAATACTTCATCAATCAATGCTGCAGCCGATGTGTTGTTTGGTGATTGGTGGAGAATTCAGGCAATCCATCTTTCCTACCAGCAACTGGCATTTTGAATTCCCCTCATGTTCGCAACGTATTGCTTTTATTTTATTTTATTATTTTATTTCCCGGGTTAACCTGCGCTCTCGTGTTTGTGTATGCATGCATGTGTGTGTGGAGAGAGAGAGAGAGAGAGAGAGAGAGAGAGAGAGAGAGAGAGAGAGAGAGAGAGAGAGAGAGAGAGAGAGAGAGAGAGAGATTGAGAGTGAGAGAGAGGGAGAGAAAGAGAGTGAGTGAGAGAGAGAGAGAGAGAAAGAGAGAGTGAGAGAGAGAGGGAGAGAAAGAGAGAGTGAGAGAGAGAGAGTGAGTGTGTGTGTGAGAGAGAGAGAGAGAGAGAGAGAAATAGAGAGTGAGAGAGAGAAAGAGAGAGTGAGAGAGAGAGCACCATGTGTTATGGTGGGGGAGTCAGTCAGCCCTTCACCTGTTATTAGAGCCTATTAGACATGTTTGCTGCAGTGGCTATGCTGCATTGTATTTCAGTAATATGGTCACTTCACTCTAAGAATAACTGCATGCTTACCATATCAACATTATAAATAGGGAAGGTAGCATTTTCCAATAGATAAGTTAAAAAGTTACATTCAAATATTTAACAAGGTGGTGAAGGCATGTTTTTTTGTTTCTTCACCTCTATGTCCCTTAATAAAATAAAATAAATAAAATAAAATAAAGGAATATATAAGATTGAAAATGTGAACGGAAATGTTATAGAAAATACAATAAACATTCAATTTTTGAAATGTTCTGAATCAAGATAGTTATGTATGTATATAGAGTATGCATTTATATAAGAATGCATGTTTGAAAAACTGTAAACTTTAATTAAATGACAAAAACACTGTATTTTTACAAAATTTATTGATGCTTTATAATTTCTGAAAGCTTATTCCATTATTAAATATTTTTAAAGCAGGTAAATAAGGTTGATTATTTGTCAACAGCCACATCAGTATCTCCATGCTCAAATAGCCACGCTTTTGTGGTTCATGTGATTTGTCTGTTATTGCTATTCCTTTACATAGATTTAGGCGCCTAAAATGATTAAAGTTGAAACAGGGCTTCAGGGTAAATTTAAATCATGGCAAAGATAAAAGGGTGAGAGTAGAAATAATTTGTTTTCCTCCTTAAACCCAATTTTGCTATTGTTTCTAACCATATTTGAATGTTTTTACCGTTTGTTCAAATAAATTTCAGCTGGTGATTTTAACTGTCGTAATGCCAGAGAACAAAATGCAGTTATGTAATCTCTTGATTTTGAGTATACTTGGCATGATTTTAGATGTTGCTTTTGCTCTGTATACACACTGAATACAATCCCCATTTCTTCTTTTTTCTCATCTCAACATCAAGGTAATAGTAATGCCGAAACCCCCGGGTTTCTCTTAATTATAATACATCCTTTTTGTGCTCCCCTTGGAATCCAGTGATAGAATAACTCTGCAACGGGTTCAGCTGTATTTAGCTCCTTGAGGAGTTGCCCAATGTTATGTTAGGCAGCCACTCACAGCTAAATCAACAAAACGGCGCAAAAAGGGAAGGAGAGAAAGAAGCTGTGAGGGAGTACCATTTGGAAGGGAAAAAAAAGGTTCGGTTGTGGTGGGATCCCACATTGTGTAAATCCTCTGCTTTTCACTCTGGGCGGCATTTTCATGATAAGCTCTGGGCTTGAACTGAAATCCTCTCACTTATCCTCAAATCCGAGATGAAATACTGTCAGATGTACTGTGGTCCATGGAATTTGTTAAAAGACTGTCAGTCCAGGCATGAGGGGTGAATGAGTGACTGATTAAGAGTGAAGTGTGTGCTTGATGGAGGAAGAGCTACAGAGAGCAGATTGGAAATGATTTGTTTGCACAATTAGTTTTATCTGTTTGCTGTTCAGTAAAGAACAAAGCAAATTACATCTCTCATCTCATCTCATTTTCTAAACCGATTTTATCCTCATTAGGGTTGCGGGGGGTGCTGGAGCCTATCCCATCTGACTCCGGGCCAGAGGCGGGGGACACCCAAAATCGGTGGCCAGCCGATCACAGGGCGCAAGAAGACGGACAACCATGCACACTCACACCCATACCTAGGGGCAATTTAGAGTATCCAATCAGCCTACCATGCATGTTTTTGGAATGTGGGAAGAAACCGGAGTACCTGGATAACACCCTGAATTGGTCGCCAGCCAATCGCATATATATATATATATATATATATATATATATATATATATATATATATATATATATATATATATATATATATATATATATATATATATATATATATATATATATATATATATATATATGCGATTGGCTGGCGACCAATTCAGGGTGTCCTCCGGGTACTCCGGTATATATATATGTAGGCTGATTGGATACTCTAAATTGCCCCTAGGTATGGGTGTGAGTGTACATGGTTTTCCGTCTTCTTGCGCCCTGTGATCGGCTGGATCTGGAGGACACCCTGAATTGGTCGCCAGCCAATCGCATATATATATATATAAATATTAATATAAATATAAATATATATATATATAAATATATATTACTATATATATATAAATATATATTACTATATATATATATATATATATATATATATAAAATGGGGGTGCCCTCAATGAGCAATGGCAGGCACAAGTAAGTGAGTTTTTTTTCACGATTTATGCAAGATACGGTTAATTTTTTTTCTTGGATTTCATTCATAGACGTCAAAATATATTTAGTTTATCGTTTTATCTGTTTAGCTTTTCTCTATTTTGAAATAAATCAAATGAAATAAATTGTCATTTTGGGTTCTCTAATAAAGCTTTGCATGAATTGCGCTTCACTTTCTATGTAGGAATAAATATTTAATATTTATTCCCGTCATGTCCATGTTGTGATAAAATTCACCCATTGCTGGATTTACGGGAAAAAAAAGTTATTGTTAAGTATTGTGTCCTTGAATAACTTTTTGTACAACAGTATGTAATAATATGACGGTCCCACGTGTTATACAGGGGTGTGGGACAGGGATATTTGAAGGGTGTCTAGTCCCCTGATCTCTAAATGGCTTTAAGGCATAGGCAGGAAATGAAGTTGTGGCATTTTGTTTTGCATCAGTGCTCCTCTTTATTAGAGGAGGAGCGGCGTCGGCATGGAATAATAATTGGGAAATTGTAAGCTTGCTTTCATTATAATTAGCAAGATCACAGGAAGCAATAATCCAATTATTCGACTTAAAAGCAACTTCCCTCATCCCTGTGCTGTGTTTTTCTGGATGAATGCCTTTACCCTGCGCAGATCTACTGGCAAAATTGCAAACTCTTACATGTAAACACCAACATGCATCAGTGTGCTCAGAGAGCTGAACATGGACTGACATATGACCACCATTTACTGCCATCAGACGCACACATAAACATTTATTCACACGCACTTCAACAACATACAAATAATTGAGTAAGATTTGCAGGTACATTAAGTTTAATGTGTTTGACATTCGACTGGAGAAAATGCTAAGCAAATGGTGGAATCGCTGTGCCACGTCCACCCTCAATCAGGGCACTGCAGGGCTTCATTTTACAAACCAGTTGCAAACGGAGACCCTGTCAAAGCTAATTAGTGCTGTTGCAAATGGATGCAGGTCATGGTTTTCAGCAGATTGGTCCACAGAGAGGTCAATAGGGGTCAAACCTGGAGTATGGAATGATATAAACAATCATCTATAGACCAGAGCCTAATCAATCCCTTTTAACACTATGCACTTCCTGGTTGGCTGCTCACAGAGGTTAAAGGTCAACATAAAAAAAAGACAACAGAGCAATTGGGTTTAGAACAGGAAACCTTAGGGCTTTCTTTTTACTTTTTTCCCTTAGACCCACTTGGTAAATACGATTGATTTAATTACCAATCTATTCATTAATTTTATAAATATAATGTGCTTTATGATTCATTTGTGTAGGTGTTCATTTGGTAGTCAATCTATTAGTCCATTGTATTAATTCCTCTATCATTAAAACTCTAATATACTAGGATATAATATAATGCTCCCAAATCACAAAATGAGCATGGAAATAAATAACGTACTGTATCCCTGGAGGAAATGTTGGTTTATTCAATAACCATTTGTTTCTCTTTTTGCAGTATGAATTAATAGAGTTACCTTCCCATCAATATGATGCTGGGCAATAAGATGAGCAGGGTAAAAGGACAGAGTGAATGAGAGTGAACAAGAGAGGGGGAGGAAGCTGGAAACCCATACAAGAGTCACTAGAGCCTCTTCTCATTATCATTTAGCCATCTTTTATGTCCACCAGGAAGAGATGACGTTCCCATGACCCCACACAACACACAGGCATATTATTCAATCCGGCGCCGATGAAATTCCTGCAAATAAAACCTTTGTGCTGGGCAACAGCTAATTATTTGACAGATTGGTCCCCCTCAAGCTCAGGTTGCAGCTTGAACTAGCCCAGTTTTAGTCTCCTCCCATCCAAAACCGGCGTTCGCCTTTTCTCCCTCCTCAACCACAGTAGAGAGTGAGACCACTTTTTAGGAAATTCCAGAGGGCCTCTTTCTTTTCAAGATATTTATATATTTGAGCCCCCTTCTTTTTCTAACTATCTACCCATATCAAGGACCGTGGAGTGTGTGTTTCTCTTTGTGGGTACATGTAATGGGTGGGAGTCTGTAGGTTGAATTCTGTTTTTAATTTGAAATATTTAATCTTAAAAGCATTAAGTCAAATGCAATGGCAATGAAAAGTCTTCACAACTGTCTTCAAATTCAATTTTTATGATGTAAAAATAAATGAGGCCAGAATAAATCATTTCAAGACTTTTCACCAATTTTATGAAATATAACCTGTCCACTGTGACCCTTGTGAGGATAAGTGTGAGAAAATGAATGAATAGCCTATCCAACTATTTTTCAAACTAAATCATTTCAAAGAGTTTATGTAAATTTAATAACTTGGAGAATGTGGTCGCAGAAGTGCTGGTGTATGCATGCTTGTTTGTGTCTCATTACTGAACATGTGGCTGTGCTCAGAATGGACCATTATTTTCAAACTTTTTTGATGCTGGTTTGTGGTAAGACTGTATTTTACATAAAAAAAATAACAGTCAATAATTCCCTCCACTTGACATGTATGTTGTCTATTCCCTATTTATTGTTAAACATTAGGCACTTAGCGGGGATAGCTGACTACACCGTTCACCTGGCATGAACCCAAACGAAAAGAGCCTGGTGTATTCATTGCTCTACCTGAGTGAAGGTCAAAGAGTGCAGCTCTTGGCTGCTTCATTCCCCAATGAGAAAACATATGGTAATAGAGCACCTTGAACATAGTACTGCTTTTCCAGTGATGTCAGGGGAAAGACACAGAATTCAATTAGAAGTTCAGATCTATGTCCATGCAACGATAATGATCTACATTAAACAGTTAAAAACGTTCTAAATATTATAAAACACGTGTAATCCTATTAGTTTAACTTCCCTTCATCGTCATTTTTCTTTTTTTACATGGTACGACAAAGCCATCGCTCAGTTTTTTTAAACAACCAAACCCATCTAATAGCTTCCATCTTTCCTCAGTGCTAAGCTCATTAGTGTGTGACCTAAAGGCATTAAAACACACACACACACACACACTGAGACACACACAAAAATTTGGATAATGAATACTTGCTGTTCTAGGACAGTAAAAATAAACATGTCTGCGGCTTTAGTAATGAATATGCTGTAAACATTGGCCCAGACAAAGTGTCTTTCACAAGCATCCACTTAATAATCCAATTCATGTGTATGCATTGTTTTTTGCAATTTGTGCAATCACATACAAGACATTACTACACGCATGAATTATGGGTTGGCGGGTACAAGATGATAACTCGTTTGGACTTTCTGAATGGTGACTTGAACGTGTCTTTAGTTGCAGAGACACTCATCCAGGTGGTAACTAGAAGGCCGAATTCATTAGCCTGAAAGAGGAAACAAAGGAAGATGCATTGAGAAAAAGTCCCATTGCTCATCTGCAAGGCCACCACCTGACACATTAGGAATCTGTATGCTCAATTAACCACTGGCAGGCTCATTTTTCCTCTGGCTCACTTGCTGGGGATCAGACAAGGAAGGCCGGCACAATCATACGGTATTAAAATTTGATTACTATTGGGTATGTTTACGTGTCTATTTTGGGTGAGTGGGTGACCCTGAATTTGTGTGAGTGTATTTGTTTCTTGTGTGTATCTTTAAAAGTACTATTTGTGAGTGTATATGATATTATATTGCCTGATATAAATGTGCTTTGTAATTGTTTATAGATAATAACAATGATTTAAAAAGTTATCCTAAACATATGTCGGTCTTGTGGGAGACAAAAATATTATTCTTATATTCTATAAACCTCTGTGAAAGTGACACACTGTTTTATGTGTTTGAGTCTGTCTGTGTGCCTTTGCCATATTCCCGAACCATTTGATTAACGAAGTGAGGCAGACACACAAGGACACTTGTTTAGTTGGCCTCTATCTAACACTCGCCACACTTGATAGGACTAAGTTTTTTTTAAATTTTCTCTCCAAGTCCCAATTTCCCCACCTCTTTTTCTATACCCCTTCACACTGCCTTTCTTCTGAGATCTACTCTAGAGATGAAAAATGGCATGCAGCTGGTCCAGCACTTCCTTCCTCTTGTCAGGGTCAGCAGTTCACTATGCTGATAGAGTCCCACACACACCTCCATTAATAAGAGCTTGCTTCTACTCACTCAGGTCTCTTTGCTGCATCACGGAGCAACCATCGTATTTGTCTTCATTTAAAAGTTGCAATTATTGTACTTTGGCCTAGCTCGTTGTCCAGCCTGCAAGCTATTTGCATTCTGCTATCCTTACCTTTGTGGCCCGCATCATTTATATCACCTATATTGATATATTGCCATGTGCAGCATGCATTAGGGCAAGGGTGTCAGACTCGCGTTGGTTTGCGGGCCGCTTTAACGTCAACTCGATTTCACGTGGGCCGGACCATTTTAGATAAAATATTTAGATATTTTTTTTTAATAAATGGATTAAAAGAACTGGATTAAAAGCCCTGAATATTCAGTTTTTTTATAGATCTAAAACAATGTTTATCTTAGCTTTTTTATATATTTTTAGATTTTACAAAATGATTTTTGAACTAAAAACACAGAAAAAAATGATTAAAAAATTACAATTATTGATTTAAAAGGGGGAAAATCAGGAAATTTAACATACATCTATACTCTTTATTTTAATTTGATCCTAAAACAGAAAGTCGGTACTCATGATTTACTTTCCCGGGCCACATAAAATGATGCAGCGGGCCAGATTTGGCCCCCGGGCCGCCACTTTGACACATGTGCATTAGGGTTTTCCTCATCTCTTTCCTCCTAAGAAAATTGAGGACAAAAGGTTTTTGTTTGTGTTTGGTTCTCAGCACTTGGGCATATTTGTTTCACGTTAAATGAACAGAGTAATTCCTCTTGTTGAATTGTTATTTCTCTCTGTCTCTGAGAGAATGAGGTGGTGGGGCTGATAGACGCTAGGATAAAGTTAGCAGTGCAATGCAGAGCAGAAGATGATTGCTGATGCCAGCCTAAATTCAACAGCCCCGGTGAGGGAATAGTTTGGCTTCAAATCGAATGAGAGAGGTAAGCCCCTAGTATTCAGAATTAGTATTTGGCCTGGCAGTAAACACTCACTGTCTCATGAGGTTTTTTGGTCAACAAAGTAAATACAAATGCACCAGCACAATGTCTATTTGTCTATATCAGAAAAGACAAAACAATTTTGAAAAATGCAGCATTTTTCCCCCAGAAAGAAGGTATGACATAATTAAAAGTTTGAAATACGCTTTAATCTGGTTTGTTTTGATGCTGGATTTGGGCACTTAAAAATAATGTGTTAATGTACACTCCTCACTCGTGAAACCATAGTAGCCAGATCCAGTGGCCAATGTCCAGTATTGCAGGATTTTTCAAACACTTCCAGGACTTCATTTTGAAAGATGGGGGGTTAGGCCTTGGTCTCTGCTAAATGTGTTTGTATGCATTGGTCTGTGTCGATGAAGAGAAGGATTAGCTCTCTATCCAGAGAAGGGGGGGCGGGTTAACAAAATCGGTGTTGGTGTGTGTAAGGATGCTGTATGGGTAATGGTCGGGGGGGTCGGGGTTGTTGCTGCAGTGTCTCCCTCCCAGAGACAAGCCCTGACCTTCTCATTTCATCCTCATTAGTATCTCATGTCAGCAGAGCAGCCACTCCTTAATCATCTGCCATCATCCTAGGCTTTTCCGACACACAAACACTACACACGCACACGCATAACAGGGTGACACATATTTAGATACAAGGGTGATTTTACCAAAAAAAATACCACCATTTCTTTCTGTATTACTCTACACATTATCGTTCATTAAGTCATTACAATTTCAAATATTTTTTCAACTCTTTTATTTCAAATCAGATTCTTTAAACCAAACTGAATACTAAACCTATCATAAAAGAAGGTGGGCTCTTCTGTCTGTGACACTGTCAGTGCCATGGTGGCCCCAATAGGGTCGAGCAGAGCAGGGACTCTGGGTGCCAGTACAAATGAGCTCCATTCATTTCCCCACTTTGGCATATGGTGGCCTATTGTCCTTAGCCACAGAAGCAGAAGTGATGCAATTTGTTGGCATGTTCTGTCATTTCACAAAATACCCAATCCACTGAAGTTCTGGCCAGCAAATTACAAGCAAGGGCAACTTGCTAATTCATTGAGTACTCCAACATGTAACTGTGTGAATAATACGCGGTTTTGTCTGCAACCTAAGTAAATATAACATTACATTTTACAGATTACAATGTATGTGTTAATCTGTGTTGTTTTCATTGCAATCTTAATAATAATGTGGATTATATATGTATATACACTATAACATTTAAAAAAATCTGGTTTCTATTAAAATACATGATTGCTTGAGTTGACTGTTTTCTAATAAAGTATACAGCATAACACAACAGTAAAAGAACAACCCAGTTTAATCAGGTATAAACAAAATTATTATTGTTGTTTATTTTAAGAAGGTATTGCATATATAAAATAAACATATAGATGTAAATTTGAAAAATTAGAGCAAGTGACTCAATTCTCTGTGGTTTGAATGTCTTTTGTTGATGAAATTCATTCAATCATTCATCCATTTAAGCATCACTGACTTTGTGATGTGCCAAGGGTAAAGGTGGATTAGACCCTGAACAGGTCGCCGTCACCCAGTTACAGGGGACATACAGAGATGGACAACCAGTCCCACACAGATTCACACTTGAGAGGCTACTGTCTGTGTGTCAGGTGAATGAAACGCTGCATCACCTGTGTGGACATTTGTTATTTATTTCGCATCAGATGAGGATGAAAGCTTACTTTCCCTGATCTGATTTAATATCAGCGTAACTAAACTCTACTAAGCCACTACACAACAAACTGCCACCCCAACTCCCACTCATCGTACAAATTGTGATTACTATTTCAGAAATGTTCTTCAATGCAAACAAACTTATGCATCCCTTGTGTGAAGGAATTAAATAACACTACAGCAAAAAAGAGATACAATTTCAGTTGGATGAGGGAGAGTTAACTGAGCAGTCCACACATAATTGGTTCCTGGTTTCACTATACTGGTGCTAGTGTCTGTCAGCAGAGAGGAAGAACTCATGTCTGAACTTCCTAAAAAAGTTTTGACATAATATGTATGCATCAGGAAGACAGAGGTGTCTAGACATGATTGCATTGGGGCCAGACAGAGGAACATGTGATGACAAAGTCGTGAACAAAATATTGCTTGATGGAGTGACACTTGAATGGCTGGGTCAAACATCATTGCAACCATGTCATATTCTCTGAGCGAAACCTTGTTGCTTCATGGTCTGGGGTCAAAGGTGTCAAACCACATCAGCTGAATGTTTGAGTCTTTTTTTGCAAAGCATATAAACTAACAACAATTTACTTACTCTTATACTCTACCCATTACTCGTATACATCATGTGTTGCAAATATATGCATGTGGAAGAAATTTCTAGAAGAAAACTACAATCAGGACTAAAGTCAGAAAGAGTGGAGTTTGCATGTTCTCCCTGGGCCTGCGTGGGTTTCCTCCAGGTACTCCGGTTTCCTCCCACATTGCAAAAACATGAATGCTAGGCTGATTGAACACTCTAAATTGCCCCTAAGTATTGGTGTGATTGTGCATGGGTGTCCGTCTCCTTGTGCTCTGCGATCGGCTGGCCACCAATACAGGCCTCTGGCCTGGAATCAGCTGGGATAGGCTCCAGCACCCCTCGCGACCCTAATGAGGATAAAGCGGTTCAAAATATGAGATGAGATGAGAATATTCAACTGAAGAGGTAATGTGTTGGACTGTAAAAATAAATGAAAAGAATGTGTGAAGCTGATGTAGTCACTCAAAGTAAGTGATGAAAATAATATTTTGACTGAAGCTGCTATATATAATAAACCAGTCACAAATGACTGACTTCACTCCTTTACTTACTCTCCCTTTGGTTCTTAAATCATGCTAGAGTGGACAAAGTCATTCTCCGACCCTATGCTTAACCCCGTTTTTACACTCCAACCCGCCTACATCCACCCACCAACCTGTCAGGAACCCGCTTCCCATGTCCATCACAGGATGATGGATGAGGTGGAAGGTCATCACCCTACTCTCCAGAGTTCACTGATCCCATCGGCCAAACAGACGCCTCAAAATAATAATGGGGAACATTCTTGAAATCATACATTTTAAAACGGACACACTTGATTTTTGCAATACACTGAATACGTGAATGTTGTTTCTGTACAATACTTTTCCATGTATGCACGAATAAATCACAATACCCAAGTACAACAGTACAAAAATGCTCAAACAAACGGTGACGTTAATGCAGCATGGTCAGTTCCTTCCTTTGTGTTAAGTCTATCTAACAGCCACATATTAAATATGTGAGGTGCTTCACCTCTGACTGACCTCAAATTACAGCAAACCCCCCATGGCAGTGTAGAAAAAAGGCAGTTTGACACTGTTCGTTGATCCTAGAAAACCTTTATACACTCATGAGTTTTGTTCCGATTGAAAAGAAGGTGATAGAAGGCAGGCTGTGATCCTGCTTATGTCCATTTCTCATCAACAGAGCCTTGGGAGGCCGCGGTGGAGAGTCTATATGCTCAGTCATATTGTTCTGTCAGCTACATAGATTGATATACCATAAATACACATAAGGAATAAAAACAGTGTCAAGGCCCACCACCGACAGAGGCATAGATCAATGTTATTTGCCACTTTTACAAAAATACCTAATTCTTTTTTTTTAATCAAGCACTAGCCCCTCCTGTGATTTATGATGCCCCCTGCCTTTATGAATACCTGTTTCATTTTCTTGTATCCACAGTGACACCTAAAGTGATAGGAGTTTTATGCTTTAGATAACAATATGAGTTTCACTTTGACTCAGAATTCATGACCCTGTCAGCAGACAATAAATAACACAAGTGGGGAACAAACATTCACAACTCTCTATGACAAAACATTTACCAGATGGGATTTACCTTGGGATCGGAACAGGGATGAAATAACTATGAATCTCAAAATGAACAATGCCAAGACAAACGAAGATGGGACTCATTGTAAGAATGGAAGAGCATAGTAAAAGGTCAAGTCAGGAATAAATAAGGTGTGAAATGTTTTGTGGGCAGGATTCATAATTGGTGTGCTGTCATACGAGTTTTTTGATAATGTCACAAGAGCCCGAATGCCATTCTGTGACAGTCGTCTACAGGGGTTAGAGCTATGTACACTACAGAATGTCACGTACATGTCACAGAACTTTAAGTTAAAAATCATTACATGTCCAAGAACCTGATTTTTGACTCGACCTCTAGTATTTTTTATGTTTTGATATCTGTGCCGTAGACATTTGCCTACGTAGTGTTTTTCCCCTCGAACAATCCTAATCCAAAAACGAAATGCAGGAACACACTAGTACAGAACAGTATTCATTACTGTAAAAACTTAATCTGCCTTTATAATCAGATTCTAACAGATAGGCCCTGCCCCCACTTCCCCTTAAAACAGCCCATCACCCACTGTCCTCCTGAGAATATCCATCCAGTTTGTTACTGGGTGTCCAAAATGTGTGAGAAAGTAATACAATGAAACTTCTCATATACATATGAAAAATATTCTTCTGAATAGGAGCCAGCGGGCTTTGATAGATTTATATTGACACTTTGAACATTCCATTGACAAACTGGCAGTTTGGTGCATTGTTAGCAAAAACTCACTGGTAACCTAGGCAATGACATTAAATGGCTCTTTGCAAGTGATGAAGTCAAACAAAGATGACGCACTGTACCAGACAACTATATCTACAAAAAGGGATAAAATGTCAAGCATTTCAAAAGAAAACTGTTGTAAACTGTGGTAACAGAGAGTATGGTGAATTCACACATTTCTCCAAAGGTCTTTGTTCAAACCCCTCTTGCTTCAGCTGATGTTGAAGGGCTGAGTGAAAGAAAATGAGAGACATTGGTTTTGTATAATCACCACTTGAACCCTGTATGCTATGTGTTTTGCACCGGGGGCCCCAGAAAGTTTCAAAGAAATGAATAAAAAAGAGGTCGGGACAAATATTCGTTGCTATACGGATGGTAACTGGCACAGGTTCTTGGCATGGACACAATGCATTGTCGGATGGCAGTGCCCAGAACCCTGCTGGAAGAAACACATGGTGTTTCTGGTGGAAAAGTACCTTAGTCCATAGTCACAGATGGAAATTTGACATCAAACTGGAAGGAAAATAAAGACATAGTTTTTTGCAGGTGTTTTAAAGGCTTAGATTAGCGAATTATTCGATTGGTGAGTTATTTCTGTTTGAAAATGCGTTTGTTTGTGTGTTGTGTTGTGTGGAGGGGGGGGGGGGGGGGGGGGGGGGGTTGACGAGGGCAATGGATGAGTTTGGGCAACGGACCAGGGAGCACACAGTAGTTAGATTTGAATTACAAAGACTAACAATGTTCATCAATCCATCCATCTATCCACCCATCCATTTTCTAGACTGTTTATGCTTCACAGGGTCACAGTCGGTCTTGAGCCTGTCCGATCTGACTTGGGGAGAGAGGCAGGATGCACTCTGCACTGATGACCGGTCAATCACAGGGTTAACAGAAAAGCACACATTCATACTAAGTCCAAATGAAAACATGATTTGGGAATGCATGAAATGATAGTTTTTACTTTGTAGCACAAGCTCATGCACAGTGGTCAGCCTCCTCTGTGGATGGAGTGATAATGAGTAAGTAAATTCAAGTAAGAAAATTGTTTGGAAAGCACAATAGGTTAAGTGAAACAATATCAATAAAATGAACAATGTGATTAAAAGTCAAACATTTGCAGCAACAATGCATCGATTTTCTAAATTGTGCAAAGTAAAAGTGATATTCTAAACTGGTATTGATATATACTGGAATGTTGACCATAACAGACATATGACCATTACGATGAACTAAAGCCACATAGGATTCGAGTGCATAATATCCATATCCATATTGTCTGAAAGGGGGCATATATTTAGAACATCAAATCCCCAGGGTCATTTTCTGTTCTGTTCTTAATTGAGAGTGTTCTGGAAAAATCATTACTATATTAATGATTTAACACAAAGTAACTACCTGCATGTTCCAGGAGGAAAGGGAGATTTGCTTCAAATCAATACCCATATACGCTCATTATAAAGGAGGTAAAGTTATAGTAATTAGGCAGACACCAATAACTTTTTAATGATCTTTGTTTTTAATTGTATATTATCGGCTACACTCTGTGTATGTTTATACCTAAATATAAGATAATGTTGAAGGGAGCATTAGATTAAAGAGAGGGAAAGTGCAATGTTTTTACCTAAGCAATTGTGAAAACATTGATAGTCCACAATTGTGCAAAGGAGGCAAAGATTGTGGCCATCATTCTTTTTTTTCTCTTTTTTTTCTTGTTAGCCAATAATGGACTACAGTGGTT
Organism: Stigmatopora argus; assembly: GCF_051989625.1. Taxonomy (NCBI): domain Eukaryota; kingdom Metazoa; phylum Chordata; class Actinopteri; order Syngnathiformes; family Syngnathidae; genus Stigmatopora; species Stigmatopora argus. The sequence continues at coordinate 7,336,859 of NC_135390.1, forward strand.
TTTTGGGGAAAATGTTTTTAACAGATTTTACCATTTAAAGTCTCGGTAAGTGAAAGAACTTTAAATATGTAGCAACAATGTGCCATAATTTTTCATAAAGATACTTGGAAGATTTAATCTATGAATTTAAAATAGTAAATATATGTCATGGTGAGTGAGTAGTTAGCATGTCTGATTCAAACCCAGGCTCTGGCAATCCTTTGTGGAGTTTGCATGCTCTTCCTGTGGTTATGTGTGTTTTCTCTGGATATTCCAGTTTCCTTCTACATCTGCATAACATACACAGTAAAATGAGTGAACACTTCAAATTGTGAGTAAAGAGCTCCAGAACCCCTGCGACCCTCATAATAATAAGCAGGGTTGCCTGGGGAATCTCAGGGTGGACAGTGGATATCTGAGGTCCTGATGGTCTCCTTATGGTAAATGTACTGTATATTCAAATATGTTTCTGTATCCCTACACCTTGGGACTAGTCATTAAAATAAGACATTTGAAGCAGAAACAAAGATTTTTTTTCACCCTCAGTGTATTGAGTATGTTTGTAGGATTTCAAACATACACCTGCTAAAATGGAAACACAACACCTCCTTAGTGCTCCTTCTTATGTTCCCCATGTGTGGCTTTTGTCTCGTCACTTGTCTTTACATTGTTTTCCCCCTCTTAGTTTGTTCTTTCCTTGTGAGTTTTTGGTTTTACTTTTCATTCATCTTCCATACCGCGCGTCCTCGAAAGGCTGGAGCCTAACCTAGCTGACTTCGGATGAAAGGCAGACTACACCCTAGACTGGTCGCCAGTCAGCCATAGGGCACACAGAGAGACAAACGACCATATGAACTTACAATCATACCGCCACCAGCGGGAATCGAGCTCGCACCTGCCTGAGGCGGGTGAACCTCTACACCACGAGGCAACTAATTTTTTAGATGTCTACTACCTAGTCTACTACCCATTTTATTTATGATTTTTTTGTAAGAGAGACATTTTTGTTAATAAAAACAAAATTGATTAAATATAAAAGTTTTGCTCCGACTCTTTCATCCTTTCTCCCTTTTTTCACCTTCAGGCTCAGCTTTAAGTATCGTCATCTTCAATTGCGAGGTCAGATAATTTCATTAGAACATTCACATAATATTCTACTCAGTTCAACAATATTTCAATTAAAAAACTATTGTGAAATGAACCCAATATTCAACTTGCCAATTGCCTCAACTGTAAAAGAATGCCATCTGAATGCAATTATGCGTGTTTTGAGAGCCAATTATAATTGCTCTCACAGCAGTGGTTATGATACCAGCAAGGGAGTCTTCAGAAATTTTCCATTTAATTACAATATGCTCTTTATTGGATTTAGCACACCAAATACTTACCTGCCCCCACCACAACGTCTGCTATCTCAGCATCCACAGAGGGAACCATTAACATAGATAGGAGAATATTATGGCCTCTCTCAAGGGCCACAGTGGGAATGTTTGGAGCACCCCAGCAGTACAAGGTAGATAGCATCCTCTCTGCATGATCACAGCTGGTAATGTTGAGTCCAAGCAAAAGGCAGGTTGGTTAGTACATTTTCCAGCTTGGGCTATGCCTGCATTGGGAAATGAACTCACCCAATTCCACAGCAGGAAACAACTGATACAATCTGTAGAAAGAGTTGCAACATTCGGTTTACTTGTCATCCTCTCTGTACCAGATAAACCAATTCACAAATAACAAATATGTGGTGGCATTAAATTGTGCTGAATTATTTTCTATATCAATAAGCAAATCACTGTTTTACAGCGACCCCAAACACAACAATAAATTATCTTGGGCACACAAACTTTAACAGCAGTAACAGATTTGGGGAAACTAATTCAACTTATAACCATCACATTAAATGCAATTGAATGAAAATGTAGAATTTATTTATATATTGAAGCTCTTTTATTGGCTTTTCATTTATATGAAATGCTGTAGCTGTTGATTTTAGTCAACATCAATTTACCCCGCAAAATCTGAATTCACTGGAATCTTGTATCGCATTGGCAGATTTAAAAGCTATTGTTCAAACAACAGAATGCAGGTTGGATTTGAGCTTCCCTTCATCTCCCTATGGGATGTTTGTATAAAAGCCAGCCGGTTCTCAGGGGTAGAGGTTGACAGGAGATGACATCGCTCTGGTCCCCAAGAGATTGGTGAACACAACATATATATTAATGCATTAAATGTGTTGACTGTGTTGAGCCCAGGGATGGAGAGAGGGAGCGGGAGAGAAAAAGAGAGGGGTGGGGGCAGGGGAAGGGGAAAAACTGTTGTAATGTATGGTGTTGTCTTGTGTTGCATGTCTGGAAGCAGTGTTGGGGAAGAGGGAGTGTCGGCCTGATTATAAGGCCTATGGTGAGAGATGAGGGATGGTCGATTTGTAAACAAGTGACAAACGTCCTGGATGACAATTCCTAATCCATCATAGTCCTGTCAACGTTGACCGGTGAGGTGACGGACGGGGCCCAGGAGAGGGGACAGCTGCTGCACGTCAGTCTACATCATAATTTTAACTGCTTTTCCACATGTGCTGAAACAGCCAAACAGACAAGGAAATCAACCATCTGTAGTCATCTACTTAGCCTTTATATATATATATATATATATATATATATATATATATATATATATATATATATATATATATATATATATATATATATATATATATATATAGAGAGAGAGAGAGAGAGAGAGAGAGAGAGAGAGAGAGAGATATGTATATGTATGTGTATATATATATGCATATATGTATATGTGTATGTATATATATATATATATATATATATATATATATAGAGAGAGAGAGAGAGAGAGAGATATGTATATGTATGTGTATATATATATGCATATATGTATATGTGTATGTATATATATATATATATATATATATATATATATATATATATATATATATATATATATATATATATATATATATACTTTTTTTCTCTTTTAGTCATTCAGTTTAGTCTGTTAATGCCCAATCAACGTAAACATTGTCTTGCAAGAATGCACACTATTTCATTTGTATTTTCTTTATTTTGGTATTAAAACATAGTTTATTAAATCATACAGTGCTTGCATTTTTATATTAGAGCCAGATGATCAATATGTTGTGTTTAAGGGTATTGTTTATAACTGGCGCTTTTTGACAAAAACTGCTGATATGTCAAGTCTTTCCCTGTCCTTGTAGAGAGGTGGTCTTCACTGAAAATTATTTTAACTGTGTCCTACACCAATCATCCCCAATGGAGGTGTTTAAACTCGCTTTCCCTACCTGTTGGTATTTATGCAAAATATTGTATCTTTGCATTCAATGGCATTCTGGAACCTTTTGAGCTGCATAAGTCTCCATGATTGGTCAAGGACTTCAGTGTTTTATTCAGAACTTTATCTTCTTGCCAAACCAGGATTTCCGATTGGGGCACCTCAATAACAACTTTGATGTGGATGGCGTCTTAGAGGCTTCTTAGAGAGAGGCGAGAGTGACGACGTCCACACAATGGCTGACCTTCCTCCTGCATCTGCACATATCTCTTTCTAAATGGTTACATTGATGCTGCACTCTGCCGGCAGCGAGAGCCAACTCTGGGCATTGGGACTCAAAGCCTGGGCAGCTGCCAACAGACAGGGGGGACAAATTGATTACTATCAAGCCAGTTCTCTTTGCATTTAACCCCATGATCTTACTAGTCACACAGTTTTCCAAGGAGTGTATTAGTTATCTATGTAGCAGGCCAATTTAAGATTACTGTTCTTTCATAGTCATTGCTTTATTTTTCTGTAGTTTTTTTAGACACAGACAATGTTGGCTTCAATGCATTACTTAGTAATACATTGTTGTAATATAATTACTAACAAGTACCCAAAGGCATTACACTTCTTAAATATTATAACAATTTTACAGTTAAACAAACATGTTACTTTTGCTACATTACTAGTAGAGGGTTAAGGACATCCACCACCATGACAGAATTCCATCAATTGAAGAAAAAAAACGCTGATTGCCCTGCTTGGTTAAATCTGCCGGTCTGTTTATATAGACATCCGTCCGCCCGTGTGGGAAGCATTTTCACGTGGTGTAAAACATTGTAAATGACTAAAACTTTTATTTCTATCTGGTGTTAGTATATTCTTTGGGGATGAGTTAAGTGCTGTTACAGCTAAGCTAACCTTGCAGGCAGCCGATTCAGGGGGGCAGCCAGGGAAGGCCGAGGCCAAGCAGGGGCTCCTAGGGACACAGGCACACCAGTCGGCGAGCCAGTCTTGGCCAACGTGTGGTCTGAACTCGGGGGTATTAGGGGAGTAGAGTATTATTATTAGAACAGGTGTTTTAACATTCATTCATTCACTTTACGTATCCACCTCCTGCCTTCGATTAGCTTGGAGAGGCTCCGACACCCTCACGAAATGATTGAATGAATTATATGGCATCTTGTAACAGCAGCGTACGTGGTTTTGTAATATCTTACCTTTTGAGTAATGAGCCCCAACACTGCTGTAAAAAAAAGATCCAGGCACGTATCCCTTTTTTTCAGTTCTCCATTTTATGGATCTTAAGCATTTTTTGGAGTAAATAGAAAAATGTAAGTAGTTTGATTAATTACCATTAGAGTGTAATCAAGTAATGTATTTCTGAGAGTAATATATAATGTGTAATAATTTCTTCTTGGAGTAACATCCGCCTACACTGCATGCAGCAAACCCTGTTTCAATGATGGGTTTATTATTAAAATTGTTTGCTGATTATTTGCACTCATGTTTTAGGTTTCTGGGGATGAATCTTGTAACACAATTAAAACAAAAAAAACAGTTTTGGCCTTCAATCATGTTGGCACAGTTGACAGGGACTCTTGTGAATAAATTGTCACTTAAAATGACAAAAGGTGAATCAGAAATCCATCCAAAGCATCTTTTGATTTGAACAGCATAATGAAAGCAACTCAAAAAAACATTTATCTCAAAGCATAGTAGGCCAGCAGAGATATTCCCAAGGAAATGATATACGAGAAAAAGGATATAATAAATATCAAAATTTAAAGAAGAGTATTTCCAGGTGACAAAGGCTAACCACCAATTGCCTACCACCTATTCTGTTTAAGATTGCTGGGAGTCTATCATATCAAGGACCGTGAAGTGAGGCAAACAAGAACCATTCACACTAAAGTTCAGACCTCTATTGACTGAACAAGTGGTCATTAAAAATTGGTAATCTATAATAAGCAGTGTGTCCCTGTGACCTGAATATACATTTTTTAAATCCCCAAAAAGTTGTTGAATTGTATTTTAAAATGGCATTACAACTTTCCTGTGAATTAAAAAAGTGTTACCTTTATTTCCCACCTCTCCCTCTACTAGGTGCAATGGTAAATGCACACATACCCTTTTGTTAGTACTTTGTCTTGGTCATTCACACAAGGTCATTGCAAGACAAGTATGGGCAGAATTGGAGCGCAAAACGCAAAATGGGTTGTGTCGATTTAAACAAGAAGGTAATAACAAAAGGGGGAGAATCAATAACAGCATAAAACTGATTTATTGTGTGTCATAAAATAAGTAAGTGCTGTGAGATCGAGTTACCTGAAGTCCCATTTAATCTTTGCACAAGCTGCATGGAGATAGAGAGATATGAAAAGAGATTGCCAGAGATAAAAGTAGTATTTTAACAGCAGAGACGTAGGAAATAATGCATAAGATATTGAGAGAATGATATTATGAAATAAATGAGAATGACAAGTAGCTGTCATATTAAACATTCTCACCAATCCTCAGCAATGTGCAAGGTTGGCTCCAATTCATCAGCTGACTAACAGCCACTTGAAAGAAATCACAATTATAATCTGCTCAATATTGTCCCTGGGACATTTCCGAGTGCATTCATTTTTTCCACATTGATTCTTCACCCCTCATAAATCAGAAATGTTGCAGTGCATGTAATGTTTTATGGAGAGAGGATTATGGTGTTATGAAGCTAATGTAGCAGAACCTTTTCGTTTAAACACACAGCCTCTGTGGCCATTGCAGAGGGGTTATTATTATTACACAAGTGTGTATTAGAAACAGCATATACAGGCTGTTTAAAATCCATGCTTAATTGGAGAATACGTACCATCATTAAGCTATAATTTACATGGATCTGTCTGTTAGTCAGTTTTGCTTTTCTGTATAGACTGACTTGCTGGGGGAGTGTGTGTTGGCCACGGCAAGAACGAGGTAGTACATAATATTTATGATAATTAGTATGATAATTGTATTATTGCTTTTCATTGGCTGCAGGTTAGCCAGAGGAAAATATGTGCGTGGAATTTCTTCTATTTTATAGGGGTATATACAATATAACTATAATAACGGTAAGTTTTATTGGCACCATCAAGCCTGACTGAATTGGAGATATTTTGTATCATTTAAAGGGGTGTTGATTACAAAGTTTTGTTGAGTTTTTTTTTTTTTTGTCTGTATCAAATTCTAGCCTCTTTCTCCTCTACTACTTCTCCCTCTACAGCTTCACTTTTCCTCTTTTTTATAATAAACTGTTGCAATTCCATCGATTAACCTCATGTATCGTCTCTTCCAACTCTCTCTCTACTCTGTACGTTCTTTACACATGCAACACCTGCGCTGTGGCTACTAGACACTTCACACATTGTTCCCTGTATGTATGGCTGTTATGACCTGTTAAGAGCTGTGTTAACGGAGACAAAACAAATCGTCTTGCCCTTCTCACATGCTTCTGGCCTTAAAGTCCTTCGATTGGCCTGGCCTGCTTCTAGTCACCAGCATATAGGAAACCTAAATCTGGAGAATAAAAAAAGGGATGTGGGGGGTTTACATACTGTGCCAGGTCCTGCTTCGATGTGTTTTGCCATCTTTAACCACGTGATGACAGCCTCTTCCATGTCATCAAGGTTCTACCTTTTTCTATTTAGTATTTTCCAGTTTGATTAGCTTCTCTGCTGCATGAGACCGTGGAGCAATGCTTGTATGTGTGTTATGTGTGAATGTGCTGTGCTGACTCCCTGGTTTATGATTTATTCAATTCTAGTCATCATATTATTGTCCAAATTCAGGTACCATTGTCTACTGCATGATGACGTTCTAACAGGATGACAGTGTTGCTATATGATGTGTTTTATAATTTCACTTTTTTGATGAGTACCACAAGTGGTTGCCAAAAATGTCCTTTAAACATTAATTGTATATGACACTTCCCACCAGTAAACTGTGCAAATGCTATTTGATGACAACTTGCATTGTTTTTAAATTTACTCATGGGTTTTAACTGACAACAATAGGCATCCAATCTATTTCAACTGAAAGGCTCGGCAGCGATCAGTCACCATTAAGTAGCAGTCATTGAGATAAATATACAATTACTCTAAAAATCGGAGAACGAAGTAGTTTTTCCTTCATCTTACTCTAGTGGACAATCCTTGCATGCAGCAGATTTAATTTCTGTCATTTTTCAATTATTCATTTTCATTATTCATTATCAATTATTTGTTTCAGTGCTATAACCAAATTTTTGCTACTGGTTGAGAAAATTTATCTGCTGTTTGTGATTACCTACACATTTCCTTGTTTTTGTACTAGGCGGTCATGTCATATGTTTTTGTTGCAAGGACTACTAGGCTTGCAAACAGGTATGAAAGGCCATTGCACGACAAAAAAAAATCAAATTCTGTGATCTGTACTATTATCAAATTAGCAATGGCAACAAGAAGGCTAAGATGTTAGAGGTGAAATAAATGTAGCTCATACCATTAGACTGTAATTCAATCTAGAGCTAACGTCTTTACAGGCCAGCCATCAGTTGTACGCTGCCATATGAGCTCCTCAACTTGCAGATAAATTCCCATGACAGTCTGCGAAATGCTCCCACAACCAGTGACACAGGATGATTTCCCGCCTCTGACAAGCTCCGGTATTGAGTATGATAACACTTACTTTGTCTTCATCCTTGGCTAGAGTATAATATCAATCGGTTTGATGATCCAACAAAGCGAGTGGAACAGTTGTGTATCAATCTTCATACATCGCTGCCTAGTGTCTAACAAAGAACCCAGAATGGGATCATTCAATCACTCCCAGACTGTGCAGCTTTCGCTCTACTTGGCCTTCTCTACAGCTCAAGCGTTTCATTCCGTTTCAGCATCTACCCTATTTTTCATTCCTGTCCTTTTCACTGTCTCTCTGTTCACTTGCGGGGGCATAAGGCACAAATAACAATTGATAATATCTCTGTGTGTCTATCATAAGTAAATGTGACATTTCCAAATACAGTGTAGGAAACCTGCCTCAATCTAACACATTCACTTTTCAATGTTTTGCCTTGAATTGATTGTTATAGTATCTCCAATATAAATATAGGTCAATATCTACCGATTGTTTGAATGTCTGCACCCAGATTTTCACAGAAACATGCAGGTAGTATTTACGTCCCACCGTGACTACTTTGTGAGCACTTGCGAATAAACGATAGTTAAGGACAACCAGTGTTTTTGTTAGGTTTGTGTGATTTTGGTGTTTTGTATTGATTTAGTCTTCACTTGTTCCCTGTGTAACTTGTTCTGATTGTCCATTGCTTTCACCTGTTACCTTGTGTGTCACCCACCTATTCGCCATATCTCATTAACCACTGTCTGTGTATTTAAGACCCTTTGTTTGTTAATTTCTTGTTGCACCCTTGTCAATGTCATGTCAGTGTTAGGTATGTTTGTTTCTACGGGTTTTGGTTCATGTTTGTATTTTTGGATTCCTTAATTTTGTTTGTACATTCTTTTTGGTCTCTTTAATTAAAACCCTTTGAGTACACCACTGTTCCTGGCCTCCCTGGTTCCCCTGTGTTCATGTGTCCGCACGCCGAGACAGTTTTATCAAAACAAATAATAACATTTAAATTGTCATGAGTTTTTCTTTTTTATGGATGAAGTAATTACATGCTCATTCATTTTCTGTACCGCTTATCCTCACAAGCGTCGTAGGGGGTCCTGGAGCCTATGTCATCCAACAATGGGAAGCAGGTGAGGGAAGAGACACCCTGAATGAATTACTAACCAATTGCAGGGCATAAGGAGACGGACAAACATTCCCGCTCACACTGATAGCTAAGGACAATTTAGTGTGTTCAACAAGCATACCATGCAAGTTTTTGTGATGTGGAAGCAAATCAGAGAACCCAGAGAAAACCCACTCAGGCCTGGGATATATCATTATTTTATATCAGTGCTAAACTTCCTTTCCAGCTCATGGTTATTGTGTTAACTACATGCAGTAATTCCACACCAATCGGAATGAAAGGAGTTCTGCCTCAAGCCTACGTTTACATCCACCTCACCTTAGATGTTTCGGCAAGCAATGAAATTTGTTAGATTGATTAGTGTGCTTCGGAATACCTATGACGTCGTGAACGCAGCCAATCTTGTCATGGCTGCAAGTGGTGTAATCTAGCCTTTATGTTGCCCATCTCTCGGATGCTGATTTTGGTGATATTTGAAGATGTGCTTTTAGCATGTCAGATAGATTTTCTCTGTTTGATAATCCATTGAAGATTGCGGTCAATATCCATCAGATTATAAAGTGCATTAGTGCATGAATGAAATCAAAGCTTTGCATTTGTAACTTTTTCTTATCTATTGTTTAACATTGCTACTGTATTATTTGTTCATTTGTGTATGATTTTACAGTTTTATGTTCTACTAATGTGAATATTTCAAAATAAATGACTGATTATGACTGTTTATCGGCTAGTTAAACTACATTACTACTCTGTTTTAAATTACATTACCATAATTAAGTAGTGTGCCGTCAGGGCCTTCAAGGCCTTCTCTGCTGGTTTAAGAAATATCTGAACCACAGACTGATGTTAATTATATTTTGTCTGTTAGCTTCCTTTCATTGCTTTTCCGCCTGGTTACACTGCTTCCAGATGTGTGTTTTCATATTGAAGCATTTAACCAATCACATTTCATTCATTATTTGTTGCCAGGGTCAGAAATCTGCCTCAAGGCCTTCACAATCAGTTCTGCGGGCTCTGCCGCTTTAAACACGTGTCGATAAGACTGTTGCTTTAACCAATCAGAATTCGATTTGGTGAAACCAAGGCCTTCTCGGACGGATACGTCATTGCCTTTTCGCAGGCGTAGAGATACGTCATCACTTTCACCAACTATGATTGGCTAGTGATAGAGTGGACTAGCCAGGGCTACCAAACTGTATCTGGAGAGAGCTGCAAAAGCAAATATATTGTGGTGTTGATTTAATAGTGGTTTTGTCAACTCGCAACGGCTGAAGGAGGAGAAGAAATGGATTTTTTTGCACATTTACGGTACTTGGACGTTTCGTCGAAAGACGTTTGGTCCCTGGATGTTTGGTAGAACGGACGTATGGTCGCCGGGTTCGCGAGTCCCGAGGTTTGAGTCACGAGACTTTCATTTGTTTAACCCTAAACCTAACCCTATTCACTCAATGTTAAATAATAGTCATTAAATCCCTATTCACCCAATGTTAAAATCTATCAATTGCATGCGACCAAACGTCCGTTCTACCAAACGTCCGTTCTACCAAACGTCCAGTCGACCAAACGTCCGGGAACCAAACGTCCGGGGACCAAACGTCTTTCGACAAAACGTCCGGTCACGGATTTGGTGATAGATGGAGCATTAGAAATATTTTTTCATAGATTTAAGGAAATTTGAATATTGCAATTTGTAGTCATGTACAATTAATAAAGAGAAATTAAATGTACAATGTTAAGGGATGAACAAATGGTAAGTTCAGTACACTGAAACACTGATGCCCATTATAATCAGGTGTGCATTATATTACTAAAAATACGGGTGGTGTAAATAATTTTAATGTATTATTGCTTACTGAAAAAAAAAAGTTACAAACTAACCAAAGTGGACTTTTGATACTCTGTTTATGCAGTATCTGTATTGAAAGCTGCTCTTCAGTTGGGTTTTTACAATGTGAAGACTGCACTGACGATAGGTTTTCCCAATGAAATATATAGCTCAATCAGTGACCACCCAGCAATCAACTTTTACTTGTCAGTTTTGATATATCCAATCATAGCTTTGGGTTGTTTTGTGATGTCTAATGTTCTGTGAAAATGGGCTTTTCATATTCTTTATTGTCTATCTATTGCTCTCTTTTTTTGCCTTCATCGACAAAAAAATGTGTCCACACTTTTGTGAAATAAAACCTCAGAGGGTGTGTAAGGGAATACGGAGAATGGGAGGGGGAAGGAGCAATGAAATTTGACCCGTTTAAAACTGTATCATTTTCTGACCATACCTTAGGGCACTCGGCGTTTATCGGTGGGGCTGGAGAAGCAGAGATCATCGGACTGGTAATTGTTTCCTCTAAATCTGCTGAGCTCTGAGGAACAGTTTTTCATCAGACAAAGAATGAGAAGCTAAGAGGACAATACAAAGAAAAAGCAAAAAAAAATGCTTTAGTCCACAATTGTTTTTTTTTTTTTTTATCACTCCACCAAACAAGTGAGTGTGCCGTTTGCCTCCTACATTATTATGAACACACCTTGTGTCACATTTTGGAGGAATAAGTGCTGACTTCATTTCAGGCACTGCGAAGCCACCAATATACCTTCTTTACATGGCAAAACCGTAATCTAGCTTCATGACCTTTTTGACAAAAGATCTATTACTTTTCAGGTAGCCACCCTACTGAGGTCTACCAATTTAGTATCAGCATCACAAACATACACACATATACACACATCTTTTGCAGCCTCCAGTAACTAAACTCAACATATTTCTTCCTGCCAGACAAACCACTAGACATCATTTCGCTCTCAACCCTCCTTTCACTCAAATGTATATGCGCACACATGCCTGCATGTTGAACAATATCCATATCTGGCTTTGATATGAACAAAGCTGAAAATTAATGTAAGATAAGAGAAAAGGTTTCTTCACAATAAACTTTGTACACAAACAACTTTAAATGACTTCTTGTGCTTGGACGTGTTTCACACAATAGGAAGCAATATTTTCATACTTACCTTGTGTCTTGGGTATGAGAAAAATTGACAGACTGGCATCTACAGTTCTCTCATGATGCTCTGTTCAGGCATTCTCTTCATGCAGCAACAAAACAAAAACAAAAAAGAAATAAATAAAAAAAAATAGTAATAATAATGCCAAGTCCATTTGGACCAATTTGTTTAGATCGCTCCTTCAATATGAACACTATGGATCAACCTAAAAAAATGTGCGGTTTCCTACTTTATTTTCATTACGGTTTTATATACTATGCGTGCATTTGACTTTGAACGTTTGGAATTTAGTGGTGTAATATTGGCTCATTTTTCATATCCATTGTTGACTTGCTGGGGTGTCATAGCTGTTCCACAGAGCTTTCAGATCAGTCTAAATGTATAAATCATCCAGGATCTGACACACTCATTTAATTTAGGCGGCCTGGCGCACAAGCGACACTATTAATGAAAAATCCCTGCACAGTTTGCTGAGTGGGAACATTCACTTTTTATTTTTTTGCTTTATTTCTATCAACATGGATATTTGGTATGATTTCCCTCAGTAGCCTGTTGGCAGCCAACCGGGCTGTCCGTCATTTATCATCATATGTTATGTTTGTCAATCTGTTGAATTCTCTCAGTCAAGAGCCCTCACAAAAATCACTTTGCATATTAAGAAAAAGGGGGAAACTGCGGGGAGGGGGTGAACCTTTCACATTCCTCAATACAACAGTGGTTCCAACCCCAGAGCCTGTGTTATTGTTTTCCATCTGTGAAATAAAGTAACAGGTACTTAATGTACCAAAAACAATTTGTACAGCAGTTCTTATTCCCCATCGAAAGTGTGCAGTGCTCGCTGAGGGCTCCCCTTATCTCAGCAAGGCTAATCCATTTTCACATTGCGCTCCGGCGCTCTCATTTTACAGCTGAGGAGCTCTCCGGCTCCACGCTGAGCTTGAAATGGGACCCCAGTCACTGAGGCCCCTTGGAGTTTTCGTAGGTAAGTGTGCAGAACAAATGCTGAAAAAGTCTTTAAAAAGTTAAAGAGACGAGTTTGGCATTTCCCCACCTTCTCTACTGGTCCTACCTGATCTCTTACTTTAAACCTTTCTGAGCAGGAGATGCTGTTCATCGCTGTTTGTTATGGAGGAGCATACGTTATGTCAATAGCGGTGGGTAACACTCTGTTTCTGTTTGCGAATAAAGTGTTTTCTCATTCATCTCTTACATGTACAAGAATATACTGTCTATTAATTGTTCATTAGTACATTATTTACCCGTAGAAGATGCAGAATTAGGTATTCAAATACATGCAAAGGATACTAAAGTCAACTTAAGTACATTTTTATATGTAATTAAAAGAACACTTGTTTTTTATATCTTAACAGTAGTGCGGATTTAAATATAAAATATCCCTAAACTGAATGTTTTCATAGACCAAAAGATTTAGAATGTGCTTTAGCAGAATAAATAAATAAATAAAAATGGAAGGTCAGCTGTGGGTTAACGATACTGGGGTCCCACAGCTTCCAAATGAATGACTTTTTAATGATGGTCCTTCTGTTAGCTTGTTGTGATGGCTGTTTGGGATGGAAGCCCATCTTTTGTTCTGTTTGCTCACCTGACCCAAAATTATAACCACTTGTACCGAATGCATTGAAAATGTATATTGACTGAAATGGCAAAATTTCTTCCTTTAATAATTTACTCTAACGTTCAATTTTCACTAATTTAGTCTACATTAAATTAGTCAATTGCCAAGGCACAATAAGTGGGTGGTATTGACAGAAAGTAATTATTTTTTATTTGCAGATTTTTGAGAAGTGCAGAGCACACACTCAGCTCGCCTGCACATATCACAATTAGAAAATCCTTGCAAGTATAGCATCTTTAGATAAATAAAGAGTTTTTTCCAAAGCTAAAGGATTAATTGAAAAGTAAGATTTTACAATTAATTACACATTTCTTTTTAATTTTCTGCTGCTGGCATTTTTGTGTATTACATTACCGAACCCACGTGGGATGAGCTTCCTGTTTCACACCTGCATTCCATCTTGTCAGTAGAGCATTTAACACTTGAGAGCCGAAAGAATGATGACGAGATATTGCCTTGCTCGAAGCCATTGACAATTGAAAATTGTGTGGCTTTATGCTTGATATTCCTTGCTCAAAGCAAAATAAAAATGTAGTAGTCAGTAAGCTGCCTTGTTTTGATCCAAAAGCGAAGCAAAATCATCTCACCTGCATCAAATTTTAACAGCATCTTAGTCGGCATTTGAAAATAAGTGACCATAGCTGGGAGAGCTCTTTCATTCTGAACCGCTTTATCCTCACTAGGGTCACGGGAGGTGCTGGAGCCTATCCCAGCTGACTTCGGGCCAGGAGTAGGGGACACCCGGAGTCCGTGGCCAGCCAATCGCAGGGCACGAGGAGACAGACAACCTTTCACGCTAAATGAATCTCAAAATGCAATCTTGGAACAGTGTGAAAGGGGTATGATAGAGGATAACCATTAGTAAAGCTTTTGAACTAAGCCGTTATACATTGGTTCAAGTGAATACACTAGTATGTTGCTGTGATTCACAGTTCAAAAGGTATTACCCTGAATGAGTTAACCACTCTAACCCAAACAATTGTAATGGAGAACATGAAAAATCCCTCTTTTATGACTCTTCTTGCTCCCCCCTGTACATATATAGGCACACCTCTGGTCTGGCCACCCGAAAGCTAATGTTTGATGCTATAGGTCATTTAAAGTTCACTGTGAGGTTAAAGAAAATGTAACGTCTTTTCTTTTTAGCTTTCTTATCTTCAGACAATGAAAATAATAGGAAACCAAACAGCAAACCAACATAATCTAAGTGAGGGATTTTTTTTAGTTTCATATTTCCATTTAGTTATTTACTTCTTTTTTTAAGGCAATGCCAAAATATTATTTAGCGTTATTACCATGCTACAATTCCTGCTTGCATCTCTTGTAAGAATACACAATCGTTTTCTTTTACTTAAAATGAGTGAGACAGTGGAGTGTATTTTGGCGAGCTAACCACTTCCTTTCTTTCAATCCTTCATTTGGAGTGATTTAACGTTTGCTTTTTCATCCATGAAACAAATCCTGCACGAGGCTAAGCTCGAATGCATTTGAATGGAGGGCCGAGTCCCCAGAGGAAAAGATTCATAATCACATGACAGGTGGATCAAATTTCTAAACTTTTTTGTGTGAACAGTGACGGGCCATCCGTCAGTCGCAAAGATAGTGTTTTCTTAACCCTGAAGTTGCATTAAGTTTGACATCCTGCCCCAGTGAAAATGGGTGGCATATATAGAGGTAAAGGAAATCTAAGAAGCGGAGAGCTTTCGGATTAAAGGACATGCTTGAAAATATTAATTAAAGCTAAGATTATAGGTTGTGCGGGTAAACAACCAAGCAAAGTCTCCATCTTTAGGCATGTAACTTTACCGCCATAGGAAGTATTTTAATGCAATAAAGAAGCAACTAGAACAGCACTCCGGAGAGTACAGACCTTGGCCAGGGACAAATCATCCTTATTTAGAGCACTACATTAACCTGGCACCCCACATTGATTGTTCCGTATATCTGCTATGACGATATTACTCATATCAAGGCAAGATCCAATTGAGACATGTTTTATGGGAGGAACCTTAAAAAAATATACAGCTGCTGATTGTACGATGGAACGTCTTGTCAGACGTCCGAAAATATTGGTTCCCATCAAAAGAGATTTTTAGTGATGTTCTTTCCTCCTGTTTTAATCATTTTCACACACATTTGACATCACGATGTCCAAAATTGTATTAAGAAATCACTTTACAAATCTGAATACCATTGTAAAATAGTATATAATTGATAAAACCTGCTTAATTATTTTTTAGATTCACTATTATTGGAGTAGTACATGCGGCTGCCTTTTCTACAGACAGTGCGGGTTCGATTCCTGGCCACTGCCCCATTACTCAATCCAGACTAGATGAAAACCGGGCAAGTTGTTTCCAGTAGGGCAAGGGTGTCAGACTCGGGTTGGTTCGTGGGCCGCTTTAACGTCAACTTGATTTCACGTGGGCCGGACCCTTTTAGATATATATATTTAGATTTTTTTTTATAAATGGATAGAAAGAACTGTATTAAAAGTCCTGAATATTCCGTTTTTATAGATCTAAAACAATGTTTATTTTAGCTTTTTAAATATATTTTTAGATTTTACAAAATGATTTTTGAACTAAAAACAGATATAATTGATTAAAAATTTACAATTATTGATTTAAAAGGGGGAAAATCAGGAAATTTAATATACATCTATACTCTTCATTTTAATTTGATCCTAAAAGACAAAGTCGGCACTCATGATTTACTTTCCCGGGCCACACAAAATGATGCGGAGGGCCAGATTTGGCCCCCGGGCCGCCACTTTGACACATGTGCAGTAGGGCAAACAGCATATACTTGGAACAACTAATTCAATGACACGACAAATGAAGCAGAGAAAATGTGGTGTTAGTGTGTGTAGGCAAATAAGTGAGTGGTTTTTAGATGTGTGTGGTTGTAAATTTATGTATAAAGTTGGCAAAGCAAACGATAAGATAAATGATTTATTTTACATGTGTAGTTATTATCTGAACAATATCACGCTATGGATACGTGAAGGCTGCTTATTACAATAATGTTTTTATTATAATCATCAAAATTCAAGAGCTATTAAAGCCATCAAATATCTAGATCAGTGTCATGAATTTACTATAACTTAAGTTTCGCTTTTTTTAAGTGCTGAAATAAATTAAGTTTCCCCACAACTTGTTAAATTACTGAGATGAGCATGCATGTATAAGTGCAACCAGTGAATTGACACCCAAGAGCAGTTTTTCAATTTAGAACTTGAATGGTACTAACAGCCCAAGTCAGAGTGTTGGCACCGGCAGACTAAAACCCTTGCATCAAATCAACTTAGAGCGTTAACATAAGCATGAAGACAAACTACTCTCACATTTCTAAGTACAGAAGTCCACGTTCTGTTACTTGCTCACAATCCACTGCAAGATTTCCCTCCCAATCCGTCATTTCAGGATTACGAGACATTTGCACGGTGCTGTCACCTGCTCGCTGGGGGTAATAATTGCTATGAAATAGTGTTATGTACAGCTGAAAGGTAAGAGCTCTGATTGACTGTGAATACACTCCAAGGGTTTCTGTTTCGCACTGTGTCTGCCATCTCAGTACTTATTAACCCCTGCATTTTTTTTAATTCTGAAGCCCCATCTTTCCAAATACATTTTTTTTCTTTTTAGTGATATGGATTTGTTGTCATGGAGGCCTGACAATCATACTGCGACCTCTGCCAGAAAATGATTTTTCCCCCCACCCAGTGTTTGATTGACTCTATTTGTGGAGTGTAACTCTATCAGAAAATGCCAGTCTCCAGCTCATTCACTCATCCTTTGTCAGACTTACTGGTGTGGAGAGGAAAGAAAGCGAGAAAGTCAAGTACGTACAAATGTGGTTGTGGGCTAATCGAGGAACAAGAAATGGGCCTCTCAGTATAAGGTCAGACTCATATAAGTGGTAAGGTTTTTTTGTTTTAACGCTTTCGCTTTTCTATCTCATGCCACTCTTTTTAAATTCTGCTCTGACAGGAGACAGAAAGGCATGACGCATGCTTTGAGGTCAAACAAAACAAACAGGCGTAGAAATCAGTACTCGACATGCATTTCAAACCTTACATGACATGCAACTGACACTTAACAAGAGGAATTTGTTTTGCCTTTACACTGTGCTACACAGATGAAGAGGTTAATACAATAATAACTGCAATTGATTAGGGGGATATGGCATAAAAACGAGAATGCACAATGGAATACTTAAATGACAAAAGATTAAAAAGTTAGTTATTTTCTTCTTTTCATATTAACCTTGAGGGGGGGGGCAGAATTTAAATCTGTCAAACTACATTCCAGATGTCCTCTATTTGTTCTTTGAACCTTAATTCGGCACCTTGTATTATTTTCTCAAAAGGCAGGGGCAGTGCTATAAGCCTCACACATTCGTTTCCATAGCTTATCAGTTGTTTGAGGCAGTGGAGCTGTCCGCTCTCATTCTCTCATTGGAGAGTGCATGTCAGGACCTATTTGCCACTGGTTACTTTGACAGTGACATCAGTGATGACCTCTTGACACCATCTGACAGAGAAATGCATCGGCAATAGTGTTCCATTACAGAAGCGAGAGAGCGTGGACACCAGGCGGATACATTGAAATGGAAAAATAAGAAAACTGGAAAAGGCATTTAGACCTGTATTTGACCTATCATGTTTCAGTCTTTGTAGGAGACGTGTATGAAATCAGTAGTTGACATGTAATGGAAGCCAAATGTGATGCTCCTACTGTCTACTACAGACTTTTGCTGATAATAGAAAAATGTTCCAATTAACTTCCCCGACAACCCACTGGTTTCATTTCGTTTTTCTGATCCATATTAGTAGTTTACTAGAAACATCCTGTTAAGGTTACCTAACATGGAATTACAATTTATCCCATTGTTTCATGAGGTAGTGTAACTATTGGTCAAAATGAGGGCGTGAACTGGTTAAATTTGGTCGTCTTTGTGGTTTGTGATCTGATTGCAATCTCTTTTGAAAGTCACAATCCTCTGCAAATTAACAGCTTTGAAAATATTTTACCTATATGGCTGACTTTAGAACACAACTTGCTGCTGTTAGTGAGATGACTTCATAAATTCCTTCAATTTATTTTGGGAAGAAGTAGCAACGGGTTTTGGCACCAAGATTATACCCTATTCAGAAATATTTTGTAAGGACTGACTATGCAAATGACACAAGATTTCCTGATCTTTTGATATCAGTCCGCTGATCCCCACCCAGGCCGAACAAATTCAGTATAGAAATTTATCTTAACTAAATTACTTAAATATGTATATAACTGTGGATTAAAGGGTGAAGGTCGTAATAATACAATATATTATACACGGGATATTGACTGTCCCAGTCAGTCAAGTCTCAAGTGATTTAACATGTATGCTTGAAACGAGATCTATTTATATGGTAGTACTAACAAGCATAAAGTACTAAATAAAAATATGTAACATTTAAGCATGGTTAAAAAGAAAGAAAATACGATGCTTGGCTTACCTAATTTACAAAGAGACACTGAGACCTATTTCATGGAAAAAGTCATTTTACAGATTAGCTACTAAAATTAGTTGACGACATCGACAATCAAATTAGAGGAGAACTAATTTAATAAGGCAACAAGGTTGTCTCTTTTTTTAGAAGTAGGGAGCGGGTGTCTGACAGAAGAATCTATGTGACGCTTGCAGTGATGTGGATATTGTATCAGTGAGTCATAGTAAAGAAAAAGAAAATACAAAAGACGAAGTTTTCCATTTAATGCTTTGTTTTTTACCTTCACTTGTGATTGACGAACAACATTGGGAATACAAGAGAAGAAAATGCATTCCCTTTGTTATGTTGCTGTGCTTTTCTTTAGAGATAGTTTGAGAAGTTCTGTCATCCGGGAGGAGCTTGGAGTTGATTTGCTGCTCCTCCTCATTAAGAGGCGCCAGATGAGGTAGCTTGGGCATCTGATTAGGAATGTTTTTGTATAGGAGCACGTTGTGCCACTGTTCTTGGAATCCTTGGATAAGTAGCTGGTGGGAACTGGGGGCTTCTTCCTTCTTTGTGTGAAATCACTGCTCGAGTGGGCAACGACAGGTCGACCTTGGGGTGGGGTCAGGTTTGGAAGGACCCTTCATACACAAAATCTGCTCTCATCTCCACCTTTGATGAGCACTGTGTTCAGCGCATGTTTTCTAAAATAAAATTCCTTGTTTAAGCATAATGGTGTCCATGAGTACTTTGCATCAGGATTTACTTTTTTATAATGTCATGACTCATGGGGCAGGATGTCTTGGACACTTGGGTGAAGAGAGGCTAGAGCTCTCAACTGATCATCACCTGGTGGGGTATTGTCTGGATGTAGTGGTTCTGTGTTTAACCTGGCACACCCACATGTTTTGTGAGGGTCTGCTAGAAATGCCTGGCCACGTCCCGTCATAAGCTTTTACACTCTCCTTCAGCAGAACTTGTGCCACAGGGTAAATGAATGAATGATTGTTTAACAACCATGCATAGAGGCTAAAGTTAAATTGAACCATAAGGTTCCATAAGGTGGTTGGTGCTTGTTTCTGAACTTATTTTTGGTCCCCAGCATTGAGGGTTGTTTTCCAATCTAACTTTTGTAGTCATTGGGGATCCTGATGAAGCCAATAGGTACCAACATGACAAGGTTATTGCAGCCTCTATCTATAGATTGTCCATTTCATTTTCCATTGATCCTAGAACAATCCCACTGGCCCAAAACTTAAACATCATTAGCTTCCATCTCAACCTGCTTCCGCATTGGAATGGTCATGTTGGCACTGACAATCACATGTATGATTTAATGTATTTTTTAACTGTTTTGGTAAATTTTTGAATTCCAACTATGCATATATTTTGCCTGCTTTTTTGTTTTTTTTAGTAGCATTAACTTTTTCTTCCAACAATTTATTACTACTCTTGAATTTAATTTAATGTACTACTATTTAAAATGTACTTTATTGCAGTTCTGATTGAAGTTATGTGACTGAGTTGTGTAACTTTTTTATCCCAATGTAAACTACTCGGAATTATCATTGGGTGGTGATTTATGCACTATGACAGTCATTTGACAACAGTACTTCTGTCTGACCCCACAAGCTCTCTAGAGCTCATAAAGTTATGTGTTACAAGGTGAAAGCTTTTCAGGGCTGTCTTAGGAGACAGACAGCATGCTCAGTATCCAGTTACCGAAGCTATTCTTTGCCCTCCTGATAAATTGCATTTATGAAAGCTGCAATTACCCGATTACCTTGGCACTCCAGCTCTCACAGGAATTATCACGACCCTATAATTTTATTCAAATTATCCATGAACCTTAGCCTGTTGTGACAGCAGTTAATGTCATTGAGAATAGATCGAGTTTAAGTAATGTTATCTGCGTGGGCAAATAATAAGGCGCCACTTCAATCATTCATCTTCCATACTGCACATCCTCATAAGGGTTGTGGGGGTTAGTGAAGCTTATCCTAGCTGACTTCGGGCGAAAGGCAGATGACACCCTAGACTGGTCGCCAGTCAGCCCTAGGGTACACAAAGTGACAAATGACCATTCACGCTCATACGGCCCTTAGTGGGAATTGAGCCCATGGCTTTCTGCACTAAAGTAGGCAAGTGAACCCCTACACCATCAGGTGATAATAAGGGTAATAGATGCAAAACATGGAAGAAGTGTAATTGAGGCAATCCAGGACTGGACATTATTTACCATTAGTAAGTCCACTTGAGACTGGCAGAATATTATTTTCCATATTGCTTATTTTCTATTATGCGGAGGTATACTGACCATCTTTGACCTCACAATATATACACCCCACTGTAGCTTCAAAACACTCTAAAGATTTAAAGAAAAAAAATCACTGCTGGAAGGTTAAATTCCCTCCTATGGTCCACCATCTCTGACTCGGCATGGAGGCGGTACTTCGGAATCAGCTATGACATTTTTTTTAAAAGCGCTGTAGTACTTTTAAAGTTCCACATCAAGGTGATCAAGTTGAAGAACCCCAACAACGATTCCCATCATAGAGCGGGGCCTCACAACGTGAAAGTTGGCACGAGCCTGCAGTTGATTTCTCATGCATTCATAAATCCATTAGTCTAAACTTTTTAGAGTATCAGTTACATTAAGCCTCATTAACTTCTTTTTTCCTGCTTTATATTAGCTAATTAGCTCAGGGGTGGCCACAAATTAATTACCATCTTCTACAGCCTTGTGCAATTGCATTGTGTTTATTTAGTCTCTTCTATTAACTTTTAATCTTCCCACTCGTAAAAACAGGCAATTAACATTTTTTGATAAACAAAAATGATGCCAGCTCAGGGATAATCAGCAGCTCTGCATGTCGTCCTTACAAAATTACCCTGACAGTTAATTTGACCCTCGCACCATCGTTAGTCCACACATAGCTCCTTCAGATTAGTTTGTATGTCGTTGAATTAGGGACATGTTTTCATCTTCTCGTGTCAGCGAGAGTGCATTCATGTACATCATACAAAAACGCTTAACTTCATTTAGCCGTTCTATACAGAAGTTGGTCAATTCATGTACAAAATCTTCTAGATCCGCTAGAGGTATGTGAAGAATCACCCTATTCCATCACAAACATGCTTACAGAAGTCTTCAATTTATGTCAGTGTATTTCAATAAACCAGCACAATGACTGCTTCATTAGCCCATTGATTAATGAATGTAGTCATCATTCTTCCTCATATTCACAAAGCACAAACACCACTGATACAAAAGGTAACAATAATGATAACTCTAGCCATGGTCGAACTCCTGTTAAAGCACCGGGTGGCTATCCACATTGATGAAGAGGACCATTTATACGCCGTCTTCAAACTCATGGTCATTCTTCTCCATATTCGGTGTATTGACCTGGGTTGTTCCTTTTATTACAAGCAGGTTTTTTCTTTTTTATTGAAGGATGATTACATTGAATAATGTCAAGCGAGGGGCGAAAAAATCGACCAGGATAATGACGTTCCGGAGAGAGAAAGTGATGTGGTAGGTGAGGGGGTCGATGGCTGTGCTTACCCTGTCTTTCTGTGCAGCCTCACAAATTGAGTCGCATCTTTTCTCATCCATTATTTAAGCACGATTGGACTCTCTTGGCAACTATGGATTTGATAATCATTCCCATGTCCATATTAAATATGTGACATAAATATCAGAGGAGGGGCTTGTCAATAAGATAGCGCTAGCATAAAACAAGGGTGTAAAACAAACTACTCATGGGTCAGGCTGAGATGAGAGCAGATGTTTTCCTCCCTCAAAGACAAAAAGCATCTGGGGAATAGATGAGTAATACTGTGAACCTATTGGTAAATCTATTTATTTACCACAAAAATCCAGATTACACCCACACATGTTATTGTAGTCAATTTCCTTGATTACATGCATAATGATATACATATATATATATATATATATATATATATATATATATATATATATATATATATATATATATATATATATATGTATATATGTATGTATGTATGTATATATATGCATGTATATATATATGTATGTATATATTTATGTATGTATATATATATATATATATATATATATATATATATATATATATATATATATATAATTTTGGGGAATTATTATTTTTATTAGACCAGAAATGTATTCTTGATTTTTGTCCATGTACCAAACAATGGACAAACACTGACGTACGGATTGAGTATCTGGAAAGTTTTTCAACCACATATAATTTCAGAAGGTTTTGGTCAAGTTCCATTCAACCTTGAGCAGCATCTCATCATCTTAAATGTGTTAGCATGGGGAAGTGTGGGGGTTGAAGTGGGGCGAGGGCTTGTGTGGTTGTAAGTGCCACATAAATAAGGCATCGGGAGGTCTGATAACAAGGACCAGCATCTGCCAGGCAGGCAGGCAGTATGTCTCCTCTCTCTACGACGGGCTCTTCGGCTGCTGTGATTTTCTCCAGGTGTTGGCCATGAATACTGGCCTATGCACTTGAGATTAAAGCGCAACACATGTTTCTCTGCAGGCGAGACTATACATCATCCTCCTGATAACCCATGACAAACGCACTAACATATTGTCTCAGAGTAAAGGCAGAAAAAAAGAGGAATGATGTTTAGAGAGAGAGAGAGACAGAGAGAGAGAGAGAGAGGGAGAGAAGAGAGAGAGAGAAGAGAGAGAGAGAGAGAGAGAGAGAGAGAGAGAGAGAGAGAGACAGAGAGAGAGAGAGAGAGAGAGAGAGAGAGAGAGAGAGAGAGAGAGAGAGAGAGAGAGAGAGAGAGACAGACAGAGAGAGAGAGAGAGAGAGAAAGAGCGAAACACAGGAGAAGCTGTTTGAAACAGTGTTTCCCAACCACTGTGCTGTGGCACACTGGTGTTCCGTGGGTGACGGTCAGGTGTACCGCGAGAAAAGTACATTATATTGCAATGCTAGAGAGAAAAATCTTAATATTACGAGTATAAAATTGAAGTATTACAAGAATAAAATAAAAATATGTTGAACATTTAATCATTGATTGTAGATTTACAAGAATCAAATTGTAATATTATGAGATTAAAGTATTTTGTTGCTTATTTTGTCTAATATGAAACCGAAGTTGTTTGGCTTTGTGGGTTTCGTCTTTTGTTGACGTTGGGTCTGTGTGAGCATAACATTTCATTTCGCCTAATATTCAGAGATTTAAGTAACATTGGGAGAAAAAGTTATAAATGTATTAAATTTAAAACGTTACATTACTTATTTTTACATCACTCAAACTTAAAGTTGTTCCGCAGACATCAACTTTTGGTGACATGAGGTCGGTGTGAAAAGTGTGATTTTGGAA
The DNA here is from genome assembly GCF_051989625.1 of Stigmatopora argus. Classification (NCBI taxonomy): domain Eukaryota; kingdom Metazoa; phylum Chordata; class Actinopteri; order Syngnathiformes; family Syngnathidae; genus Stigmatopora; species Stigmatopora argus. The sequence goes on from NC_135390.1 coordinate 7,361,372, forward strand.
TAATTTTAGGGGTTTATTTGAGTCCTCTAACTTAAGGCCAGAGGCAGGGGACACCCTTAATCGGTGGCCAGGCGATCGCAGGACACACGGAGACAGACAACCATTCATGCTCACACTCATACCTAGGGGCATTTTAGAGTGTGCAATCAGCCTATGCATGTTTTTGGAATGTGGGAGGAAGCCAGAATACCCGGAGAAAATCCAAGCAGGTGCGGGGAGAACATGCAAACTCCACACAGGTGGACCGACCTTGATTTGAACCCAGGACCCCAGAGCTGTGAGGCCTACGCGCTAACCACTGAAGTCACTGAGTCGCCTATATATATATATATATATATATATATATATATATATATATATATATATATATATATATATATATATATATATATATATATATATATATATATATATATATATATATATATATATATATATATATATATATATATATATATACAAATGTTCCATGAATTTGGCTGGTTCTCTGTCAATTGCCTATTATTAACCAAATTAATAGTCATAGTCATATTCTTTCATGCTTGCATCTTCCATGAGTGCATCATATTACAATTGTTACATTACATCTAACATGATATTTTATTTTAATAATGAAGAGATTAAAAGATGAATGAAATGATATAATGTCAATTAATTACACCTTCAATGCAAGTCAAATCACATCAGAAAGCCATAGTTTTATATTAATATTAACTTTAGATAGCTTTATCTACGTGTTGAATACAACCTTTCCATGTACATAAATAAAGCTTTTCTTCCAATAAAAAACACATCCTTTGCTTTAATGAGAGCACTGGGGTATAGGTAAGTATCAGTGAAGCAGAGAAAACAAATTCAATAATAATTAACTTGGGTCATCTACTCATCAGCTAAGGCTCATAAACCTTGAAGAAAATTTCCCCAAGAACTTTTCCATGCCTCCAAATCTCCACCTCTTACGAAAGCACCTCCAAATAAATAAATAAAAGAAATCTATACAATAAAATAACCAAAAACCTCCTTTTCAGCCCTACATACAGACTAGCATTGGTGTTGCATGACATTAAACCCACACAGTTTGTGTATAATGTGTTTTATTGTGGTAGTAAATTGAAGCTGTAACAGGGCATATTGAAGTACAGAGGATGGACAAAGAAGCAAATTGTGTGTTTTCTTTTTCTTTTTTATTTCACTCTAGCTTACATTCAGCTCTTGAAAACCACTTTCTTCTATTTTTAAGTCCTCTATCTTTTACACTGGCCCAGACAAAGCGCATTCCCTCAGCGTGTCGGCTTTCTTGTTGTGTGTCGTATCGCTGCGCTCTATGCGGGCTGTCAGCTGGCTGTAAAGCTAATATCAAGGCCGCCACTGTGGCTGGCAGACCCAATCAGACTCTGGAAGCCAGGCTGATTGGACTGACATACTCCATCAAACCCAGCATCAAAGCGCCTCTGACCATACACTGGGGACTGACTGCTTCGGACATCACAAAGTAGGCTAGTGCTGGCTTTTTTTTAAATGTTGTTTTTAAGCATTGGTAATAAAGAACAACAAATGACTCATTTTACACCACTCCCTGAAAGAACAACTCAAGTTTTTCACAGGTTTAAATAGGAGAAAGTGAACAAATGTCAAAACTTTGGGATGTGTTAGCTTGAGTGTAATGAAAATGATATTGTGTGTATGTAGTATACATATATGTGTGAGAAGAGGTGCACATGTTCTGTTATTAGGGTTCTTATATGAGCAAACTACTATTTTATTTTTATCTTGTTTCAGCTAAGGGTTGCGGGGGTGCTGGAGCCTATCCCAGCCAACCACAGACACCAGGCAGGGGCCCCCTGAATTGGTGGCCAGCCAATCCCAGGGCACAGGAAGACAGACAAACATTCATCCTCACACTCATACCTAAGGTAAATATAGAGTGTTCAACCAGCCTTCCATACAGTTCTTTGGGCTGTGGAATGAAACCAGAGTACCTGGTGAAAACCCACACAAGCCCGGGGAAAACATGAAAACTTCACACAGGAAGGTCAACCTGGGATTGAACCCTCAATCTCAGAACTGTGAGGCCAACGCTGGACCGCTCAAGGGTAATCATTAAAAAATACTATGTATAAAATTGTCATCGCCTTATAGTGTTGAACATTCAACCTCATGTTAATTCACAAGGCCGTATGGTGGACGAATTGTTAGTGTGCCTGCCTCAGTTTTTAGATCAAGGGCTCCATCCCTGGTGGGTTACGGCCTGTTCTTCTCGTGCCTTGGTGGGTTTTGGGTACTAAAGTTTTCTCCCACACCCCAAAAACATGTATGATAGACAGAGTGATCACTCCAAACTGTCCGAAGGTATGAGTGTGGTTGTTAGTCTCTTTGTGCCCTGCAATTGGCCGGCAAAAATATGTAGGGTGTACTCCGCAGACTGCCACTGGGATGGTCTCCAGCACCCTGAAACCCTCGTGAAGGTAAGCAGCTCAGAAAATGAATGAATGTTAACTCATGCCGTATGTTTTCTTTCCTTCTTTTGTTGTTGTTTTTATGTAATTTCATAGTCGCTATCGTGACAATCTTGGAACTGCTGGGTCAACACATTATTTTGTGTTTGTTATAAAAACATGTGGCATCAAAGCTCTCTTGGCCTGAAACTCTTTTGATCTCAACCTTTAAAATGACCATATTTCCATATAAAACTGTAGGTTGTTAAATATTAGTGCTGACAAGAAGCATCTTTAATCATCCACAGATATTGTAAAATTGAAAAGGATGCGAGAGCATGGCATTTTTGTGGTAAGTGTACCACTCTATAAGGAATGCAGAATAGTTTGGAAAACTAATCTCATGTGTATGTTTTAGTCATTTCCACCCGGGGGGAAGAATATAAAAGGTGTGCAAATGAGATGGTTTGCAATGTCAACAAGAATAATGGTAAAAAAAAGTTCTAAGTCAAGATGTGCTTCAAATCATCAGCCACCTTTACTCAACATTCTTAAGATAATTCAAGGAGAAATACTTTATTTTACATACACATATTTTGAAATAGTTTGGAATGTCAAAGTTATTGTTCCATTAGCATTTAATCGATGTTGAACAGTTGGAATCAACTGGTTATACTTGTAAGACAACAGATTGGTGGAAAAACTGTCATCTTGTTTGTTCGGAATGAAATCCTGGGTTAGGTGATTGTGTCAACTATTGACAAGTTTTATGGTTATAAAAATTCATATTAATTAATATTAATTTAATCATATTAATTCAAGTTCAGGTTCATATGACTTGATAAAACAGTTAACCCCTCCCCTCTTCCCCCAACTGAGATTCATAAACTTAGTATAAGCACACACAAGCATCTTCTGATATACCCTTCCGATAAATAAATCATGAAATCATTTTTCGCATGGCTGATGCAAATTAATTACTATGATATTTATTTTATTTTTCCATTATCAACTGTACGACTTAAGATGGAATAATAAATAAATAAATAAATTCTCGTGGAGCTTGGTTGAGTACTGCATTGAATTCAATCACAAAATTAAACCTGAAATAAGTTAATCCTCAAAAAGTGACAGTATGAAATTAACAGCAAATGTATGCCACATAAACATGTTTTTTAAAATTATTTCTTTATTTTCTTGCTCTAAATCCAAGAGTATGTGAAAAGGCTTTCCACACATTCATTGCTCCTTTTGGCAATTGTTCAGCGACTCTAGTGAAGGTGGGATTGAATTAATGATTCATCAATTCATTCTCATTTTATATAGCCAACATGCAGATTCAGATGTAATACAGCGTGACAAAAAACAAATTAACAAAAGGCCTTAGGAATATTTTTTATCCTCTTCTCTGTATCCTCATGGCATATGGCTACCTATTTGCAACAAGAGTTCATTTGCAGATATATAAAGAAATCAGCACAGGGACAAATAAAATTATGTAATAAAACTCAACCAATAAGAAATATTGCCAATGGAGCATATGGCACGGTCAAAAAATGATCACTTTAGACACTCGACACAAAATACTGGCGAGTACATTTTCAACACGTTCTACCTAAAATGAATTAATTAAATTCATTATAGAGTAGAAAGGTAGGAGTTATAATCGTCTCAATTAGCGCAAAGCTATAAAAGCAAGCTAATGTATACATGATTTCTTTTAATTTAGCAGCCATCTGTTTGTTGCAATTGAGCACACTGTAATATTTAGCTTTTCATTAGTTTGTTTTTCACTTATTAAGAAAGATTGTTTAGTACAAGCGTGTGTGTCGTGTGCTTTGAGTTCGATGTTAATTGTGGATGACTGATTTACAATCATCACTTGCACCGAGCCTACAACGGTTTGTATGGATACATACAAAAGTAAATTCAGGTTCCATAGCCTGGAATTCAAACACAATCTACGCCTAAAACACACAGTTACTGTACGCAGCAGCGTGAATAACGCAAGCTTCCAGACCGCCTTTCATCTGCTTTAAGTACTAAAAGTCTCTCAATAGTTCTCCAGAAGCCTCTCAAGCATATGTCTCCTCATCTGCTTATCTTGGAAAACACTTGGCAACATAGATGAGGGGCGGATGGAGGCAAGTAAGAGTTGACTTGACTCCCTTCCCTGATGGCATCACAGGCCTTGCTGCCTGGCTCGGCTGCTGTTTCACACAGAGCGAGCGCTCCCCAACCTGCCATATGGGAGCCATAGTGCGTTTCTTTATCATCCTTTCTTTTATGCCTACTGGTTGTGGCTTGCTTTGTTGTTCAGGAATAATCAAATGTTGATAGCATGGTTCAAATGGACCATTAAGTATGTGAGAATGCTCTATGGAGATGGAGCAGATAAGAGAGCAGGAGCCAGGCAGTCTGCCATGTTCAATAGCCAGCCTAGTGCTGGTGCTAATTTGATTATAATATAGTCATCTCCGAAGATTAGAGCTATTCAATTAAATATTCTAATTAACCTGAAGTATTAGGCAAATGATGCTAATTACAAATATCCTCCAGAGAGCGGGCTGAATAAAAGGCTGAGCTCATGACAGATACTTTGGCCCACTGTCTCGTAACAACATCCTATATCATAGACTTGGCGAATATTAAATTCCTGGGTAATTTACCACAAGCCCATTTGTTTAATGGCATTTGCATTTTGTTTGAAATTGTAATAAACATGTGCACTCACTCTTAACTTCACAGAGAAAGTGGACTCTTGGGGTAGCTTAGTACTTTCTGTTTACACAGCTCCCCAGAACATTCTCTCTCTTCTACACATGCACACCCAAGCACATGTACAAGCACACATACTGCCTGGCCCATTAAACTCAAAGTGTTGGGACTGAGCGGGACTTGCAACACTATCTGCAATCACGTGTACAAATATACTTTTCGGAATTTGTCTATTCACAACAGTCTCCATTAGACTAATTTATACTTAAGTAAAATTGTTGACTGTAAACTGTATTTTTCAACCCTAGTGTTGTAATTTGTGTTCTTGTTTAAGCATAAGAGGAGATTGCTCGCTTTTTGTGAAATCATAATATCATCATTTTTGACAAAAGTGAGAGTAAAAGCAAACCTATCACGGCTGAGACCATGCAGGTGCCTTCAGTGATTACTTTATATTCATAGTTTTTCTACTGCGAGGTCCTGCATATGTCATGTGCATAATGCTGGCCTTCAGCATGGCATTATATTCAGTCTGAGCAACGTGTTTCAATAAGGCAATTTTCTTACTGCCTAAAAACATCAGCGGAGCGCCATCCTCAACAAGGACAGAGTATGACATGCTATCCAAACATTTGTCTGCAGGACACGGCAATACTTTATTAAAAGAAAATAGGATTTTGCAAATCTTTTGACATGCAGAGAGAGGAGTTGTGACGAGGGTTGCTGTGGTCAAGGGGGAGGTGTTGACAAAAAAAGGTTGATGCAATGAAAAGTAGGTGATACAAGTCACTGATGTTAAATCTCTTTCTTCAATTGAATGCCTCTACAGATAGAGGAAGATTTGATCATCTAGTCTATTGCTTGCTACATGCCTGTAAAGGTGACAAGAGGATTTTGAGAAGAGGGTTGGTGATTTTCTCTTGAAAATAAACTCGTTGGCACAAAAGAAACACAACCAGTCTACAGTAGATTTTGCTTCCCCCAAAAATGTGGTCTTCAATTTAATTCTTTTAGATAAATTTGATGTCGCTGGGTGTTATATTCATCCTCCATCTAAATCTACACTGCTAGGCAATAAGTAGGATATATTTCATTTCCTTTAGAGGTGTTCAAGTTTTTGATGCAGCTCATCTTCTGATGATCGTCATCATCTGATGGACACACTGGTTTGGTATGGGGAAGTGCAATAGAAGAAATCACAATGATTCGGCAGTGATATGGGCACTTTGAATTTTTTTTCTGTAAAAATTGGGTTTTAACGCACACCAAAATGTTAAATATTAAATTCAACCTTCGTGAGGATAAACAACATCCAACCTAAAATCTCAGTGGTTCTCATGAGAGAACATTCTCATTTCCAGCACATGACCAAGTCACAATCATCAATCCTAACGTATTTAGTGTGAAATACATTCATCTTTTGCACAGGCAGCTGATCCAACCGTTCTTTTGTGTTGTGCCTAAAATGGTCTGCTAATTCATAGCTGCCTTTGAAAGAGACAAAGGATAAATGCTTCACTCCCTTTGTAATTTGTCCTATCCACATTTTGCACTGTGGAGCCCGGAACACCTCTGAGCTTCCTGGGTAATGCATGAAGGTGGAAACAGGCAAGTAAATTTACTACTGTGACTGCAGGAGATCATATACAAGTTGGTCTAAGCCGAGAAGGATGATATCAGCTTTTGTTTGAGCCTCCTCTATGTGAAGAGACAGTTATAAGTACTGTACACCTGTTTCATTAGGAGAACCATGCTGTTGACCCAGTGTATTAGCCCGGGCCTAATCCTGGTGGATCTGTACAGGCTTCACTAAGCCTCTCATAAGGATAAGTCTTCCCCTGAGCCACAATGACAAGACCATAGCACAATAGAAAACCAGGCCATGCTAACAGATCATTATGTTTTCCCAAATAGATACAGTTTATGAGTGAGGCTGGGTTTTGTTTGTTTATTGGCAACATTACTGTCAAATTATTGTTGGTACTGGCAGTCACTGCAGGGAAGCTATTTACACAGAAATGTATTGCATAGACACATGGATATGCAGACCCACTCAAAAAGACTGTCACTCACAGAATAATACAAAAACAGCAGGGGAAAATCCTTTTATGTTATCACCACACGGACATAATAAAACCAAAACCCTGCTATAAATAGATTAATGTATTTGACATGTGATTATTTTGTAGCAGGTATCATTTTTGGTACACAACTGGGCAGTTACAGTCACTCTAACACTATCAAGAATAGATTTTAGCATTTCAAACCCAATGTTGTAATGTGTTGTATCTGATTTGATAAAATGTTTCGTCATTGATCTCCTCAAGGTGTATAGTAGCTTGTGCATATTTTTGCATATTATGAAGTTATCTTGAATCTAATCACACTCCTAAAAGTATTCAATAAGGTAAAAATGAACCAGTGTCCAGTGAAGATCATATATTTTTTTATTTATTTAGATTTTTTATCGCTGTTGATTAAAGTATTGAGTAACAAAAAAAGAAGTAGCACTATTCTTAAAGAGACATAAAGAATGAGGCTCAGTTGTGTTCCCTCACCTGCCAATGCAATAAGGGCTATATGAACAGTTTTGCACTCAAATTTTAAAATCATGCTGGATTGGGGAATGAAAAAAAGAGCTTTTTGATTGATGGATTACGTAATGAATTAAATACTGTATTGTCTGCATTTGTACATTTAAAATTTGCTTGTGATGTTTTAAGATGTAAAAATGATATTAAAAAGGGCAACTATTATCATAAATATTTAGACATATCTCTTACAAGCCTCATGATTCCCATCTTGTTCATTCCAGTGTTTGATTTCACTAAATTAACACAGTACTTCCGACCGCTTGATCTTTGTGGACAGTTCTTAGAATATTAACAGTCATCAATGTTGAGTACACTACAATAGAATAAAATAGAATAGAATTTAGTAGAACAGAATAGAACCGCCTTTTCCTCAATCATGTCTATTTGGCCAACGGGAAAGGTAATGGTGAAAATCAAAGCCAATCACAAAGCACACATTATTTATCGACTTTTTTTTGTTAACATCAAGTCGAGGAGATTGATTATCGAGAAGAGGTAAAACAATGTTGACTATTTCTTTACATGTCTTCTTTATAGAGCTAATATTTCTATTTGGCTCACTTTTCATAGAAGTGCCATACTAATGTTAAATTCAAATAAAGAGCTGGAAAAAATTTAGTTATTTAGAAATGTTTTCACCATAAACCAGTGAAGAGGAGAACTGATGCGTGAACAAAGCATCTAGTGGAATGAAGATGTTCCAATCAGCACTGTGCATCATGGTTCTGCAAATGTCAAGTGACACTCGACAAGTCCATGATTAAGATTTAATAGAGAAAAATGTGTGACAAGGATATTAGCCTAACAGAGATATATCAGTGAGGACTCCTCAGGGTGCTCCATCCTTTTTACTGACATCAAATATTGCAGCAGGAGACTATTATTACCAGTACGAACAATTGCAATGATAATCAAGATAAAGGGATTGGATGTGTACTTCTAATCTTTTTATAATCTTATCTGCACATCAATGGAGAAGTTTATAATTAGTATGATAATTATTTTGGGGGTGTTAATGTATGTATATATATATATATATATGTATATATATATGTATATATATATATGTATGTATATATATATATATGTATATATATGTATATATGTATGTATGTATATATATATATATATATATATATATAATTGTCATTGTACAATTATAATGAGATTTAAAGCTTTCACCATGTAGTGCACAAATAACAAAAACAAACAGATAAATAAATATCAATAAATTTCGGAAGCTACGCGGAGTTGTTATCTTTGCATTGCATTTTTTAAATTAGGATTTTAGCCCCCGCCTAGCCATCCACGCCCATGCCTGTGACACTTAGAAACTCACAGCACTGTTGCTATGGAATAGAACACTCACATCCTAGAGTCGTTTGAGAGTAACATTGAATTTCCGAAAGCTCCCAAATCCTGATCAACAGAGACATTGGCAAAGTAGAATAAATGATTGAGTGTAAGTTGCCTCCCAAAAATAGCCGTACCCGCTTAATGCTAAACAGCTGAACTTTACAGGATAAAATTGGTGAATATTAGCACATTGTGACAAGGATCAAAGATCTGGGAATATTTTGGTTTCAGCTGTGGTTTGGATTGTGTGGAAAAAAGTAATGTCTTGTAGTGCAAAAATTATAATACAAAACTTGAAAGGAAATATATGTATTTGACAAACACATCACGAAAACCTATTATTAGCTGATTTTCTGTATACCACTTTTGGCAAAAATGCACCAATTTATGGGAGAGCATTTGATCCTAGCAGCATTTTGTAACTTTGCAATTTTTCTAACAGCAACTGCTCTGGGGATCAAATACCAGGGGGTGGAAACATACAGAAAAACCCTTTAAACACATTCATGGTCGAAGGTCAGCAATGGCTCTATCAGCACCTCCCAAATAACCGCCATCCCCAACCAATCTCACAGCTGCAAATCTCCTCTGAAATTTAAAAAATTTAATTTGTCAACATGTTTCCATCATATGCTCCATCACTGTCCGAGTTGGTGGCAGGGGCCACAGGGTCTAACCGGTGTGGTGGTGGGACATATAAGAGAGAGGGAGTTCTGGCGGACCAAGGCAGCCACTTTCAAATGGGAAGACGGCCCTGTGATTAGGGCCTCACGTTGGCTGGAATTGTCTCGGACAGCATAGAAATCAGATTATTAACTCTGATAGAAGACACTGTGTCTCTTTGCAGGGATTAGCATGAAAATTTTGATATGGATCGATAAGCAATCTTATCCCTTCTTCACAATCTCCCAAGGCTTCATTAATCTGTGTGTATGTTTATGTCAAGGTATTAAGACATCGCAGTTAAAACATCTCCCCCTTCCGCACATACACTTATCACCCTCATCCTCAACACCCCCAGTTCTGTTATCACTCAATCTTAGATGGTTGCATCTCATAGTGGTTTATTAATGAAGTACTGTCTCATTGTAGCTAAGAGAAAATTGGCTCCTGCCCTCGACACAACCTCTAAAATCCCTGCTTAAATTTAAAAAATCACATCTGCAAATAAACCCTGAATCAGCACTATGCCATTTGCAAAATTGTTCATGTTAAAAGTGAATAACTTTATTAATACAGAAATTGGATTATCTCATGATACTCTAAATGTTTGAGCTGTCATTGTAAAAAAAGTAAACGATTTCACATAACCAATATTAATTAGCAGTACAATGTGTGACAGCCTGCAATTGGGTGGCAACCAATCAGGGTGTACTCAGCCTCATACTCATAGTTAGTTAGGATAGGCTCCAGCACCAACGACATCCTTGTGGGAATGAGCAGTACTGCAAATAAATGAATGGGTGACTTCAACAATGGAAAATTGTAATTCAAAATTATAATATCAGTTAATAACATTTTTTTGCATGGCACTCATTGCAATCACCAGTTAATTTTTTTCTTGAATTTCATTCATAGACATCAAAATAAATTTTGTTGAGCGTTTCATCTGTTTATCTTTTCTCAGTTTTGAAATAAATGACTGTATCGGCCGGAATGTCTTGCGTTATGGCGTTTCGTGTGTTACCTTGCAGTTTCGTCTAGTCTAATATCGATTCAGTCATCATTTTTTTAAGTGACAAATATGGTGTATATGCGAGAAAATATGGTATATATGAAAACAGAGACAGAGATGTTTGTTTCAGACAAGAGTTTAAAGTGTGAAGGAACTCAAAATGGTCTGGAAAAACTTGGAAAAATCAAATAGGATTTGTTTCTGTAATACAGTTTCATATATTGATTTTCATTTGCAGGACATAACTGCCACAGATAATGGTCGTTTCTTATAAAAACAGAGAAAACCAATCCAGCTTCGCTATGTTAATGACAGTCAAACCATTGTCCTCATTACAATACAATCAACATTATTACCTTTTGTACCTTGCTTTATATGCTCCAATATACCTTTATTGACATTTAGAGGACGCAAAAATAATGACACCCGAGTGCCAGAGAACTAAGGAGTTTCCGTTTCCTAATTCATCACAGTGAATAATGTTAATGTAATGCTCTGCAGTATCTTGTATCTCCTCTCTCTCTTTATGTCAAACATTTGAATGCATAACCGTGATATATATATAACGCACATAATGAAAGGAATATGTTAATGCACGGATAGATTATCTGAAACTCAAGGCATGAACGGAGAGTGCTTGACCATAGCCTGTGGAGAGGATCAGTGCTCGTATAATTATGACCCATACGTAGAGCCTAATTAATCTTCAGTGCATCATTAGGAAACACGAGTCCAGCCATGTCGTTAAAGTGCTTTTAGTCGTCCTACTGCCCTCCCTTTGCACCAAAGACGCTCATTTTTAGATGCCTGCTGTTGGTCATTTACAGGAAGGGCACTCATCTACACAATGACCAACTCCTCAAATATTGTCTTTATGTCGCATTATGTTGAATAATGAAGAGAAGGAAAGGCCTAAATTGCAGTCTGGTGGAAATATGGAGACAAGTTTGATTTGATTATGGCATTTTATGATTATGGTTTGATGGACTGGTCTGTATTTTGCTTCAGTATCACATAAACCCTTTGCAGTGATTGCATGAAAAAGAAACTTAAAAGGCTGATAAAAAATAAAGACAAGTTGTAAAATATAAAAATGTTATACCTTTCTGTCTATATTTTCATATTCATTTATCAGCTTTATCCCCACTCACTTCGTGCGAAAGGCAGTCTACACCCAAGACCCGTCGCCCGTTAGTCATAAGGCACACAGAGAGACAGACAACCATTCACACTCACAATCATACCGCCACCAAGCGGGAATCGATCCCATGCTTGCCCGCACCGAAGTCATGTTTTTTTTTCAGAAAGTGCTTTCAAGTCAGCACACTCCAAAGTATTGGACTGGGGTCAAGTTCACATAGGGTAATTAAATATATTTAAATGAAAGTGGTTACTGATGAGTGTAATGTTAGCTCACTACATTTAATATTTCATAATTAAATTCTAAAATGCTCCAATCTGGTCCTATATGGTCCTTGCTATGTAGAATTGATCAACGTGACCTTTCCAAGCTGAATCGTGGCAGGAATCAATTCAGCACCTCGGAACATTAATTCTACCCCACAGAAGTTCCTTGCCTATGCGGCTAGCCTTTGCTTACATATATAAATATAAACCAAGAAAAACATTGCTTGTCAAAATGTGTCCCAGAGAGGAAAGCAATCTCACCACGCCTACACATCTAATTCTTTTGTTCACAAGCACGTTGCATTTCATTTTTTTAGTTTGTGTTTTTTTTTCTTTCCCCCTTGCACATGTCCTCTGTCTGTTTGCTGCTAGACAACAAGCATTGTTAAATCCCAGAAGCTGAGACAGGTGATGAAAACAAGGCGAGACTTTCCTGCCCATCAGTGGAGATGGCAAACTGCAGCCATCATAATAGCTAATTTCTCCCCTCCTGGCCCAGGGAGCAGGAAAAGGAGCGAGACGGTTAAAGTGAAATCGGTATAATGCCCAAACACATTTTGCTGCAGGATCTGTCTTGATTTGGTGTACTGCTTGACACTTCCCATTTTCTGTTTGACTGGTAAATGCTGATGTCCTTTCCCCTTGTCAACTTACCATGAAAGAAGTTCACAGTGCTTCTTAAATGTGGCTCCTGTTAAACTTGCTGTTTTTTTTTGGTAGCATCAACTGTTAGCCAACAATTTGTTGGCAACTCTTATAAATGGAATCAAAAAGTATAAGATCTATTGTCTTGCTTATGACTCTTGAGATTTCAAAACTGTAGGAGGCTTAAGCAGAAAGGTCAAAGATTGTTTTTATTCTTTATGACTTGCCTAAGGAACAGCATCTTATAATCCACTAAGCACATCTTAATCAATGTCCCCCTGTGCCATGCTTTGGCCTGCAAGGGAGGAAAACAAAACATGATGGATGTAATCTGAGTAAAGCCTCTTTCCCTGGAGCAGAGTAATTATGATCTTTGTAAGTCATACACATATCATTTTAATTATTTATTAATAACCCCTCAAAAGGAAATTGAAATGTAATCAGTTTGATTTAGTGTGGCAGCATTATTGTCAGCATTGCTTTCACCAGATTTACAAAAAGGCACTGCGGGTCAGTCTGCCCTCGCATAAAACATCCCATTGGCTAGAGAAAAAAGGTTGGTATGCACACAGTAGTTTGCAGGGTTGCATTCTTTTTTTAATGACTTTACGTTTTTATTAGGCTAATCATTATTATGGAATGGAAATTCAACTTATACACTGCAGTATATTTTGTCTTGAAAACAACAAAGAGAGGCATGAGTGAGTGTTTCACCATTTAAGCACCAATGAAAATAATGTATCATTAGTCTTCAGTTCTGAGTAAAACTACATGCCATTTTATACCTAAAAAACTGCTATATATTCAGATGTGAAAACCCTAGTCTTGATATGAGGCAGTGGTCATATTAATAACCTGATTTAGTAGCTGTGGGCAACATATTCTTGTAAGTACAGTATGTGGGTTGGAAAACCTGGAAACACTTAAAACAGAGGATGTCCTGTTTCTTTCTTATCGTCGGTTTCCTTCCATTATAGCACATATTATAAAACAACACCCCCTCAGTGGCCCCTCCCTCCTGCAGGAATAAATCATTATGTATCCTTTTCTATCCAAAATCTAGCACCATTCACTCTAATAAAAAAATGGAGCGATGAAAAGCCTTTATTAATAAAAGTTGCCCTTCAGGAAGATAGGAAATGCATGATTGGTTAAACATGTCCAATTTAAGGAAGTTTTGCTGGCAGCCTGGGCATCTGGATGGGGCGGGGCAAACAGAAAACTTACATCTGCAAGTCATTTACCCTACAGAAATTAAGAGATCCACCACGCACCGATATATACCACACACACAGCCACTAGATTTGAGCGTATTTGTATGAGTAAGGGACGTTTTACATTTTTCTATTTTTTTTCTTTAATTGTCTACCTTTTTTTTACTGTTCAAATTCATTCACATGCTGACAAGAGAAATGTATGATTCTGATTTTACTGCATCACCAGTCATGGAGTTGAAACACTTCTTAACATCCAGATGTGGCGCACAACATTGCAGCATCAACTTAATAGATGCAAAATGAAACAGATGTAACTGTGATGCTTCATAAACATCCATTTGTTCACTACAAGCCATTACACTTCTGCAACAGCGAAGGACATGTAAAACCACTTCACAGAAAATCAGTGTCTGTGCATCACCAGAGCACCGCTACCCCCATCCAGTACTACTTTTGTGCTGCTTGTAGGCTGTTCTTTGGTTGCTGTGGTGATGGAGGAATGTCACATTAGTCTGTGATTATCTCTATGAGGTCTGCATTCAGTTTCCTCCAACTTGAGTAATTGCATTTTTCTCCTTCCTTTTTCTTTTTTTTAAATTTTAATCAAACTCACAAACAATACACATGGAGGCACTGACAGAAAGTCAATGCAGCTCAGACAGCCGTTTGGTCAGAGAAGAGGGCCCTGCACCGACGTCTTTTATGTTTGACGAAGCCAAGTGGGCCCATCACATGGCCGCCAGGTTAAACAAAAAGCCTCTGAGCAATGGGCCTCAGGGGCTGAAGTCAAATCCACTGGGTAGTGCAGACAGCCACGACTTTGCAATCCGAGTGGCCTGACAAAAGACCGATGCTATCTAATAAAAGGCATTGAATCCGCACAAACACCAGCAACAACACAAGGCAGAAGAAATAAAGAAAATAATGTTTGGAGGGAGACACAGGTGTGACAGTGGTTGACTTGAGCACCAGAAATAGTCACTGTACTATGCCAATGAGGGATGAATGAAATAAGAACCAGAGGACTGCACATGCAGTGCAATTACGTGAGGCCATTCACTGAGGCAAAGGCATAACAAATAAATAAAAAACAGTTTGTGCTCTCTGATGGGGTCCTTTGTGAGCTTTTAAAGGCACAAGGGCAAAATGAGCAATGCTATAAATTACCAGTTGCTCCAAGTCAGACTGTTGTAATTAATTTTAGACATAATGTCTTTGTGTTGACAAAAGCTTGCACAACAACCGGATGTGCAAAACAAAAAGAATGAGGCATGACTGCTGTTATAATTACATACTTGGTGAGAGCTTACTTTGGCAGAAACCAAAGACCTGGTGTCAGGCAGCATGGGATCACCACTAACATATGCATGACAGCAGCTATGCTGGGATGCTTGCTAATTTCCCTTGTATTTTTTTTTTGAATTCCATTTTATTTGTACTCATTGATTTTGTGTGTGTGGACGGGAACCAGAGCTCTGAGAATAAAACGCCAGTGCTGACCTGTGCATAGATAATTTGCCATGAAAGACAATCAATAAATAACAAACACTCCCTAATCAGCCAAGGAGCTGACAGAATGACATTCCATTATCCCCATCTGGCCCAGTGGAGTCAGAACAGCAAAATCTCAAAGGGCCAGCATTCACTCCTTTCCTGGTTCAGTTGTCACATCACAATACGCTCATGCATACCACCAATGCACAAATAATTGCCTCACAGGTACAACATGCTCTTGCATAAATCACCAATAACAAAATCAAAGAATGCTCGGGTATAAATAAAAAGCTAAGTCTGAAATGAATATCTTAACAGTGGATAGCATGATAATAGTGTCCTTTTTGGAAGGAGGGTCAAAATTGGAAAAGATAAATCCCACCACGCCCATTCAATTTTAAATAATTTCCATACAAAATACAAAAACTTGCCATTTATGAGAAAATTTTCTTGAGATTAAAAAGAAAACAAAAAAATTAAGGTCAAATCATTGCTGAAAAAAAAATTAAAATACCAATTACAAGTGATTAGCAACCATGCGTGCACTTGTGCTACTACACGGAGAAAATGCAAACTCCACAAAGGAAGGCAATCGCCTAGGATTCAACCCTTGACCTCCAAATTGATTTGTATATATATTGAATATATTATATATATTGCTTCATTTCCAATAACACACATTTTCCTTCATCACTAATATTTCATTTGGCAAATTTTGGTTCAGTTTAAATGACGCCGAATTTTGCCACACCTCACGAGCGTTGCACCTACACCTGATGAAGAGTAGAGGAGAATGCACATTAAATTCAACTGGAGGACATTCAGTATCAATATAATTCCAATACAAGTTTAATTTGCGGATTTGATCAAGCCAAAAATAGAAAATTTCCCATCCAGGAGCAATACCTCAGACCTCGACAGCAGAGGAATGTGCTACTAAAATGTGAAATGGGTGGGGAGTACCTTTCCAGTGTGCCAAGGAAACTTTTTGAGGGATTTATTGGCTAAAATGGGGCACATTGACGTGGAGTGATGAGTACGAACTCACCATATTATAGTCATTTTCAGGCATTTTGGATTAAAACGAAGTTATTGATTTCCCGGTGTTCACAGTGCCCTGAAAAGTCAGTCATCTAAGGAATCCAGCCTATTGGGCTAAATTTAGTTTTGGCCATTTAAGGCATAAAAAGAATGCAAGGCAAGGCTGGTTGATGAACATGACCCATTGTACCTCAACATGAGCCATTATGGTTGTTATTTAAGTGAAATTACATCTCTGGACCTCTAGGTACTTTGAGCCGCTCTCATAATAGACACTTTTTAGCCTCCACCACTCGGACGATTCATGTAAAATCCTTGTTCCCCGGCAAAACGGCACTTTGGCTTTTTAGCCCAAAATTGTGGCCTTTAAAAATGGATTGATTGACATATTTCTCATATGAAAGTTAAAAATCATTTAACTGTTTAGGTTCCATCTACTAGTCTGAGTGCTTACAATAATATACTCTTCTTAGTGGTGTATCAGATTCATGAGTCACATTTTTTTTCACCTTACAGCCACTCTAAGGTGAAAATAGAAAAAAAATACAAATTTACATGTCAAAGCATGACGTATTATTATTCAACAATTGTCTGGCAACATGGCTGTGGGTCATGTCTACATTTCATGCTTCATTTTAGAATTCAAACATTCTTAATTAATCTAACGGACTAATGTAGCAACACTTCCTGTCTGGGATCCTCTGCCTGGAATCATTTAGTAACCTGAGAATAAACAGCAAAATTGAAGTGTTGCTCTCACCCGTAGGCATTTGGAACTGATCTGTCTGACATCATAGGTCACGCCTTATCACGCATGGACAATTTGCTTACATTACATGGGTTCTGCTATAGTTTTATGTGCATAACAGTTAAAAAATAAAGAATTTAAAAAAAGAGTTACCTCTGAGATTTATCACCTCAAAATTACTGCATTTGAGTGTGCATGCAAAAAGATCTATATTTCTTCTAACATATGAACTGCTCAGTGAAGGGGTAAAACTGGAGCCTATCCATGTTGACTGCCACTTACTCACTTAAAACGCTTGCTTATATAATCTTACTGACCATTGCTCTTGTTTGTTAAGGTATTGTATTAAGCATATTGTGCAAAGAGTGTATGTTGATGTTGAAAAGTTTCTCTTGAATATATCTAAAAGTTTAGATGTGATTATTCAAATTGCTCTATTGAAAGGGATTCTTTCCCTCCCTTTTTTTCTGCTTCGCGCTACCTTCCCACAGTTCATCTCAGCTGCATGCCACACTTTCTCAAGGCACTCAGGGCCAAAATGAGTTTCAGTCATGGATCATGGCAAGTAATGAAATAATCCCAAAATGATGACATGTGAAATTGGTGGATGGGAGAAGGTGCCCCTTGTCAGGGAGTTGATTCTATTCCGCATCTGCGATCTGCGCTAGTCACACACGATCAAGGAGATACGCTACTGCTGTATTTATATATTTGTTGGGGATGTGCGGGCTGGTGACAGGAGGTGAAATCATCCATGCAGGAGTTATCGGATGTTCCAGTTTGTGCTCCCATAAAATTGACATGAAAAACCCTCAGTTTGGCCCAGTTCTCAAAGTGACAGGGCAGCAAGCGGTTAAAGGTGGCGAGCTGAAAGAGCAAACAAGGCGACGGCCACTCACAGACTTAACCTCTGTCATCAGAGTGCTCCTGTGTCAGCATGCGAATCAAATCAAGATGAATGAGGCCTATCCCCACCACTAGAGGCTCGCCTCATTGGGCCCAATTTCATCAGCACCCGTAACTGTTCATAGAGAAAGATTAATAGAGCGTCCGACCATGGTTCTGTGAGGAAAAGAAACATGGATGCATACAAATAGGTTCCCTGTCCAAGAGCAAGGGGGAGTTATTATAGCATTGCACTATAGATACAAAGTAGGCGGGATTCAGCTTTCTGAGGTTTTATTGATAGGCTTCACCAGAATGGCAAATTTATGTGGCCTACGTTTTTATTTATCCTTTTCGTTATCATTTTGCTTACTAGTGGGGTTTTAACCCTGCCTTACACTTCATGCCATTATTGTGATTATGCCGATGAAATGAGCACATCAGAAACCTATCTGTTGCTTCTGAGGCAAACTATAAAAAAATTACTCAAGAGACAAGCAAAAACATCCACTTGCGCATTTGTGCAAAAATCTAATCACCGAGGATGATTTTTGCTGGTAGAACCAAATGCTGCAAAAATTGGGTTGGACTCGGGTTGAAAATGTAGTATTTGAGTAAACCGAGCATGCGGAGTGAGCACAGAGTTGTATCTGTAGAGCCTCTCTACTAACTTGTCCATATTTAAGATTGAATTAACATTTATTGTTCAGGTATATAAAGTCTATCACTCATTTAGTCACTCATTTAGGGAAAGGAACCATATGAAGACATTGGTTGCCAAAAATGGTGTTGCAACCAGGATCAAAAGATTTAGGTGAGAAACATCCCCTTCTCCATTGGGTTGCCAGCAAAGCACTTCACATTCTACTTTACACTTTACAGTATGCACTAAAGTTAGCAATAATCATGTGAACATACAGCATATGTAATCTACAACCTACTTCTATTACACAACAACAACATTATTGTTTTTTTATCCTATGGAAATCCTCCATTAGTGTGATTTTGAGTGGGTGTGGTTTTTGTCTATATCTACCCGAAGTTTATGGTGTATCCTGCCTCCTGCCCATTGTTAGCTGGGTAACCTCCGGGACCCCCATAAGCCTTGTGAGGATAAAAAATGCACAAATATGACTGGCTTTATTCGTGATGCTGAACTGCTTCAAATTTGTTTCAGGATTTGACGCCATGTAGACTACTACCTTTGCTGTTCTCTTTGGTCATTCATATGCATTTCATGGATTTCAAAATCTGAGTTGAGCTATGTTGTGGGCATGTGTGTGTTGTGAAATGATGATATGATTATCTTAATTATTTCAGTTTAGGTGCCCCAGTCTTGCTTGGATTTGGTCCACCACTGCAGAGCAGTACAGATAATGTTGCTCTCATTTTTGTTAGTCTAAAACATGTAAAATGTAATAATCAATCGACTCAAACCTAACCTCGGACCACAACTGTTCATCTCCTTTTATGCCACCCTAGTGGTTATCCTATATTAAAGCACTTAATCTCCATTGATGTGCTTCTTGTGTGGTGACCAAAGCAAGAAAAAGGGTGAAACCACATTAACATCTCATTTTCTGAACCGCTTTATCCTCACTACGGTCACGGGGGTGCTGGAGCCAATCCCAGCTAATTTCGGCCCAAAGGTGGGGGACACCCTGAATTGGTGGCCAGCCAATCGCAGGGCACAAGGAGACAAATAACCATTCACACTCACATTCATACAATTTAGAGTCTCCAATAAACCTAACATGCCGGAGTACCTGAAGAAAACCCACGCAGGCCCGGGGAGAACCTGCCAACTCCACACAGGTGGACCTACCTGGATTGGAACCCAAGACTCCAGAGCTGTGAGGCCGACACACTAACCGCTCCCCCACCGGGCCGCCCCTGAGTACTGCCACCGGCCAGGGTATTGCGTGTGCATGTGGTTGCATTTTTCTGTGTCTGCACATGTGTCCTTGTTTAACTGGGTTGCTAAGAAATACACTTTTAGGACACATGACTTTCACATGCAGCATCTATATATGTATATATATATATATATATATATATATATATATATATATATATATATATATATATATATATATATATATATATATATATATATATATATATATTATAACATTATTAGGAACAAGTGACATGCCACGCAATCCACTATACACATCCATGTTCAAGCAAAAGATTTATCAGTCTTGAACGCAATAATATAGCAGGCCAATCAATTTGAAATCCTTATGACAATTAGTGGAGCTTTAGCAGCTGCTCGAAAACATGCTGACCAATCAATCAACTAGCATCTCCATCAAACTAACTGGAAACTGGAAATATTTATTATCAATTGTGCATGCTTAACAAACATTTTTTCCCCAACACTTCTAAATATTACAAGTGCAAATAATATACATGGTAAATTGTCTTACACTTATTGTGTTTTCCCACCTTTAAGGCACTCAAAGAACTCTGACACTATATGCTCAATTATGTACTAATAAGGGAGCATCGGGAGCAACATGAGGTTCAGTATGTTGGTCATGGATATTTTAGTCAAGGTCACCTGAGCAGGGAATCAAACCCATAACCTGTGGGTTGGGCATCAACAACTCTACCACTGATTCACACCACTCGGCATATTATAGATACTTTTGACATAAAGATGTAAATTTAAATATCTAAGAATGAAACCACATGCAGATTTCTGTGTTATGAATAAGATAATATTCCATATACATATTATTTCACATTTTTTAATTTACATTAATATATTTGATCTAGTTCATCTGTCACCCACATTCAGTGGAATTGCACAGGTTGTAATCCCATGTAGGAGGATGCATGTTGTACCAGAGTTCATCCCAGATTGTGTCTGTCTGCAGAGGAACAAGCACCACTGCACCGCCTCCCTAGTCTGGTTGCCTGTACACATTCTAACACAAGCGTGCTATAACTACAACAAAGGTGAACAGAAGATGGTAATTAAAAATTAGAGCAGACAAGCCGTGGCTGGATACGCCTCTTTTCGACTGTGGTGGAAAATGCAAACGTGCTCTGCTCAGATAGCAACATGAATGACCTGGTTTCACTGGTTCCTCTAAATGTGACTGATTTAGGGAAGATTAAGTGACAAAATGACAGGAAAGGTACAATAAATTGCATGATTTCACATTGTATTGTAGGTTTTTGTTTATTTAAAGCCACCGCATGTTTAGGGTAACTGGTTATTTTTTTAATATCAGAACAGATTGAGCAGTATATATATATATATATATATATATATATATATATATATATATATATATATATATATATATATATATATATATATATATATATATACAAACTCAAGAAAAAACAAATCTTTTTCCTACAATGCTAAAATGTCACACTAAGATCACAAAGAAAGCACTGAATAAAAAAAAGAACAATTGTAAATATTCTCTATTTACAATTGTTCTTTTTTTATTCAGTGCTTTCTTTGTGATCTTAGTGTGACATTTTAGCATTGTAGGAAAAATATTTTTTTGTTTTAATATCAGATAAGATTGAGCAGTATATATATATATATATATATATATATATATATATATATATATATATATATATACTGCTCAATCTTATCTGATATTAAAACAAAAAAATCTTTATATATATATATATATACTGCTCAATCTTATCTGATATTAAAACAAAAACATCTTTATACATATATATATATATATATATACTGCTCAATCTTATCTGATATTAAAACAAAAAAATATTTTTATAGTTCCTATTTCCTACAATGCTAAAATGTCACACTAAGATCACAAAGAAAGCACTGAATAAAAAAAGAACAATTGTAAATAGAGAATATTTACAATTGTTCTTTTTTTTATTCAGTGCTTGAGTTTGTGCGCCCAGTTTTGTGTTTCATACTCTAACTTCATTAGTCTTGATAATCACTCAGATTTTTTAAGAGAAAATAAGACTGACTTGCTGTTATTCTGTTTTCTCGTATGACTGTAAATCTTCTTTTAGTTTGTCCTGCATTGCTGCCGATGCTTTTATTCTGAAACTTTCTGAAAAACGGACTCATTCCCACAATTGTCACATTGAGTAAAATGCTTTGCTTACTAAAAAGCAGATCATAAATATGTGATTGAGGAGCCATGATCAAAGTCAATACAGGACACACCACCAAAATAGTGACCTTTAAAACTTACTAAAAACAAAAAAGAAATTTAGATGAAGAGTGTTATTTTCTGTTTGATTTGTTTCTTGCCGATCTTATTTGCATAGACTGGTCAACAAATGAAAGCCTAATGTCATTTTCTTGTTATCATCATATGTTTTATTTATATTTTTTATGTACTTAAGTGTGGTGATACTGATCGTACTTTGTTCCTGGTCCAGGTGTACTGAATTATCTGTCACATCATAACATGAGCTTCATAAAATTAATTAGTATGATTACACAAGATGAGCTAAAGATGTCCAAATCCACATAACATTTTCTTTCCAAATTCATCACGTTAGGTGGAAATGGAGTGGAAAGAAGCAGGGAAAGCTGTTTGCAAGAGATCTGTGCCAGCACACAAGAGTCTATTAAAGTGATTGCAGCAAGTAGTCCTAAATCATTCAAATGATGTAAACACTTTGTTGTTATTTGCTGTGACCGTCAGCCACCAGTGCAGTTATTTAGGAATTACCTAAACTATTTGCATAACAGCGGGTCACAGTTGGACAATTGGCTGTTACGTGTCCTAAATGTAATCTTGGTCTCTGAAGAGTGAAAAGGCTGCATCGTACTTTAGGAGTGATAACAACCTCTCGCATTTACATACACATTTACTTTGTCTCTTGTCACAATGTCTTAACCTCTGTGTCCCTCTTTTAGCCATAAATGAACCTGTCTGAGTTGCCTTTCTCACAATTCCCACACAGATGCATGCCAACACACACCCACACACACCTTCCGTTTTCTCATTCTTCTCTTCTTCTTCTCACCCTCCTTCTAGTAAATTGCAAGCCTATATTTCTGGACCTCTGATGCAATTATGCCACCTCGATTGCCTTGACGTGGAAGCTGGATAAAAAGCGCACAAAGCGCAGCTTTTGTGTATCAAGAAAATAAAGGCTTGAAATTGCCTCAGACCACTCCTCTGTCTCTCGCCTTCTCTCGCTCTTCGCAAGTGAGCGTTCGCTCATCCCCTGTCTCAATCACATACACAAACACGTTCAACCGACAGCAAGGGTTCCCTGAGATGGGACAGGATAAAAGTCGACAGTTTCTATTATCAATAACAAGATAAAATACAGGGGTCCTTTATCTCTTAAAATGTAAATTTATACAAAGCTCCATATACCCCCATGCTGTAAATATCTAACATCTCTTAAGACCACAGAAATAGACGCAATTGATTTTTCTCCCCTCCTCCTAGTTGCAGCCATCTGCAAAATCTCCCAGTCTGGCATAATATCAATGATGAAATTAAAAATCCTCCATTTGTCCAAACCAAGAGGGAGATCACCTTGGTTCAGGCCTTTTACTCTTTAAATTATATGATTGATTTCCTTTAAGCTCATTTGTTTATTTCATTGTTCATATCTGCTCTATCTAAATCATTTCTAAAGTTTATTCTATTGATTTCCTAGGACACAAGCGTCCTCTTTTTTCTGTAACCTTGCCTCAACCATATCAGTTTCATTTAGTGTTCGTTTGCATAAAAAAGGAAATGCTTTGCTTTAAAAAAATAAATAAAGAGTGATTTAATCATTTCTATTTATCAGGACTTTGTAGTAAACATTGTATATTCTAATAAATGACTCAAATATCTCTGAATAAGAATGTTACAGTTTAATGTAGCATAAGATAATTTTGTTTTATATTTTGCCCAAAGCTTTTAGAAGATATTAATCCAACCTTTATTTCATTAATTTAATAAAAGCAAATATATGTAAAGAGCCCTTAAATCATCAAATGTATCGAAAGACCTGCAAGCACACACTCTTGGTATTTAGATATTAAATGATTTAATGTCATTTAAACACATTTAATTTAGATGAGTTTTCTCACAATTGTAAGATGTAAAAATAATTTCATAATGATAATTGTGGGAAAGATTTGCTAAGCAAAGCTCTCTTAATTTTGCCGCTAACATTCATGGGTGTGGCAACAATAAAGCCCCATTGATTTTAAATGTCAAAACATTTGTAATTACTGAATACTATATCTCATCCTACATTTTTTTTATCTCATTCAGATTGAAATTAAAAGGAACACAACAAAAAAGTTTAGACGTATACATTTTTGCCAAAAACCTATGGTTCCACCAAAATTTGATAAATATTCCCCATTCATTTACAATGGGAGAAAAAAAATGACACAATGTAAACAGGAAGTGATCCATAAATATGCTAACATCAACAAAAAATGACCCGAAAAAAATCCAAAATGTGCAGGAAGTGGCCAAAAATCAATGAGAGTGACCTCTAGGTACCTAAATATTAGAAACAGAATTAATAAATTGCCCTAAATTGACAATGGTAGACAAATAATTCCGGAGTGTCCTTGAGTTAGCAATTCCCCCGAAACAGCCCCAAAATTAAGAGGAAGTGATCCGTGGGTGAGGAAAGCACCCCTAAGTTAGGGGGGCATTGTGTCTAGTAATTGCTTTATTGATATATTATTTTTATTATGATGACGTAAAAATATCCCTGTATTTGTTTTAAACACTCATTAGGAATGATATTGAAATGTCATGTACACAATTATCTCTATAATTGTAATTTTCTGAAATTCTTATCCTCACAGGGTAACTGGGGTTGCTGGAGCATATCCCAACTATCAATGGGTACCAGGCACGGGACACCCTAAATCGGTGGCCAGCCAACTGTAAGTCAATTTTACAATTGTACATTTTGATTTTTATAATTTTACATTATGTATATATTTTTTGCATTCTGATCACCAGCCACCGACTCATATTAACCATACCTGTCAAACTCGGCCAATTGCTCCCCTAATTAATGAGTGCAATTCCCCTTACTAAGCGATAAATTAAAAAAAAAACGTACAAATGCAACGCGGCACATATTTACTCAAATAGGGCACACTTAAAGTCTAAAATGTTCTCCAAAGAAGACGGTGTGCCCAATCAGTATGCACTAAATGTGCACTAAATTCAAGATTTTGTAGAAGTTGCTGTATTTACCAATTTTGTCATTCGCAGTTTCTGGGTATGATGACAATTAGGCTTTTTGTCGAGTCAATGATGATGACAAAGCCTATGTCCGATTATTATTATTATTATGACGCTGGCACCTTGACTGTCTGGGTACATTGCTTGTTGACGGTGAAAAGGCGGACATGTGAAAGGGGAATGCGCGTGCGCATATCATGCTTAAAGCATGACTATTAGCAGTCGAAGTTTCGTCACCTACTAGTGACCGAGACGATCCGGATTAGAGCCGAAATGGGTAAAACGAGATCGGTTTTCCAAAAAACATACTTAAAAAAATCCCATACAAAAGTTGTTATACAGTGTACACAATTTGAAATGATCAAAAAACTTATAAAATGCGGGAAAAACATATAAGTTGACATGTAAGATTACCTAAATCTTGGAAAGTCAGATGGCCATGAAACAGCCAGATCGATGCCTTTTAACATCAGTGAACCTACTGTACAATCCTATCTAAACTATCCAAACTAAACTCTGCCACTCAAAATCACAGGGATAGTCACAGTTACTGAGCATGTTAAACACCACTTTTAGTGCACTCAATACCATCAGCCTAGATTTATGCAATGACACAAAAGCTACACAATATCATGTGCGATTCTCCCATATAACCAGTGACCCCAGAACTGGGCCAATCAAAGCCAACCTTTTTACGTCCCTTTGATTTTTTTTCCCCCAGCTTGTCGCTGATCCCTTTGCAGCTTTTAGATAATGCTAATAGATCACAGGCCAACAGGACGGAGCAGGATAATGGAGCTTTCATTGCAGCCTGATTAACTTGGCTGTAGGGTTCCACCTCAACCCTTTCGGCATGATGGCTCTAATTAATAACGATTGCTCCCCAAAATGTGCAAATGGAACGATAAACGAAGGGCCAACTAATTAACTGCAACCATTTCTACTAATCATTAGTTAACATCCCGTTTTGTCATCATTACGCTAGTGCGTGTGTGCAAGGGCAGATAAAACAGGTCAGCCCTTTTTTTCTGCCCCACCATAAAGTGCGACAGCCATATTTTCCGCCCACAATAAAAAGACTAACAAGTAATTAAACTGAAGGGCTGAAGTAAGGTTGAGAAAGTTTCCATGTCCTAAATATCCCCACTGTAGGTGAGGTGTCGCCGTTTTTCTAAAGTAGTTGCTAAATTCATCCCGTTTTCAGATGATACTATTTCCTCTCAAGAGCAGATAGATTTAGAAATTAAGAAAAAGAAATGTCTTAAACAACATTAAGAACAACTGTCAGCACTTCAACTGTGCTGTACAAAATCAACATCAGTGAGATGCTGCTGATCTCAACCACTTTTCTGAGATGCTGAGAAATACTTTTCATACTAGAGACTTTGAATTATGGGTTGGTTACACAACCAGTGAAATCGACAAGGTTCAATGATGAACAAGCATTGTCAGCTGAGTTGCCAATCAAAAAGTTATAGTCCGATCATTTAGGAGGAAATATGACCAAGTGGGGTTTATTTTGCATTGCTCACCTTTTTTGACTTGTATACCTATTAAAATGGAAATGGTATAAATGACAGTTTACAGTACACAACATTATAGATAGCAGGGTTTTATATACTATTATTGGCTTTAGCATTAGAAAATTACATTAAAAATTGAGATTCTAAAATGGCCAAAGGGCAGCCCGGCAGCCGAGTGGTTAGTACGTCGGTCTCAGACTTCTGGGGTAGAGGGTTTGATCCCAGGTGGGTCCTCACCAATGTTCCCTCTAAGCTGCGCGCGTGTGCATTTGTGCACTACTCTCGTCTTCTCTGCGCACAGCAAATCATATGGAGCACACACAATAAAATCCCATTATTTTATTTTATTTTATTTTAGCTGTGAGGCCGACGTGCGAACCACTCATCCGCCGGGCCGCCCATTCATAGATATTAATCATTACATTTTATTATTACTAAATCATTTATGTGTAGTAGACATGCACCTGCTTATGGCAGGTGTGATACTGGTGTGTGCCCATAGCGAGCAATGATGATGTTGCTCACACCGGTACTCAGAGGGTTCAGGGAGGTTGTCTTTCTGCCCAGACAAACAAAAAATTAGAGGGAACATTGGTCCTCACTGTGTGGAACTTGGATATTCTTTGCGTGGGTTTTATCGAAGTACTCTGGTTTCCTCCCACATCCCAAAATCATGCATGGTAGGCTGGTTGAGTGTTCCCGAAAGTTGCCTTGAAATGTGGCAACCTCTAACCAATTGGTTTTTAACTTATTTAAAAATTGTGATGATAATAATTACTTATAATAATGATGGATTTCCAAACCATTGTGCTTGTTTGAAACGTATAAAATTGCTCTTTGTTTTTGTTTTGTTTTTTATTGCACAAACATTGCACAATGTTTATTCTGAAGGAAAATATAAGCAGGCTGGGGATGTATTTGTCCTGTCCCTTTTTGAAAACTGTTCAGAGGCAATTTAAGCTGCACAAAGTAGCTACATAAATCTGGACATTCTTAAATGGTCTCTAGAGCTACGTGAAGGAAGATATGTGACCTGTGCAGGGAATGGAAGATACATCGAACATTTTGGAGGCTGTCTGGATTATACTTTGGTCACTGGAAATTAGTGACCGAAACCAGGAACTAATTTGGAAAATTGTAAGCCACTACCCCTATGTTAACGGGACAATTTGTGAGGTAGTTACTAGTTTGAATAAAAAGCTGTGTGCATCCCACGGAAGTTTTTAAAAGCTGATGGCCATTGTTGAGCTGAAGTACTGCAACATAGTAGCTTGCTACTTATTATTTGAGCTACTTCGAGACAAATGAGGGACAACATACTATACATTCTCCTCCCAAAATCAAACTTAATGTCTGGGGTGACATACTATCTATGTTATTTTCTTTGTCGAACACATTATCTAGGTTGACAAATACACCAGAGTGACTCTTTGTGCAGAAAATGTGATAAATTTGTAGCTCTCTAACATATCAATGTAAATTAAGCATTATGTATGAAATGGTATAATTTGTTTTGAAACTCTTATATCAAAAAGAATTGGTATTCATTGTATATGAGTACCGATATTGACAAAATTAGACACTTAAAGTAATGAGCAGTAATTGAAAAGGCAACAACAAGGGAGATAGACCAGAGAGTGTAGAACAGATGACACTGACACACCCTGACATTGACACAAGTGTCAGATAAAAGGGGGGAGGAGAGGACATGGAGGTGACAAATAATAGGGGAATTAGAAATTAATGATTCTGCCAGTATGTAAATGGCAATTAAAGGACGGGCATTGCTCCAGGCTCTTTAGCCCTAACCGCCTCCATTTGTTTGGATAGGGACAAAAGAGTACACGCACACATGGAAACACACGCACACACACACACACACACAAAGACACACACACACACATGCACTCTCGTGATGCTTATTGAGGCTGTGACACACATCTATACGGGCATAAAAGAAAATAAATCCACAGTGCCCTGGACCAGATCAAATCAATCGTCCATAATGGCAGTTGTGATCATTATGTGCTGCTTTTGTTTGTTTAAATGAAGAGTGAGTGTGGCTGCCATATTGAGTTGGATTAGACAGAGGGAAACTGTTGCCTGCGGCTTCAAACATTGAACATGAGTCACCAACTTTTGGCTCGACAGTATAGCAAAATAATTGCATATTTGGAAATCAAAGACAAAGTTTTACTTGAAATGAAAACAATACAGATATTGTTTGATTATTATGGCCCAGACAGATGATAAAATATGTGGAATGCCATGTGATTGGGCTGATTCTAGTAAGGTGAATCAGTCTAGTTTTATAGCTTTAGTAATGCAGGAGTGTATGTCATGTTAATGTGAGATGCCACAGCTGCAAAATGAATTCAATACATACGTCTGTGTGTCTTATTAATGACACAGACAGAAACAAGCTGTGATAAATCTCAATTGAGTTTTGAGAGAGAGTGTGACAAAGGAGGGAATAACATTCAAAGCAATTTATACTTTTCTGATCCGGCCATTTGCCATTAAGAGATACAGTTGTATTTCTGAAAATAATTCGTTCCAGAAGTGGTTTTGTAAGTACAGACTCCTTTTACTTTCACTTTAATAAAGGTTCATCTTTACCAACACCACTAACCAAAGCCTTTATAAATAATACAAATATACTGGTAATTTTGTATGACATTTTCTTGTGCATACCTTCCACTGTCAACAATTCCAGCATTACACAATTGCTAATGTACCACCACCAAATTAATTTGATAGACTACAGAGAAAGCACTTTATCTTAGAGCTGTGAATTAAAACAATGTAAAAATATGTCTTATTCTATGACGTTGGATGTAAACCTTCCCTCTAGGTCCCTACAGTCCTTCTATGAAGTGTTATTGCAGGGATTTCAAGAATTGAATAACCCGGAGTAGTACTCGTGCCAGCCAGTCGTTGGCAGTGCAGTTACAGTTAGATGGTAGCCCTTGAACACACTTTTTCTTAAGAACCTCCTCCTCAGGACAAAAGACAATGCACACACACTGTTGAGGATAACAATGTTAGCCTCCAGTTTTTCTTTTTTTTGTCAGAAAAAACTTTAGTTCTTGTATTTCTTTGCATTACGTTAGACTACAAAACATTGAAATATTATCAAAAAAACTAAAACTGGTATCCATGTTAATCTAACCACAAGGCTAACCACAGCTGCAATTCAAAGTGAACAACTTGAATAAAGACCCATATTATGGCAAATGATGCTTCAGAAGGACGCAGCAGAAGAATGCCAGATAATCATATAAAAACAAAATTCAACATGAAGAGCTTCCTCTATTTACAGACAAAGTACTCTGCAAGAGCCACCATTGGATGGTTTTCTATCTGGGATCGATTGTCAAACCATGCTCTTTTTGTTGGAAATTGGGTAAAGCTTGAATGAATTTTTGCTGAGGACATATGTTTTATTGAATGTGGGTGTTGTCTTAAAACATTAAATGATGCAAATGTCTATTCAACTAAACATTGAATCGTGGAATTGTTCATGGTGATGTTGGTCACTGACAAAAGCGTGAGTGCAAAATGGTTTTCGCCATCTACAGTTTCTGTTCAAACGGCTGTTACACATCCCTCTCAGAAGGAATTTTTGCACCTTGCAGCACATACTCAAAAGCTTGCATCTTTACTCTTCAGAAACACCACGGCTATTTGAGGAAGAGGGCAATTCGCAATACAATCTTCATGAGTTTCTGCCTGAAAGTGTCTAAAGTTGTCATAACTGGCAAATGATTAGTTTGAGGGGCTTCTCCTCAATTATATTTCATTTTTTATTATAACACACAAACGGCCCGGTGGAGCAAGTGATTAGCGCGGCGGCCTCGCAGCTCTGGGTTCCAGGGTTCAAATCTAGGTCACGTCCACCTGTGTGTAGTTTGCATGTTCTCCCGGGGCCTGCATGGGTTTCCTCCGGGTACTCTGGTTTCCTCCCACATTCCAAAATCATGCATGGTAGGCTGATTGGACACTCTAAATTGCCCCAAGGTATGAGTGAGTGTGGATTGTCCATCTCCTTGTGCCCTGCGATCAACTAGCCACCGATCCAGGGCTCCAGCACCCCCTGCGACTCTAATGAGGATAAAGCGGTTCAGAAAATGAGATGAGATGAGATAATAAGATGTTTGAAATTTGAAGTCATGTGACTACAATATGTCAAAATAGGTTTGTGTAGAAATTTTAAAAAAAAACATTACTGCCTTGGCTTATGAGTTTAATTGGTTCTAAGACTGTATTTGACAATAAAAGAACTCATAACTCCTATTTCCCCATTGAGATGAAAGGAAATTCCATTAATCTGTTTTATCTTTCCATTAATCATTCATGCAAATTGGATAAATGGTGGCCAAGGACCCCGGGGAGTAGAATACTACATCAACCTATGATGATCTGTAATGTTACAGTATAAAGTTATTTCTAATTTATGTAATACTCTTTGTCATTTTTAATCCATTTGTATTTCCTGCCACAACATTTTTTTAATCCCAAACTGTTGCATGTTGATAATAAAACCTGTGGGATCTCTAATATCATCAGTGTGTATAGTTTTGAATTAATTGCATTAGTACTCATCTGACAGTGGAGTACATTATCATATCATTCCACCCAGAACATTAAAATGATGGCATGTTAATTAAGCCATCTTGCTAGTTAACGAGAATGATGTATGATAGTCATTTGATTTTGTTGATCCTTGAGCTATTTACATTGTGTAACCATATGACTAATTAGTAAATGAACTCTTCTCAAATAATAGACTAATTAATCTGTCATAAAGGGGGTCGGATAATTTAGAAGCAGTTATGACAAATAGTTATATCATTATGTAAAGCTCAAGAACAATCCTTATAAAGCCTAGATCACTTCGATTCGGGCATCTTATTGGATAGATAAATTAATGTATTTATGTTTTATTGTGTGCATGCGTGTGTGTGTATTTGTGTCTGCATACAGTACAACTGTATGTGTTTTGGATGAAAAGAAAATGATTGTGTCTGACTTGCGCTCCTTTTTTTATCCAGCAGTTTCTATGGAAACCATGTCAAGTGATTGCGGTCAGGGGTCAAACTGACCAATAATGAGTAAATTACATTTCTCTGAATGAGCCCATGTGAGCTACTATTGAAATCGAGCTCTGGCCCTCTGATGGATACATCTTGTCACTCACAGTTTAGGAGACAAGAAGAGAAAGTAGAACCATGACACCACAGGGACTTTGCTTACTCAAACAAAAACGTTACTGGATTGAAAAACACAGAAATGCATACAGTGACAATTGGCATGCGTTCCTCAAAATGTTTCAATACACTAAGGAGTATGCTTTAAAGTACCCGGAGTATTCGAGTCCCACCATATAAACACCATCACTTAAAAAAACAAAAGTTAACATCTATATAAACACCAAACCTAGAGGTCAGATGTTTGTCCAAAACAAATCTCCCTCAATCCCTCAGTGGGTTCAAATGCTGATGCTCCCTTCGTTACCCTTGTTCCTTCCCCTGGAGAGCATCCAGCTCTCTGTTGTCAACGGAGAATAAAAAGAGATGATTAAAAAAAAACACTTGTGATGTATTGCTTCTTTTGTACCAGAAAATGAAGTAGTGAACACAGTGAGCTCTAAAAGTGATATCCGTTGCAAATTGGATTGAAAATACAGGAGCTTGAGGCGATAGTGTAGAGGGAAAAATACAGATCCATGACAGAGGTCATAAATGACCATGGAACAATGATCTACAATGGCCTGTCCATCACTATAATAGCTGGTCGATACTAACTATTCATTTCTGAAATTATCTCTGCATTGATCCAGTGATAAGAGTTAGTAAGGCAGGGGGCACACTGGCTTTAATACAATAATTATATACAGGGCAACAAGCTCATCCTCCCAAACAATAGGGCCTGTTAGCAGAATCAGGCATGGTGAAACTCTATAAACAATAAGCACCCTAACCTTTGGCCTTGGATATTTTCAGTGACCTGCAGTGAAAAACAACTTACAGGAGCACACAGTTGTTGAATTTACTTCAATGAGCTGAGGTAGGAAACCCTGATGTGGTGCTGATGAAATGATGTAGCATCAGCTCATCCTTTATTTGTCCCGGCTATTGTGTAGACCTTAGGTCACAACATGCTGGTGAGAAGCACTTACTCTTCGTCCTTCATAGTGTAGCCTTCTTCTTATATCAACAGTTTGCTGGCGTTCCGACAAGACTAACAGAAAATGTTGCTCATCATTCGCTGCACTGGCAACATTTACATAGCAGAGAGATCACATGGCAATCACCATGCTGACATCAGAAATACATTAAAGTGAGCTACTTTGTCTCCTTTGTAAAATATACATGTTTTCAAATGAACTAGATTAGATCAGACCTTGATACGTTTACATAAAAATATTTCAAGGAGAATGGAGATTTGAAAATGCTCGAGAGTAATCTGAAGAATCATCAAAATGATATTGGAGCCACCTGCTATGGGTCAAGATGAATCACGTGCATACAAAATGATACATGGCAGGCCATCTGTCAGTGTCACAGAGCATTAATAAACAACTAGCAGCTTACATACAACTTGGAGGAGGGGGGGTGTTTTTCACTATGATACGATCCAATTCGATACCATTGTATGTTCATAATGAATCTTATTTTATTTTAAAGATGTCGAATCAAAACTGAGCTGTATTAATATATTAAATATCTCTTGTTCTCTTGATCTCTCTCATTAGATGTGTGGATGTACCTAGTAAATTGATTTTAAGGTCATACAACCCATGCAATGAATAGAAAATATTGACATAAAAATGATGCAGCCACCTAAATCCAACATGGTATTAAACTATATTGAATAGTTTTTGGAGAGAGCCAAGTACAAATATGTATCTTTTGAAAAAGGAGCGAAAAAAGAGGACCTATGTCCCCAGTTATCCTAACAGACTAATTGACCTGCTATTGAAGAGGCACGTTCCTCTGAGCATCACTGAGACAGCCTGGCTCCAATCAGACAGGCATGTGTTATCAAACTGGGAAGTCAATTAAGAGGGAGCTAAGGACAGAGTTACAATGAAAGAGAGAGGGGGAGGGAAGGAGAGAGAGAGAGAGAGAGAGAGAGAGAGAGAGAGAGAGAGAGAGAGAGAGAGAGAGAGAGAGAGGGAGAGAGAGAGAGAGAGAGTAGTTATCAGAGACTGAGCAACGGATGTATACTCAAATCAATTTTTGAGAGAGGAAAGGTAGAATAGTCTTTGCAATGTGCCCTTCACCATCGTGCCACTAGTATTTCCAAATGAAATGACTTTCAGGCAAAAGCTGACTAAACTTGAAAAATAAATTTCTATCTTATACGTAATGTGATATGTGTCAATAAAAGATTCAGTTAAAGTTTTGAACAAAATGTTCCAAAACACATTTTTTCCTTCAATTTGATATAAAAAATGATTGAAAATATTATTATGATCTTATTATCCAGAAGAGTGCAAATCTAGGATCAGCTAAGATACTGCGCTTGACCCTTTAAACTCACAGGCCTAACCTCTACATGCTTGGTAGAGGACCCAAGATAGGACGATATATATTATAATGAAAGAGGTCCTTTGATTTTCTTTAAATAGCTCTTGGAGTAATAAGAGTGGGCACTGTTGTTTTCTGACTCTATTTATTTTCAATCAAGTTCAACGTTATGTCACCTCCTCAGTGCTGCACTAAGGAAGTGTGGGGCCGCCCATAACAGCATTAAGCATAATAGAATATAGTGGTATGTTATTAAATGGTATTTGAATGAGCTGCAGAGGACAGATATCGTAATTGTGCAAAGAGACAGCAAATGCATAAATTGTTAATAAAATGTTCGTAACCTGAATGTTATCTCTTCCCAATGCATCACTCTCACTCTCAATGTGGTACATTTTCAATGTAGTTGTGCAGTATTGATCATTTTATATAAAAAGGGGTTCTCACAATGTGTGCTGACTGAATATTAAAAGTACAGAATAAGGATTGAGCCACCATTTTACTTAATTACTTCAGACGGTGCAACAATGGGAGGTTACTGGAGTGTGGCAGACCTGCGCTACACCACAAGACAAACAGAGGATGTATCTATTATGTAAGCCCCACAGAGGTTGTCGACCTACGAAAAGCAGAGGCCTCGATATATTGGAGCTGCTGTGCATTTTAATCTCCACACAAAATAAAAGAAAGAGGATGGACAATAATGAAGCTCAACAAAAGAACTGGAAAATTCAATGGTTGTGTTGGATGTGCCATGTCCCGGAAGAATCCTGGACATTTTCTTCTAAAGCCACTCAATGCCATCAAGCTGTGTCCGATTCGGCTCACTCCTCTGACACATGTATTAATGGTATTTTGGTTTCGGACTGTAGATGCTGAAAAGCGATTGTGCAGAAGCAGCTGTGTCTCTCTTAGTCCCCAGTTCTCTCAACCTCATACTTTCACAGTGTCTCTTTTTCATGACTCTTTCATCCTTTTTCCTCTGCCCTCCCTATACACACCTACACACCCGCGTAAACTCACACACACACACACTTTCTCTATTCTCCATCCATTCGTTGAGTCATTACTGGTCAGTGTCAGCACTTGAAAACTGTTGTGCTTGCTGTGCCGGTGTCATCACAAGTGGAATTAACCATTTTCCCTGCGTCTGATTGCAGGAGGCCAGCCTCATTCCACCACTCCCACACTCCATCAAGGTCCACTGACACTGAAAATGGACCCGGCTCTATTAAAAAAAAATGTTTTACAGTATGATTTATCCAGAATTGTTTTGGCAGGATGTTTTCAGTGGAAGTGCTCTTAATTTTCTTATCCCAAGGTTTCTAGAAAGACATTTCTCATCCCCAAACCTGTTTGTTCGAGCAAGTGACAATTTGATCTGTGGTATATTTGAAAGGAATCAGCTACAATAAATAGGGTAACTTTCTTGTGCCATGTGCTATTATTTATTTGGTATTAATAGCTCACTTGTTATGGTACCAACTTGTTCACTGTTTCAAAAATTTTCCCTGAGGTGTTTCTAAGATGCTTGGACTAACCCTTTCAATCATTTATAATACCCCAAAGTATTGCAGTAATTGCATGTTTTGATATGTAATGACTAAGAAGCTTACTATTAATACCAGGTTGGTTGGGTTCAGTAACATGCAATCATTAATTCCTTCCGCAGGTTCTAGTTTCAGAAATGCACGGGGCCATCAATAGATTCAACCAGATTTGTATTTATCTCAAGAGATGACACAGAGAACTATGCTTGGCCCACCTCAGCAAAAGACATCTTACTATCTAAAATGATAAATGTAATTCCTTGCAGAGAACAATAAATCATAATCACAGGAGGGATTACATCTAAAATCTTGTATTTAGGCCTCCAGTGGGAGTAAGCTGTTTGCTGATCTGCCTGGTACACTTCTTGATACATTTGATATTGCATGCGTCATATAATACAAATCTTTTTTATTTATTTATTTATGTATTCATTACTTTCCCGAAGATTAGAAGATTTGCTGTGATTTGATCTGGCCTCCTTCTGTTTGTAGGTGGCCTCAAAGTCATATCAAAACTTGGGCCTTGTTGCTTATAAAAATTAGCACTAGCACAAATATCTTTTTAAAAGCTTTGCAATAAATGTTGATATTCTACAGTGTGGAACATGAGACACAAGTACAAGAGTCTCTCAGTTAATGTATCATCATCTGAGTGGGTTTGGATTGGAGTTATTAGTGTATTTCACTTCATTGCATGACCTCCTATTCCTCCTCAGATCATGAATCCTATTCATTACCCACTACTTCTGGAGTGCCCGCCTTTATAATATTACTCAATTTATATTCTGAAGCAGACTCCTGGGAGAGCGATCAGCGCTCCGAAACAGCACCCCCCACACCCACCACCATAACCCAATCACAATATTTAAAGGGCAGCAAAGAGCTTTTTAATGCACGTCGTAGATAACCATTTAAAGTGGATTGCTTTGGTTTAATATGACCTTAACAGGCCAGCAGTCACATGTGAAGAATGAATAAGCTAATAGGAGAGACGACAAGGGGGAAGAATGAAATCAAAAAGTAGAATATGAGAAATTTGTTTCAATGCAAGCCGGCCTCTTGACGGCTACTGAGAGGAGCATGATGGAGACTCACAAGCGTGTGAATGAAACAGGACAGGCGATGAATGAAGCTCCTGCTTGCGTTTCTCTTTTCCCCTTTTCCCGGAGTATGAACTGCTTTATCATGATAAAAGACAAGACAGGTATAAATGACACATTTACGGTCTCTCATCAAAGACAAACCTGTCTTAGTCTGGATAAAAGCAGCTAGAATCTTGTTTTTCTCAGCATTTTGTGCAGGGCCAAATGGAATATTTTGGACAACTATAAATGCAATGAATAAATTAAGAATCTTGCAGGAATTACCACTAATTGCATAACAAAATGGTGTCTCCAAAATGTTGCACATAGGAACTAAGCAATTAAAAAAACTGACTTTTTATGATGTACTGTTTACATTGTAAGAAGGGAGTTTTATTGGATAAACTTTAAAATGCTAAGGCTGGTAAAGCTGGACTTTAACTAAAATGTTATAAAGATAATATTATGAGAAATATCAGTCTTGATTGGGCGCTGTTCCCTCCCAAGATCCCGGTTGATAGACCAGAATTTCTTCGCAGTCATTTGGAAGTAATTCTTTGTGGCCTCATGGAACCCCTCGAGCGACCAAAGGGTTACTTGGCCAGCCGGTACCGATCTGCTGCTACTGGAGTCCTGCAGGCCAAGAAGATGATGGGTCACTATCTTCAGGAGCTGTTATTGCTTGTGTTAATCAGGATCAGTGATTGCCGCAACATCAGGCAGCTTTCGAATACGATACGATATGACATAACATTTTATAATACAATACATAATATTCAATCATTCATTCATTTTCCGAAACACTTTTCCTCACTAGCGCCACAGGGGGTGCTGGAGCCTATACCAGCCAACTATGGGCGCCAGGCAGGAGACATCTTAAACCGGTGGCCAGCCAATTGTAGGGTACAAGAAGATGAAGGATGAGTGTTCAGTCAGGCTACCAAGCATGTTTTAGGGATGTGAGAAGAAACCGGAGTACCCAGAGAAAACATACAAACTCCACACAGTGAGGACCAGTGTTCCCTCTAAGCTGCGCGCGTGCGCAATTGCGCACTACTCTCGTCTTCTCTGCGCAGCAGCAATCATATGGCGCGCAGTAAAAAAAAAATCGGATTTTTTTTTTTTTTTTTTTTTACCCATGATGGCGCCGTTTAAGCGGCAGCCAGTGGCAGTAGCTCTGTCCACTTATGTTTTTCGTGTTTTACAGCATGTTTTACATGAAAAATGGACAGGTCGCCGAATGGACGTTCTGCCGAACGTTCATTCGGCGACCTGCCCGTCTGTCAAACGTCCGTCGGCGAAACGTCTTTAGGCGAATCATCCGAGTACCGATGATGTCGCTCACACTGGTACTCAGTGCGCTCAGGGAGGTTGACTTTCTGCTCAGACCAACGAAAAATTAGAGGGAACATTGGTGAGGACCCAGCCAAGATCAAACCCTTGACCCCAGAACTGTGAGGCTAACAGGCTAATCACTACACCACCCGGCCGACCCAATATAATATACACAATATAATATTTGTAAATTATTGAGAGTCACTTCTGAAGAATGTCAGTATTATTTCAAAACCCTGTGACACCTTGCAACCAATGTTCCCTCTAAGCTGCACGCGTGCGCAATTGCGTACTACTCTCGTCTTCTCTGCGCACAGTAAATCATATGGAGCGCACAAAATAAAATCCCAATTTTTTTTTTGCTGTGAGGCCGACGCGCGAACCACTCATCCGCCGGGCCGCCCATTCATAGATATTAATCATTACATTTTATCATTACTAAATCATTTATGTGCAGTAGACATACACCTCCTTATGGCAGGTGTGATACTGGTGTGTGCCCATAGCGAGCAATGATGACGTTGCTCACACCGGTACTCAGTGTGCTCAGGGAGGTTGTCTTTCTGCCCAGACAAACAAAAAATTAGAGGGAACATTGCTTGCAACCATTTTGTCTTTGATGTAATTGACTATGCTAATTTATTTTAATGAGTTGGTGACAGAATAAAACGATATGAAAGTAAAGACAACAGTGTAGATAAAACAGCTCCTATGCGTGTTTTTACTTTCACAGTTAGTGAGTGATATGTTGATGTCAGTCAACATATGTTGAGTAAGTTTATATTTCATAGGTGCAGTATTTTTGGTGTGTTGCTTTATTTTCCTCTGAAAATATGAAATGTCAGAACATATAAACTTATTATTTTTGTATATTATTTACTAGATTTTCAGTAGTTTGAAGTTTATACATATTACATCAAATTTAATTAACTATATTAAATAAAGTAACAAACCACACCATCTGAATCATTCATTTATGTATTCATCATCTATTGGGTATTCAAATAAAAAATAAATTATTATTTTTTTAAATTAAATAATTTTCAGGATACATTCCACAATAAGAAAATACACTATTTTTTGTAACTGGGTATTTTATTATGTCTCTCCAACTGAAATTGTAAGGATAGTTATGTATACAGTCCATGAACCTAATGGAGGACATAGTCTGTACGTTTTTGTGAGTCCTTCTACGTTGTGAACTGGAAAATGACATTTATTGTGTGTGCTATGTTAGCACAGTGTGGGTGAAGCGGATCGCATATATTTATATGCCCTTGACATTTGCATCATAAATAACCAAATCAATCATTTCATCTTAAAACTGGCTGAAGAGAAGATTTTCATTGAATGAAAGAGCATTGTGCTTTCCGCCTCTTTCATTAGAATAAAGCACATGGAGCTCTTTAATTTGACAGGTATATATATTGACAAGCCAGGGAAGTTACTGTAAGCATTTATGTAATATACGGCATCATCACGGAGAAATGAATGTCTATGCATCGCAACACATTCTAAATGATTGAAAACATTGCTCACAGAAGCAAAGTGCCATGCTAATTAGACAAAAACGCCGGTTCATAAAATCTATTTGTATGGTTCTGATTAATGCCTCACGATAGATTGTATCATCGGTCTCTAGTCAAAAGTTGTGATTAAGAATTTAGTGCTTTGTCAATTTCAGTCTGTTTTCAAGATTTTAATTAGTAAATGAACCTCTCTTATGGACAGATGATTGATATGTTCCCCTCAGTGTCTCCCATCAGTTTGAGTGAATAACTCTCAGTGCTTTATTTGTATGTAAGCATAAGAACAAAGCACATGATATATGAGCGTTATCAGCCAAATGAGAAACAACCATTACATTAGTCTTTTAGAATGAGATAGAGATGGAAGGGTCATTCCATCCAAACATTATTAAATCCTAATTGGACATGTTACATACTGGTAACTTGTCAAAATGATGCTATCTGGGTTCAGTGATTCAAGACAGTTATTTGGATATAAGTCAAATCCATATGCAGTACTAAAGTTACAGTTAATATTAAAAATAAAAGAAAGTAGAGAAAGAAAATTTTCTTTTTTCATTCAACTATATTGCTTAGAATATATACAACAACCTGGAATAAAAACAAGAAGGAAACATTTCAGTAAGTTTGCAATGGACATTCATGGCTAATGATTATTATATATTTGAGCATTAAAAATAGATATTATATCAACAGGGCCCCTCAAAAATGAACTTGGAAAGTCTTTACACTTATTAAAAAAATACAATAAAAAAAACAAAAAATAAACTATGACCACCAGCAACCTAACTATCTCATCAGTCCAGAAATCAGATAAGCACTCAGCCGCCAGGCCGCCCACTTGCACAATATTTTGATGATGTAAACCTTCCAGGATTTACTAACAGCAGAGTAACAATGAAGGAGCGGGCGATTAATTGTTAATGGTTTGTGGGTTGCTCACTGTAACCACAATTTGATATAGGATTTTTGTTAGCCATGCTAAGACAATAGCAGAAGACTTCACATTATTGATAGACTCTGTTTAATGCGAGAGAACAGTCATTTATCAGTGTCATGCTAAGAGATAAAAATGAATAATGTTGTAGAAATTTGTACAAATATGAAGATGTATGTTTCAAAAATGTTTATTCTTAAATTTTACCCTAATAAAATTAGATGCTCTCATTTTGTAAATAATTGAACGTTTATTTAATTTACATAGATTTGTTTTACATGTCAAATGTTTACTAAAGTTTTAGTTTAAAGGGAGATTGAATTTAATTTTATTTGTTTAGGTTAAATTTGGGCAAGCTTTGGTTGATTTGAAGTTAGGGTTATTTATCTTTTGATTTAACAAATTTGTCTTGGTATCATACGGTACAGTAAATATGTTAAAAGTCTTTGATGTTTGAATACATTTTTCTCTCATCAATTTATATAGTGGACAGACTGATTAATAGACAGAAATGAAAAATACAGTGTGACTGCCTGATCAAAAAGCAATTACACAGCACACTTACGACCATGTCTATAAAACAGGAGCATATTGGAAGGGGGAATAGTGACAAATAAGACCAAAAGTCAGTGAAACGCTGCTGTTCACACTTTTCTAGATTAGCGTAATTTGTTTCAGTTTAGCAGTAGAGGGGCCAAACCGCATGATAAAGGAGAATGATGCTGCAGAACAGTAAAGATGAAGAAAAAGTAGGAGTATACAGACTAGTGTTTGTCATGAGGGCATGGGAGGGAGTCCAAAGGGACAGACAACTCAGGGGTCAAAGGTGGATCTAAAGCAAAAGAAATGGGACCGTTACATTTCTCTGGTCATGCTGAAATAATGCCTAG